>NC_053450.1:144156338-144501983 GCF_015227805.2 Hirundo rustica | reverse complement strand
CATTTCCACTTCTCAGTGTATGCCTGCCTTTGGTGAGGTTGAAGCTAAGATGTTGAACTGAAATGGAGCAGCTGAGGCA
This sequence comes from Hirundo rustica, assembly GCF_015227805.2. NCBI lineage: Eukaryota > Metazoa > Chordata > Aves > Passeriformes > Hirundinidae > Hirundo > Hirundo rustica. Next base: position 144,501,904 of record NC_053450.1, on the reverse strand, counting down.
TGAGAACATCTGCTGAGCCAGATGTAGGGGCAGTAATCTCTAGTATAAGTATAAAGCAGACAGCTGGTGGCAGTAAAGTTTGAAGAGGCCACAACTAGATTCACCCAAGAAAGACTGTCAAAATCCTAATTAGCTCACTCACAATGAACTAATGTAGCAATACGGCTTCTGCACCACAGCTGATTCTGGCTGCACCCATCTGTGTAAACATGCTATAAATCTCTCTTTGATTTTTTTCTCCATCTGTGAAATGGGAGCATATGACATTTTTAAAGTGTTTTCTCTCTCTATTTTAGGTCTCCAAGACTGGGCTCTCACTTACTGTAGCCTTGCTCATTACTATAACAGTGGGAGAGATACTTAATAGCTGTCATAGCTGGGCATTCTCATTGAATTCAAAGGCAAAACTGACATTGACTTTAATGGAAATCAGAAAGGACATTCAGAAGCCCATGAATTACTCAGTTTATTAGAACTATGTGAATTGTTAATATGATAATGATTCAAAGGGCTGTAAGATTGGGACAGTTTTCAAATGTGCAGATTTACCCAAGCCTAATCTTTGGATGTTTACAGATGTCTTATGTGCTTATGAAAATCCAAGCAGCCCTCGTGCTCTTAGGATAGAAGGATATATAGCACAGCCTGCACTTTAAAGAAAGTGTAGCATGCAGAATATTATGAACTTTAACCCTCAACCCCTTTCTCATGACAACTCCCACTTTTTCCCCCCACTCCTCTATCCTCAGAAGTCAAAGATAAATAGCCAGAAAGGATAAAAGGATGGACTAAAAGCTGAAAAAGAATATCAGAGCTGTGCTGCCTTTCTGTACAGCTGCTGCTGTTTGAGGTAGGGTTAGGGGAAGGTTTTGGGGGTGAGGAACAGAGAGATCACAGGACTGCAGCTGGAAATCTGGAAATGAGATGCCAAAGAAAAGGGTGGGGAGCAAAAAAAGCAAATACTGCCTGAAGGAGCATCGGCATATGGAGGACTGCTAGACTGAGGCTTAAATTCATCATTTTAGAGAGAGAAAGGTAGAGCCATGAACTCCCATTGGCATGTGAGTGAAAAGTGGGCTGCCAAAGCAAAATGATAGGATGTCAGCACAGTTTTTCCATGAGGTCATTTTGGTCTCAGACATATTTTTTGAGCCTTTCTAAAGCTCAGGTTAAGATTAGGTTCACTTTTAAGTTTAAAGATGAGAGAGGAAAACGAGCCAAGAACTTCACTTGGAGGGAGGTGGCAAAGAGCCTGACAAAAGAAAGAACAGTCTGTAAAGACTGGAAACCTAGCCTGGGAGGTTATTTCCACGTGGTCAATGGACATAAGACCCTATCCAAGGCTCGGGTTACTTTTATATTTACTACCACAGTTAAACATCATAGAAAGAGGGAGCTTGCACCAGCAGTTGGAATACAGCTGAGAAGGGGATTCAAAGAGAACAAATAGGTTGCCAAAAGCACTAGCATGTGTGGTGGAGGGGGAAGCATCTGGACAAGTTTGAGGACCCAGTCTAATGCCTGTGTTGTTAGTGGTGGAGGAAAGAGATAACTGAGAAATCTTATTGCCATGGGATTGGAAAGCAGTTGCCAAAATAAAGGGTAGGATGAAGAGGAAATTTTTCTGTGAGAATTTTTTTGTGTAGGCACTAGGGAGCTTTGTGTAAGGCTCAGCCTACAGGTAGGGTTAGAGCTAAGGTTGCCACTAGATTTGAAAGGAAGAGAGCTTTAGGTGGAGTGTGACTGCCAAAGGAAAACACAGGTTGCAAGGAGAATGTTTTTGCAAGAATCTTCTGGTTATGTGAATTGTTAGTGGTACGGGTAGGACTGATAGAAAGAAAACCAAATGCAGCAGCAGTAAGGGGGATTAGAAAGGAGATGGCAGTGGGAAAGGTGGAGTACAGAGACAACTTGTTGGCATGAATGTCTTGGTGTGGCTGCCAGCTTGGGGCCATGTCCAAGGCTCAGACTAAGGAGAGCTGAGAGCTCCAGATGGATGGGAGGCTGGCAAGGGTTTGTCAAGGATAGGCTGCAGTGAAAAGAAACCTTGATGTGAGAACTATTTCATCATAACACTGGCTGGAGCACCTTGTTTTAGGTTCAACCTCTAGCTAAAGCTTGTACTAGGTTAGAGAAAGCCATCTTTTATACCATGAAGAAGCAACTATTGCTTCATGGAAACTAGTTTTTCCTTTTAAATTTGAACTAAGTGTTTATATTGAAGTCATATTTTAATTAAATAAAAATTACATTAAAAAAGTAAAGGAAATGTGGATTTACTATTACCATCATCAGATCTTTTAGGCCACAGAGCCCTATCCTCTTTCCTACAAGTACAAGTCATTTACCCTGTTATTATGGAGAGACACAAACTTAGAATAAACACTCAAGGTTTTATTTTTCTCTTTTTCTGCTGTGCTGGTTTTGGCTGGTGCAGTGTTAATTTTCTCTACAGTAGCTAGTATGTGTTTGTGTTTTGGTTTTTTGCTGGAAACAGAGATGGCCTTGTTATTGCTGAGCAGGGCTTACACATCACCAAGGCCTTTTCTGTCCCTTACCACACCCCACAGGTTGGGGAGCACAAGGAGTTGAGAGGGGACTGCTGACCCCAACTGACCCAAGGCGTTTCCCATGTGTTGTGGCATCCTGCTTGGTGTATAAAGCTGTGGGAAAAAAGGAGGAAAGGGGGGACATTCAGAGCGATGGTGGCATCTGTCTTCACAAGTCACCATTACATGTGATGGAGTTCTGCTGTCCTGGGGATGGCTGAAAAGCTGCCTGCCCATGGGAAGTGGTGAATGAATTCTTTGTTTTGATTTGCATGTGCCTTACCTATTAAAGTGTCTTTATCTCTACCCATGAGTTTTTCTACTTTTACCTCTCCTCCACCCCACTTCTGAGGGAGCGAGCAAGAGGCTGCTTGATGCTCAGCTGCTGGCTGTGGCTCAACCATGACACTAAAAGTGTTACTATTGGAAAACAGCAAGCAGAAAAAATTTTCACAGAATCACAGAATCACTAGTTTGGATGAGACCTTCAAGATCATCGAGTCCAACCCTTGCCCTAACACCTCAACTAAACCATGGCACTGAGTGCCACATCCAAAAAGGAGACCAGGTTGGTCAAACATGGTCCACCCCTCCTAAACCCATCCTGGCTGGGTCTGATACCCTGGCCATCCTGGAAGTGCTGCTTGATGACACTCAATATAAACTGTCCCATTACTTTACTGGGTACCGAGGTCAGGCTAACTGGCCTATAATTCCCAGGATCCTCCTTCCCACCCTCTTTTTAATGGGCGTCACAATGGCCAGCTTCCAGTCATCTGGAACCTCGCCAGTGAGCCAGGACTCTTTATGCCAATTAGTGAAGAAATAAAGAGTATTGGACAATATTGTATGACTCCCATGTAGTAAAGAAAAATAAAAATCCCTGGCCTGATTCAGCAAAGGAAAACCCCTGGAACTTACTCTCTTTTATAAAATAGCTAAAAATTAATTTTATATTCTTGTTAAAGAACTATTTAGAGATGAGTGATAGGAAATATAAAAATAATCCACTCCACTCTAATACAGATTAATCAAAAAACTTTAGCTTCCTTACATTCATCACATTCATCACTTTTTGTTTTGCCTTTTTTTTGCCTTCACCTCGTATGTGAGGCCTGAAAAATCATGCTCAGTGTGATCTACCCTGTGAGGTAGAGCAGCATTTCCTTCCTTTTATGAAAGAAAATCAAGGCTAGGAGGAAGCCAAGATAGTTGTGGTTACAAGGCTTCAAAGCACATGCTTCCAATCCAGTTTCTAATTTCAAACTTTTCTTAGATGTGGCCTGGGACTTTCAACTGCTCATTTCACTCCTTGGTTTTAGAGTTTAGCTTTCTGGAAGATTAGACAGCTACCTTAATTACAGTCTCCTGCTATTATGAGTCAACATCAACACATGCAGCACAGTAGGTAGTACCAGGATGGTGAGTGTTCCGTGTGGGTAGGTGATGGGAATAGGCGTGGGAATGGACTGACCTCCTAGTATTGTGATTGCTGGACCATTTTCATGAAACAGGTTGGCATAAACTCCAACATGGCTCAAAGTGTCAGAGGGAGAAGTGGTCTCTCTTTAATCAAATGTTTTTACGCTGTTAGAACATTCTACTTGAAAGAAATATCTACTTCTTATTTATCAATTACGCCTTTCTTCTAATCTGAATGTGGCCTTGAGTTCACACTCTGGTTCAGCTCTCCTCAGGACACGCAGGATGAAAGGGATGGAACTCTGAGATGTGCTCCAGGTTTGCTGTTGCCCTGCCAGGCAGTTGTCATTGGGCTGACAAGTCACCTTCCTGGAGGGGCCCTGACGGATTCTGTCACAGTCAGATGTACAGATGATTTACGCTTGGACTGTCTCAAAAAAGCCACCCTAAGGTAAAAGGTGAGGAAAGTTTTCTTCACTCAGTACTGTTGATTTTTCTTATTTGCCCACCTGCATGAATATTGTAATGATTCTGCAACAGCACTGAACACAGCAATTCGGCTGCCCTAACAGTCTCCAGTATTATTTACTCCAGGCTGTTGCAGCCAGAATTAAAGTTAGCCTGCCTTTTATTCAGCTCTAATCACTATGTTTATTCTGTAATATTCATTTATATTTGTATCATTTATACATTATTTTGCTTGTATAACCAGCTGTTTTACAGCCAAGGACCTCATTGCAATGAGCTATAAATCCATGCTGCTGGCCCTTGGGAAAACTGGTAAATTAAACCTTGTGTGCATAGACTTCAAAATGCTGAAATCTATTATACCTTCCCTTCCCACTGATAAATGACAGTGGGCTCACTTGCTGAGTACTTAGTTATGAAAGGCTACTGTTTATTAATACCTCCCTGAATAAATATTAACAGAGCAAACCTATAGGAAAAATACGTGAAGGGTCATCTTTAAATTGCATAAAGTCAGGCTACTCAGCACAAATGTCTGTGTCTCTTTCTGTCTGGAGACTGAAACAGCCTCATCACCATAGTATCCGGAAGGTGCACACAAGTGTGACATGATTAGCATCTGTCATGTGTAGGTCTTTCTGTTCCTTCTGCTCTCCCTGGGGAGAACAGTCCAAGGATTTTTTCAAAATATGTGGTGTGTACACTGTGCTGTGTGTTTATATTAGCAATGTCAAGGTCAAAGATCTGTACTTCACTCCCATCTTTTGCCTCATTTTAAAGATGGAAAACAGAAAGCAGTGCTATTTGTGCCAGATATATACGCTTAGACACTTTAGCATGTTTCTTTAATTGTTCCTATTAAGAACGTGAACTGGGACTGAATAGAAAGTGGTTCAAATGCCTTTTATCTTTCAACATGCTGAATATGTCTGCTCTCTTCTCATTTCATCTTCTTTTCATGGTACTTAGCAGAGTAGGAAAGATTTCTGTGGAAAGAAATAAACATTTCCATAGTCTATGGGTCGTTGGTATAATAATAAGTGTAAAGGTTCCCACACAGCCATTATAGTCTGTCATGTCAATGTTATTAGGCCTCTTTTGTCTGGGATTTATTGACATGATAGAATGGAAGAGATATTTTGAACATTTTCTCACATAAAGCAAAACCAGCAAAATTGCTTCAGGTGTCCTTTAGAGGAGGCACTAAACCTAGGATTCTTCTGTCCCTTTCAGTTCTGTCTGAAATCAAAGGTTTGATGACACTTGCTAAATGTATTCGAGGATGACCCTGTCACCTCAGACAGCTTTTTTTTCCTTCTCACTGTCCCTCCTTACCCCACAGAAGGGACCAAACCTTTCTTGTTGGAGTAGGGTTGTCCTTGGCTGTTTCCATGACTACTCCCTCGGCAGAGGGAAGGATGCAGGGACAGATGCCAGGATTTAAGGAAATAAATATGCTCCCACCTTCACTCACTCTCTGCTGATGTGTTTCCACCTGGCACAAAGGACACCCCCATAGAGCAAAAGCAGCTGTGAGATGTGCTCCCTCCCTTTTCCCAGTTCACCATCTACAGGCACACTGGGATCTTTACTAAGGGCTTCATCATTTTTTCTCTTCCTAATATAATAATAATGATCACATAAAGCTATGTCTATTCAGGAAGGGGATATTTGGTTTTGAACCCTACTATTCTTCATCAGGGAAACAATTTTACACTAGGGAAAAAAATCCACCTTTGCAGAAATCTCAGTGGGGATCAAGAGCACAGGTACTGGGACCCCAAGGACTCCTTAGTCCTGGTAATTTGTAAGAGCTTTGTGACAAAAGCAATTTAACCACCACCTACCAACATCTCAGTGCAGAGGGTACATATTTGCACACCAGCAGCTGCCACTTTTTCTATAATCCTGCCAAGAAGAGGAGTCACAGAATTGACCTTGGGCTGTGCCATCATCTACAACTCAGCACAGATCTCCCCAGTCCTTTGTATTCAGCTCTGTCCTGCTTGTCCTCATAGTGAAAGTAGACACTAGAAGCAATGGTGATGCTGCCAAGGTTATTGAGTCTTTTTCTCCAAAGAGCTTGGAGAGAATATGGAGATGTGTGCACAGACAGTGTGTGAAGCAGTCACTGCGTTTTCACCACCTATTCAGGGAGTGCCTGGATAGTGTATTAGAGATCAGCTTTAATTGATTTTTTGGCCAGCCTGAGGAATGGAGGGGAACACTTCCAGGAGGCAGTTTCTCTTTCCCATTTCAATTTCTTGAAGAACTCTGCATTGGGATGTTTCTGAACACCAAATGAACATGAAGCACCAGCATTTTGGCCTTTTATAGTGCATTCCCTTTGGGCCCTTTTCTTTCTGAGATAAGTAGGCCAAACCTGTATGCAATATTTAACAGGATGATATCACTGACTTGTATAAGGACATATTTTCCTTATTGTCCTGTTTTCCTTTTCTCAACCATTTCACTTTCTCATTCTCAGTAGGAATGAGCAGACATTTTCACTGACCTGTCCAGAGAGATCTAATTCTTCCTCCTGACAGGGCATGACTAATCCTGAGCCAGTCACTATGCTCAAGTCACTGAACACACCTCTTTCACAGTGCATTACTGTTTATCTTGCCCTGGCCTACACTGACTTTTCTCTAGAAGACATGGAAAGCCAGTCTTCAGATGAGAGAGACCGGGGAATCAATGGTAGGAGACAAGCGATATGTGATTAAATTCCACTCGCTGTCTACCGTGCAAGTCCTGTGTGTAAAGGAAAGAAGGTGGAGAGAGGAAAGCACTGAGTATTCATAAAGTAGAGAGCAAGTGGATCAGACACCTTCCCACTTGCCTTGTTTTATAAACTATTTGGGTTGCTACCAGCTTTTCCCTTCCACATCAGCGGCAACTTATCCCTGACAACATTTTACAGTCGGCACTTTCACGCTCCTTTCCCCCCTTCACTATAAAAAGCTCTCTGTAAATTTATGCAAAGACTTTATCATTCACTGAGTCTTAAAAGCAAAAAGAGTCTCCCTGTAGGTCATCAAATCCAGGCCCCTGTCAGCTTTGGCATATTAAGCAGTGCCTTTAATAGGCTGCTCAAACTCCATACTGGTACTAATGGGTTTTTCTGCTTCAGTGGCTCTTATCAGGAAGCTTTTGCTGCAGGTTCATACCTGTGAATGGGTGAGGAACCTTCTCACTGCCTGGCCATGTTGTCCCAGCCTGCTGATACACAGACCTGCACACCCGGTCGCCTTTCATCCTCCCTGCCAACAAGACAGGAGGAAGAGGTTTGGATTAATTTAAGGAGTTCAAGTGCCCTGAGCAATGGCAGTGCTCTATGTACTCTGCTGGTCAGACACTCCTGTGCCCACATCTAATACCAGGTATTTCTAAGCTGTCCGTAGGTAGCTTTAGGGGTCACCACTAAACCAGCAGCAGAGCCAGAAAATTATATTTCTGAACCATGGTACAGAGTTTGTATCTGTCCACAAAAGTATTACTACGTTTGACGTATTCCTGACCTCTAGCTCCTAAAATGTGTGAAATAAATAACAATTCTGTGTGCTGAATTTCAAGGAGGGTAGCACATAGGGAGCGTAAGGGCATTCAGGGGTGTATATTTTCATTGTGTAGTGAGAGCATTGCTGAACTCTTCCAGGCTCCTTGAGCTCCCCAGGCAGCATGGCAACAAAGGGACAGAGTCTGTGTCAGGAACTGGACTTCAATGATATTTGTGGTTCCCTTCCAAGTCAGGACATTCCATGAATCTATGACATAATCCTTGGTCTCTTGCTACACAAAACATCTGTGATTTTTCTTTGTCTTTTTCTAGTCAGGGACAGGTGGAGGTGTGAGATGGACTGAAATCAGGATTCCCTAACATTTAGAAAGGTCAGCAGGAGAGAGAAGGAAGGATAGAATAAGGAGAGGAAATAAGAATAATTAATGCCTAATGCAGCTCCCTTTCCAAAGACCAGGCAGCAAGGGCAGCTATGACAGCTGTAACATTTCCATTTCCTCCTGCTCTAAGTAGTGCCACTGGGGTAGGTGAAGGACAGCAGTGGTCTCAGAAACATTGCAGCATGTAAATTCAGCTAGCACGACTGCAAAAAAACCAGCAGTGAGCTACAAGGGCAACGAGTGAGATGTCACAGGCAGCCAGCACAGACACAAAGAGGCAGCAGATTTTTGTGCATGATATTTTTGAGCTGGCATTTTCAGTCACATTTCCCTTATGAATAAAATGGTAGGGTGTGCTGAGAAGCAAAAGACTGCAACAAGGAAGCAGAAAGCAACCTGCCAACTGTGCAAGGACTGAAAAGCAAAACTGCAGGTTCCTGCCATCACCTTTACCACAGTTAAACACTGTCATAGGCCTGACATTGAAGAGAGCCTCTCTCTCTTCCCCACTCACTCAGTTTCCAGCTCAAGAGAAACAAAGCAACACTTTGGGCAAGGGTGGGATATTAGTGGGAGGAATGAAAAAATGCAGAAGCGGATTGACCTATTGTGATTTTTTTAACTTTCTGTGTCCAGCCCAGCTCTCAGTTCCCTTCACACACAGAGGATAAAAGTAGGCCCCCAGGACAGAGTAAGTAAATACCCCCACTGAAATCCATTTTTCTCTAATAACTATGAAGAAAGTTTGTGATGAGTATCTCAGACTTTCATGTTCAAATTTGAAATGTTTGGTACTCAAGAGAGAAAATTCCGAACCTGGAAACAAACAAACAAACAAACAAACAAAGTAGAAACCATCAACTCTTTGCATTGTCACAGCTGAAATACAGTTCCTTTGCCTCATTCCCAATCTCACTCACAAGGAATTGTAACTTATAGGATGAATATGACAGCAAAGAAAAGAAGCAGGAAAGTCATATGTTAGACCAGCTGAACCTTATCACTGAAGTAACCACAGGGTATAAGCAGTTCAACAACAACAAAAATTCATATGTGTGCCATGTGCAGAGAGGGAAGGGAAGGGAAGGGAAGGGAAGGGAAGGGAAGGGAAGGGAAGGGAAGGGAAGGGAAGGGAAGGGAAGGGAAGGGAAGGGAAGGGAAGGGAAGGGAAGGGAAGGGAAGGGAAGGGAAGGGAAGGGAAGGGAAGGGAAGGGAACAAAAAAAAAAAAAAAAAGAAAAAGAAAAATGGAGGAAATAAGAAAGGAAGAAAGAAAGAAGATTACTTGTTTTAATATAGGCATCCAGTTCTGTGTACACTGGGGGTCTTATTCTCCACAGTATAGATTTGAGTGTTCATTTATACTTGAACTAAGGGAAATCCTGAATAAGTACTAGAGAAAACTGGGTTCACTCAGTATATCAAAGGGACATTTGCTGGGTATCTATGAACAAGCTGTGCACTCTTCTGTGACTTATTTTCTCTCCTAGAAATAGTGATGTGAATTCTGATACAAACACTATAAAAATTTTGAATAATGATGGCCTATTTCTGTAGTGATAGCATTCTGCACCCTGTATATATTGTTTGTGCATAGGAATAAATAAGTAACCAGTTATAGGGCTCTAAAGCTTGTACCACACATTACTCACTGTGAAATAATTTAACAGCCTTCTATAGCATGAAGAGAAAAGGGTTTCAGCCTACAACAAGTGTATTCACAACCAGGTCTTCTCCTTGGAGCTCTTTTACCAAGAATATTACCGGGTTCTTACTTAAACACTTTGAGGAGTTCCTTGTAAAAGCTTGAGGTCAGGAAGATATATATGTGGTTGATACACTCTTAATCTCAACAGAGTGGTAGAAACACCTCAAACAAAAGTGTATCTGCTTTGTTTCCTCAAAGCAAAACACTCAAAGAGGTGAACAAAGGCAAAGAAGGGCAATGGCATCCTAACTCTCAAGTTCCCACTGCAGCAGCTGAAATTCCATGAATCAACCTATCAGTCACCATAGAGGAGACAATGCAGTTCCTCTCAATGCAAAAATCCCATGTTCACACAAATCAGGCACAGGGAAAAAAAACCAAACCAAGCACAGAGACAAGAGTCAGATCAAAAGTAGAATAGAATTTGGCTTTGTGATTGCATATCAACCTTCTAAACTTCATGTTTAGGAGAAAACAACAATTAATAAAAACCAATAAATAATTATTAAAAAAAAAATAAAAAATCAGGAAACAGGCAGCAGAAACCAAGCCAAGCTGGAAATTCCACATCTGATGCAACATCCTTCAGTGTTACAATGCTGCTGAAGACCCTAATGTGCAGATATTCACTAGTGGAAAAACTAACTTGTGGATTGCTTAGATCCAAATAGGGGAAATGACTGTTTTCCTCTTCCCTTCCTCCAAACTACACAGTGCATAGGAATGTGGCATCCTGCTTCTTGACTGAAATTCCCAGAAACTGTGCTGTCTATAAATAAAAAGCCTGATCATTTTCTCAAGAGGACTAGGCATGCAGATGTTCCCTGTGTCACAGGATCACGTCATGTGAGGGTTAGGCTTGATTCCTTTTCTTTAGCTTTAGGGCCCAGCAAGGGGAAACACAGAAACTTAAGGGAAAAAGCAAAAGAAAAACCAAAACCCAACAAAACCAACCAATCAACCAACCAACCAAAAATCCTCCGCAAAACAACACACACACGCACAAAAAAAATTTTTAAAAAAGCCTCATTGCCTCATTCCCATTGTATTTGATCTGTCCTGAGTTTGAATATCATCCCTCTGGGGAGCCATACTGGGAACAAGGTTCCACTAGACACAGCTGAATGGGAAAAAGCATCTCTTGAGTAGTTCTCAATAGTTCCTTTCTACTGCTAACAAGGATGTTCAAAAAGGGAGGAAAAGGAACTGTGATCTCCTTAAAGATTGCCAAGGAAGATGCAGGGGGTGTGGGGGTTTACAAGTGTCTGGTGAGTACTGGGAGAAAACCTTAATTATGGATTTTCCTACAGTGTAGGGATAGCAAGATGAGCTTTCTATGGAAGGATTGCTGCTACACAAGTTGAGCTTAGACGGCTAATAGTCAAAGAATTATCATGAGTTTACTCAAAAGGAGAGGATAAACAGGGCTGAGGATTAAAGACCCTTCTCCATGTTGAGGGTCCACTGAGAGGATATATCAAATGGGCAGGCCAGCAAATTAAGAAGCAGATTATCCCCCTCATGAGAGGGGACAATCAAAACTCCTTAGAACTGGGAGATGTGTGATGCAGTAAAGGATTTAGGGATTTTAATGACTAGTGTCTTTGGTCTGATATAAACTTAGGTCAAATGAGATAATGACTGCTTACTTTAGCACAGATTTGCTCGGTTGGAGCATGGCAATAATAATGCCAAGGTTGTGGGTTCAGTCTCTGTATGGGCCATTTACTTAAGAGTTGCACTTGATGATCCTTCTGGGTCCTTTACAACTCAGAATATTCTGTGATTCTGTGATCTTTAATTAGGTTTATACCCCTAAACAGCTGCATTAAAGCTAGTGTCGGAAATACTGTTTTCCTTCCCATTAAAACCAACAAACTGTAAATTTTTCATTGCAGTTCTGAGCATATGCACAAGTATTGTAAGAAGTAAATCTTAACAGCTTGTTACCAAAAAGTTACTCTGACTTAGCAGGAGCAAATGAAGGAGAGCTATTAGAGTGTTCTTTTCAGGGCCAGATTGTTCTCCTCCATGTTCTTAAATATGCTGGTTTCCTTATCCACAAAGTATCTCATTCATATCCACGTTTGGAAGACTTGACTGAGTGCCCACCTTACACAACACTTAACACTTATTGGATAACTAAAGAATTACATCATGCAAATTCTACAGGGTCATTACAGGCAATGCTGTCAAATATTACCTTGTCAAATGCCCTACAAAACAAAGCTTCACAGATGTCTTTCAAGTACAGTCTCTGTTTCAACTTCCTCGTTATCTACTTTACAAACCTTTCCAACATAGCTCATTAATTCATTACAAGGTTAACTGCTCTTGTTACTTCATTAACTGAAACAACATGATTTTTCTTGTGCTTTAATAGAAGATTCAATTTAATAATTTAATGCAATTTATTTCATCCATAACCATAGACAAAAAATATTCCTATGACTAGCAAATCTAAAATATTTTCAGTAACGCTGATCAAAATTATTTTCTGTTTGCACAGTCTTTACTGCAAAAAGCTTTACTATAAACAACAAATATTTTAGTATAGTCAATGTAGGAACAGTAGTTGACCTGCAACAGCCTGTGGAGGAAAATATTGGAGGTGAAAGGGGATTAGAGAGATCTGGCTCTGCTGCATTGAGCCTTGTTGCTAAATTCATCAGATGTTTTAGAGAGAGCCTACCCTCATCTGCCTACAAGAAAATATTACAGTGAGCCTTTTTTCTTTGCCTTTGTAATATGAGATACTCTGATGATAGCCTTTACTTTATAGACAATATAAACCTGAGGATATCTGAAATCACTGAAGTTTCACGTGCAGCAAACAGAACTAATATCATATGGTGTTCTTGGTTTTCTGCCCAGAGTTCCTCAGGTATGTGGCAATCCCAGGAACCAACATCAGCAATAAAATTTCATGATGTAAAACTCATGGGAATATATCCTCTATTGCTGTAAGCTGGCAAAGCTCCATTTAAATCTCTACAAGAGAAAATTTGACCCCAGAACTAGCAGCAACATACAATAGCCCTCTCCAAGGATTCCTAGAAAAAAGATTTCTATTAAAAGAATTCACAAAATAAAAAGCAAGGTTTCATTTCAACCTCAGAAAAGAAGTCTGAAATGAAAAAATGAAAACTCCCTTGAAGTTAATGCTGCAGAGAACATATTTGATCTCCATGGCCAAGGTGGACTTGACCTATGCATTTATGGCCTGAGATGGGGAAATTTAAAACTGAAGGTAGGAGAATGGCAATCATAGCACATTTCGGAGTGTTATTAGTACATTCCCCTGACAGCTTCTATCAGCTCTGTGTCTATGGGGACCTTGGAGCTGCTTAAATGCTCTTCCCACTCCTGTTCAAAGGATTGCTTTTAAAAATACACTTTAAGCTGGCAATTTATACTGTAAAGAGGGACTCAAGGCCAAAAATGCATCCACAGAATAAGAACTTGAAGCAATAATGTTGTCTGACCCCTTGGTTGCCACCATTAAATGCTGTTGTTTAATGCACAGTGAGTGCTTTATTTTGGGCTGGCTTGGCATTCAGCAAAGAACATTTGCAATGGTTATTAACCCCGTGTTCTACACTTCCACTGCAGCAAATATTTTTGGTAGATATTATATAATGGTAATGATACATTGTGGATGTAAATTTTTCTTGGGAGCTGACCTCTTACTCGATTAAACAAGTGGTAGGAGGTTATTTGCATGTGCTGTTTCAAGATCATCTTCCTCTTCTAATTCTGTATGAGAGATTGTTTCCTCTCCTACAGTGAAGGATACTGGGGAGCTGATAATTTAGATTCAAGGTCATCATCCTTCAAAGCAAGTAGCCTGAGCTACTGCAAGTAATCCTATGACATGCAAGGGAATTGCCTAATATGAGTAAGATTGCAAAATCAGGTCATGACTGGACTGACGATGTTGGGAAACATGAGGTATTTCCTTCCCTTAAATGACCTTGTGGGATATTACACACCCAACCTTAACCAAGAACGCAACTGAGGAACTAGCATCAATTTTCAAAACTAGGCTTCCACTTAATGGTACAGGCTGTGGAAAATGCCACTACTTGCAGGCAGGATTAATTACACTAAATAAAGGAACTGTCTAGTTACCGTTCATGCCAAACAACATGACATACTCACCTGCGAATTTTCCCAGCCCGGGATAACCACAGTGGTTTCAGCAACTCTTTGTTGCATTGCATGAGAATGTGAAAATGAGTCATGGAGAAAACCCATTGAGGACCTTGATTGAAAAGAAACCCAACAAAAATCACAGTACATTCCATGATGGGTGATATATTACATGTGACACAAACTTCATTAAAGCCTCATATAACCTGAGGGCTGTAATCTCTGTTCAGGTGAATGTCCTGAGCTATGTATGTTACATGAATATGCATCAATCCTTTGAGGTCTGCAGTATTCATCTTAATTAAAGCAAAGCAATGTTTGTAAGTCAGTTCATCAGGTGCTGATCATGCTGTTCCAAACTGCAGAACTCCATGTCAGAGCTGTACGCTTTGTTCATATACGAGAAATCCCAGACCAGTCTGTATTCTTAATTTCTCAAGTTGCATCCTTTAAATGTAATTTGTTAATCGAGCTGTGAAACCTACTGGATCACGACTGCCTCTCTTCCTGCCCCACTGCAATGCTCCATGTCTGGCCACCGGTGGTGGGGTTTTTGCAGTGCCTGTTTCCAGCCAGCACAGCCCTGTCCTGCCCCACGGAGCCCATGTACATTTCCCCACAGCCAGCGCTGAGCCAGTAGCAGCACAAACTTTTCTCCTGAGCTATCCAACTTTATTTCTGCGACTCAAGCGCTTCTCAGTTGTACAGTAGTGTGCAAAAAGCTAACTCTGGGATCTATCACATGGCACAACAAATAACACAGACGGAATGTGGAGGCAGTGTCTGATGGCAGGCTTCCCAGCTCATGTCCGCCTCTCTCCCGAGCTAGAGAGAGGCTCATCCTTTGCTACCAGAACCGGATTACTTATATTTTCCTCGCATAAGTGAAGCGGGATTATTAATAAATCTACAGCGTCTCTTAGCTGGCAGAGAGCTTGTATCCTAATTGCAGTGCCTCCTTACATATGGTCTGAACTGCTGAGGTGGTGAAAGGCTCACGCCTCCCTGTGCGTATTTTGCAGTGCCAGGGAATTACGCTCTGCAGCCCAAGCGCGGCTCGGCTGTGCCCAGGCTGTCTGCGCGCAGCTCCTGCTCGGCCTGGGAGCAGCCTTGGATCACACAGGGACCTGTACACACCTCTGCATCACCGGCCCCAGGCCCGCATGGAGAACAGGCCCTTGCTCTGGTGCGATCAGAACCTCTCCCTTTGCTGCTTAGAGTCCAGCCCAGCAAGTCCTCCCATGTACAATTCCCATGGCTCTCCTTGACTTGTCATTGCATTAATTGGCTCCGATCCCTCCCTATTCAAAACTTAAGAACTTGTTAGGAAGTTGGGACCAAGACTTGCTGTCTTCTTGCTGAACTCTTGATTTTAGAACATCTTCACTTGTGGCATTCCCTCAGAAATTGATATGAATAAATATGCACTGTCTATTTGTCTATCTATGTCTATTCATGCACTGAATCTGCATGAAGCACAACTAAACATAGAAAACACATATCCACAGAGGAAATAGGTTTTTTGGTTTTTGGGGTTTTTTTTTGGTTTTTTTTTTTTTTAAATTAAAAATAGTAACCACCTATCCACAGTATTGGTGCTCAGCCAATTATTTCTTCACAGGTGCAAAAGTCATGTGTCACGAATAACTGTTTAATTATGTTAAATTCCATGTATCAGGAGTATTAGTAAAATATATATATATATATATATATATATTTACTGAGAGAACTAATTCTGAAAACACGATTTTTCATTCAGAGTGAGAGTACAGTAGGAAAAAAAAAAAAAAGAGGATGGAAATTCATTAAATTACCAATGACTTAAATCAATAGTACCTCTTTGACTACAGAGTTTTTTGAATGAAAGTTCCACACTGTATTTTAGTTACATCCATTAGAGAAGTAGAAGAGAATTTTAGATCTGAATTTTTTATATCACATCCTATTGTTTCAAGACTACAGCTCCACATTTGATGTGTTTTGAAAGAATAGCATGAAATTATCTTAAAATGAAATATGAGTGTAATTACTAAGTGCTAAGCACTCTCCTAATGCACTTGTTGAATATACTATGCCAGCATAAAATATGTCACAATTGATAAAATTTAGAACGTGCTTCAGTAACTTCACTTAACTCTTAAGAGCAGGATAGAATAAAAGAGTTTCTGTGCACCTTTCTTGCTGCAGTTATAAATGTTTCATTGTTACTTTGGGAGACTAGATTGATCTGAAGTATTTTAATTCTTTTTGCATCAGCAATGCTAGAGTAGACAGAATTTAGGCAAGTTAAAAATAAATGATAATATTCTCAGATTGTGCAAATCAGCACTGAAATCATTACAATCATGTCACTTTACACTAGTTTAAAATCTAAGGACATGGGTGCTAAATCACAGCACCTCCCTGCCCAATTAGCTGTTCTGCCTGCAGATAGACAAGACCACCATTGCTTTGCCTCTGTGAGAAACAATATGACTCCCCTTGGCACATTTTTGTTTTACTCGCCAATTTGAGAATAGAAGCGATGAAATGATTTCACTATAACACTTCTTGGATAAAAACATTAATCTAAAATTTTCCTTTGATACATGGGGGTAGTAGAACAGCAAATGGCACAGCAGCTGAGCTGGAGGTGAAATGTTGGAGTTTTGTGGCCAGAGGCTGGTGATGAAGAGGAGCACAGCCAGGGCCGTCCTGCCAGGCACCTGCAGCAGCACCTGCCGGAAAGGAAAGCTCTGATGTCCTCTCTGCCATACAATCTCTGCTGTGTCCATAGCACACAGTTTTCAAACTCACAACAGGGTGCGAAATGAAGCTTAATGAGCCACACTGTCCTAATTAAGGACATCCTTTCCATACACCTTAGAGTTGGTGCTGCCATGTTCTCAAACCATTATCCGAATATGAGTACATGGAAAAGCATGAGAAAACTCTTATTTATAAAATGAATCTGAGTAAAGCAGCATCTAGGTTGGATTGTCAATTATTTCTTTTGGTTTCTCAAATGTTTTCAAGCAAAATGCATTTCCAAACAACACATTTATCAATGCAATAAATCAATAATATATATGGGATCCTTACCACAACTATCAAAAGTCTTCAAAATGTGTAATTTTTTCTTTGATCACACCCAGATAGAAAGTTGTACTGACCATCCATTTTTCAGTCAGATAACAACAGGACATTACTAGAAACTGAAGTCCATTTGTAGGCTTTTTAATTTTTATAAATGCAAGTAGCATCAAATGTCACCAGCATCTTGCACATCAGGAAAACTGCAGAACTCTGGAAAAGCTCATCCTAGACTGGACCTCTAGAAATCATCTAATCTAGGGCATTTTCCAGCTGAGTTTTGAAAGTCTACGGGTGGAGATTTAATGATTTCCTGGCTGCCAGTACCAATGCTTAACCAGACACACTTTTCCCCCCTTTATATTAATGAGATATTGCATTCTCCTACATTCAGAGGCTCTCAGAAGTGGAATTTAAAGCCAAAGATCTCTGCTCCAACCTTTGAAGCACAATATTGGCCATAAAATTTTACCCATGTATTTCAGTCTTAGTGTCAAAATTTTATTTAATAGAAGCATCCTTTTCAAGAAGAGATCCAGTCTTTATCTGCAGACATCAAAGTTTCCCCTGGTTTCCTTGGCAAATTGCTCCAACAGCTAATCTTCCTCTTTCTTAAAACTCTGTGTCTTACTTCTCATTTGAATTTGCCTGAGTCCCTCTTCTAACTAATGGTCTCTTTCATTTCCCCCACCTCTAAATTAAAAGGCTATTTCATTTTCATCATCTGCCCATGCCCTGTGATCGCATGACTTAGAGGTGCATTCTGTTATACAGGAGTGGCTGCAACGGCCTTTTAACAATATGAATAGAAAAGGCTGAGGAAAATGACCTCATGAAAACAAGGGGTTATTTTTTTTTACTTCTGTCTTGTTCACCTGACGGGTGCAAGAGGAATTATTTGGGGTTTTTTTAGGTGCTGTAAACAAGTTTCCGTTCAGTGTGCTTTTTGTTCAATCAAACAGACTATCATCATGGTATCTCTAAACATGTGGCATCTATCTTTCCATCTTCCCTAATTTTTCAACTGCTATTTTAACATATGGCTGCCATAACTGTGCAGAATCAGTTTTACTACACAACAAGGAAAAAGTGTCTCCCTTCTCCCCCTCATTCCTGTTTATCAGGCAAGGATAAACCTTTTCAAACCACTCTGCATTTAATTCTTTTTTTTTTCTTTTTTAGCACATTATTTCACTATTCTGCATTCTTATACTCGCTTGAAAAATGATTTCCACAGTAGAGTCCCTTATTTTAAATTATGGTCTACCATTTTTATTCCTAGAAAGTAGTTTTTTAATTTGCTATTTTAAAACGCATGTATGTGAAAGGGAATTCTCTCTTCATCAATTAATTATTATTTACTTTCCTTTCCAATGTTGCTCCATTAATTTATTCCTCAGTACTGTCTTTGTATTTACTCCCAGATTATTAATTGAAATGTTAAACACCACTGGACAACGTATAGACACTTACCAAACATGATTAGAGCGTTTAATTACCATTGTGGAGGTCTGGGCAGTAAGGAGTTAATGTGTGGCTATGCCTCAAGCAGTGGCCACTCAAATGGGCAGGTTAGAAGAGGATGTGGCTGGAATAGGGGCTGCATCACTAGCAGCACCTTTCTGGGGCTGATTTTCCTGTTCTGATCCACAGCACAAAGCAGCACAGGCTCAGGAGCACCGAAAGACTCTCAAGGCCCCTCAAACCATTTCCACAAAGCTCCCGAAGGACAGACTGCACATGCTCACTCATTTGCATGAAGAACGAGAAACATAATCTCAGGGTGGGGAAAATTTAGCTGTGCAAAGGAACCCCCACAAAG
The DNA here is from genome assembly GCF_015227805.2 of Hirundo rustica. Lineage (NCBI taxonomy): Eukaryota > Metazoa > Chordata > Aves > Passeriformes > Hirundinidae > Hirundo > Hirundo rustica. Next base: position 144,482,810 of record NC_053450.1, on the reverse strand, counting down.
TGCAGGCGGTGCTCTGGCATCTGGATCAACGCTGCACCCAGGACTGGTGATCTCCTTTCCTCTCCTATCTGATCTCACTTTAACTTCCTCTTTCTTCCCTCTCTTATTTTTTCTTTTATTATTAGACAATAGGGCAAATATATACTAATTTCCATGCTGTATTGTAGTTTGCTAATAAAATTTGAATTTTTTTTTTTTACTGGACCTTTCCAGCCTTTGCCATTCTTTTACAATTATGGGCATCCATAAATCTTGGGTGATTGCTTCTGTGTAAGAGTGGGATGCTACACCCATAGATGACTATTATTTGAGACTCTCCAGTTAATTAGTGGTTAACTCATTTAAAGCGTGATTTATTTGAAATTAAAGTATCTTATGGAACTAAGGCAAAGTATATATCGACGGGCCAAAATTACCATTGAATATCAGATAGGAGCAATCATACTAAAGACTAATAATGATGAGCTTATAAATATGTATAGCCACATTATTATTATTATTTTGGAGGATTTCATTCTGCTGCTCTGAGAGAAATCAGTTCCCTGCTTTACTTCCACATGATTGACAGTTCAAGGGTCACACATTGGTCTGTTTCTCTTCCTAAAAGAGGAAATCTAATTTTAGTCTGAAAGAGACTTAAAAAATCCTAGAGCAAGAGGTCATTCAGCTTTATTAACCACTCTTTGGGCTAAAATCTTTGATGGAGAACTATGAATTTGGAGGTGCAAAAAAAGATTCTTGTAAAATGTTGATGCCTACCCAGATAGCATGTTAGATTTTAAGAGCACCACAAGTCATGTGAAAATAAATGCACTGGTTTTATCAGAGAGTCTTTCAGGCAGCAGGAGGAAGGGGAAGGAACTTGTTCTTGTGAGCATACAGTACACGGCTCCAGAAATACTGCTTTTGTTTCCCACTCTCAAGTACTGAAAGCAAGGAAGGAATTCCTAGAAATCAAAATTGTATTAGAAAAACCTTCAAGTATACAAAGTCAGCAATCAACCCCTACAGAAACAAAATGAAGCTAAGCAAAAATATAGATGCATAGGTAGAAGCTACTGATCCTTTACTCTTATAAGTACACGTGGAGTTTTGTGGCCGCAGTGAAGAGACCAGCAACACGCATCATCCCAGAATAACACATGTGTAGGTAGCCATGCACAAAGCTTCCTGGAGTTATCGGAAGGATTACCACTGGCTTCAGATGGATTAGGCTACTCCTGCATGATCTGTAAAATTCCACTGATCTGTACTTACATAGAAGTTCATAGTCTGACATCCTCACAAAAACAAGCCATTGAACTGCACCTGAGTACCCAGCCTAGCTAACATGCTAATCTGAACGTCGATTCTAAAACAAAACTAAAATATTTCATGAGTATCCCTCCCTAATTTCAGTGGCCTGGTGGTTAAAGGATACTTTTAAGATGGGGAGACTTAAATTCAAATCTGATATTTTTCTGATTTCAGGTATAGGGGGCTAAACAAGCATGGAAAAAAAACCTCAGGAGACTACTGAGATAAAATTCCAGTGTGTCTTTCAATTAGAAATTTCTTAATTTATATTGAATGGAGCAATTCTAGTTGAATACTGAATTTGAGCGCCATTCCAGAATTCTCCAAAGAGAGTGATTGTTTTTCTGCATCGGTGCAATCTCTTACCCCAAAGAGGGTTTCAGAGATATATGGACACGGATCTCACACATACCAAGAGAGTATCACTTCTGCTCTTTGCAAGAAAAGATGAAGCTGACAGATGAAACTAATTCCAAGAGTCATTTGTAGCTGCAAATCCAAAATGGGAAAAGGTGTTTTCCTCTAACCCTGTGTTCATTTAACAACCTTTGATGGCAGAGCAGAAGTCTGAACATTTTTTTGTCATTTCCTACTGTTTAATACTTCACACAAAGTACTGGCTTCTTGGAACCCTATTTTTAGGTGTCTCGTTCTGCCCATAAATTATAGATAGAGCTCTGATTTCACTAGGAAGAAGGCCACCTTGAAAAAATGTTCAAAATCTTTTTAGACTTCATCATTTTTCCTCCTTCAGCCTATTTCACTTTAACAACAACTCTAAAAGGACTACAGACTGAGATTCAAATGCAAGTTTGAATCAAGTTTAAAATTGCGGCATCCACTGAGCTACCCTGGTTCACATTAGCTGAAAATAGTACTCCAGTATGGAAGGGACAGCCCAGTATCATAGAATCAGACAATGTTGTAGGATAATACTATGAACTAAAGCAGGGCCAAAGGCCTTGTAAATATTGTCTGAATTAAGCCTGTAAAATAAATTAGCCTATAAAATAAAGTGTGGTTAGGTGTTGATTTGTGTTTGTTGTTTGTTTTTTTTAATGCAAATTAGATCTTCGGCAGGTAGTTGAACTGTCATGTTTGGAAACACGCTGATTTAAATAAGGCAAAAACCCCATTATTTTTAAAATTATTCTCCCTTCTTAGCTGTTCCATTTTTGGTGGAAATGGACAATAAGCAGTAATTTCACTGAAAGGAAGAAAAATCATGAGAAATTAAAGCTGGTTCTTCATGCATTGTGGAGGAATTTTACTGATGATATTTACTTCATGTTTTCACATTCTTCTCAAGGGAAATAAAAACATATTCTTTTACAAAAGAATTTAGAAGCATGTTCTTTTACTTTTTAAAGGTTGAAAATTTCAACCTTTAAAATTGACAATATATTGCAAGTACACTTCTGGGAGGAGAAAATGCCATTTCCTAAGGGTGAGTTTGTCAGAGGCAGGGCCAACTCAGCAGAAGCTGAGTCATTTTTTTCAAAAGAATCTGGTATCAGATTAAGGATAAATAACATGTGGAGACAGAAAAGTATGCAGCATGTATTTTTACTTACCCATACATTAATTACCCATTATCTTAAATCCTACCTACAATGAGCTGACTCATTTGACCCACCAATAGAAATATTATGAAACTACTGATGTACCACATAGTGACTCATTTAATATCTTTAGCCACCTGAATTCTCAAATAGGAAATGTTTTTCTGTGTTGTTTAAGTCAATATTAATGTTCCTATATATTTCAAATCTACTTCTCTTATAAAAATCAATGGCAGCTACCTAGTTTAAAAGGCAGTGTATATATATACATTCAGGCAGATAGAGAGGCAGTATAACATTGATCACCCAAGAGAGAGATTTTTGAAGAAAATGTGTTAGGAGTACAAGGAAGGACCTGAACATCTACAATGTGGTGTGTTGTATTTTTAGGTGACTGGCTGAAACCAGACCCTGGTTTATGAACATATATTGCCTGTACCGTGTACAGGAAGATTTAGGATCTCTATACTGAACCCCAAACCAGAGACCTACAGTTGCCTTCCTCACTGGTGAGGATGATGCCCTGCTGCCAGTTCTGCCAAAGCACTGCCCAGGAGGGTGCGTGGCAGTGGGGGTGAGCCTGTCTCCAGGGCTGGTGGTCTGAGCGCAGAGCTCTGAGGTGTGAAAAGTGCACATCCTGCCCCTCAAAGAAAGCCCAAATCTGTGTCTGTACACAGCTTAGTGTCTGTGTGTGTAAGATACACTCTGAAACTGCTGTATGATGGTAAAGTGCAGAGGATCTGGGTGGTAATCTTAGTTTTGAGATAAAAACTAAGCTCGCAGAAGTTTTTCAAGCGCAATTCTTCGGAAGCTATGCCTTCCAGAGAAAACAACGTGTCTATTTATTTTCTGTGTGGGCCAAGTTCAGTCTTTGAATTGATGAAGGTGGTGGATGCTACACAGGCAGGCAGGATCACACCCTATTATCATGTCAGTTTTACACACTTCTGACTCCGCTGACTTTGATAAAGATAACCCCAAATTTAAATTGACATCAGAGGAAAGAGTCCATGATATTTCTAAGGAGCTAATGTCCTTAGACAGTCGGTTTTATGCTCATCTGACATATTATTCACATAGGCTTTATCATGATTAGATTTCAAAATGAAGTTGTAAGTTCTTTTTAGAACAGATATGTCTGTCTCTCTGCTTTAGCCTATAGGTCTCAGAACTGTGAGTGATAAAATACTTTTGTTTACCAGAAATATAGGTTTTTGTATGCAGCTATTTCTCACAACAATGCAAAAAGGAAATCTGGGTCACTTCAGTCATTTGCTTCCATTAATAGTTAATGTGAGTTATTGCCATTGAAAGCATTCTAAAAATAGGGATTTTATTTTTTTTCTGCATCTCACAAGCATTTTTAGTCAAAATAGCTAGGAAATCTTTCATAAAAAACAAACAAACAAACAAAAAAAAAACAACAAAAAAACCACCAAACAACAACAACAAAAAAACCACATAAGTTTGCCCCTTTTTTTTTTTTTTTTGTGTGTGTGTGTGTGTGTGTGTGTGTGTGTGTGTGTAAACATTCTGCTTCTGATTTTTATGAAAAAACCAAGATTTTTATACAAAGCTCTTTCTCCAAAATATCTGCATTAAGAAGAGTCACGGTTTCCTGTACTGCAAAAAGAGCAGGGGAGAAGAAGGATTCTTTAATGTATGTACAAGCAATTTCAAACCTAGTAAGTCGAAAAAAGGAGTGTTTGTGACAAGAGGAAACTTTGAATTCTAGTCGCTCCTGCTGTTCCAGTTAGATTCCTTGCCACCTGCTTTTGCTGAATCAATATTTCTAGAAAGTTGGACCAGATTCAGGACAGTGGGGCACAGGTAGGCTAATTTAATTCCCTCATTCCTAAGCAGCACTGACTGTTTGATATTCTTTGTTTTCAAGCCTTAACAACAAATACATAGTGTTTGTGCAATTCTTTGTTACTGTAGTCCATCATCAGGAATCCCCAGTAAAGAAGCTGGGGCTGCCAAGATCACCGAGAACTGCTGGTGCAACAGTGATGCAGATGATGAAACACTATGTTACAGTAATGTTAACGTGGACAGGCACATGTGTATCCACCAGAGTGGGAAACATCTGCTGCACTGCGTGGTGGGATGAAGGCAAATTCAGGCAGAGAGATGGGGGAGCAGGGCTGAGGGTTCCTGGGGGTCAGCCCCTGCTGCCGTGGGACAGCTTCTGAGCCTGCCCAGCTGCAGCAGCACAGCCCCATGCCCAGGGCTTGTCCTCCCATCCACTGCTCCCCTGCAGGAGTGTGACCACCAATAAATGTTTTCAGGGACACCACTGTCCCATTCTTCCCCATCCTGAGGATGAGGACAGAGCTGCCTTCCACACTGTGCTTCTACCTTCATATCTCACAAGACCCCCATTTCCATAATATTCCTACGTGGTAAAGGGGAAGTAAGGAAGGACTTTCCTATGTAGGTAGTAGGGATTTTGATGTTTTTAACGGAGTGCTAATTGATTGTTATTGCTGGTTGTATCCGTGTCCTGCCAACTCCCCCCTGCCTCCCACCACCACTCCCCTCCACCCCCTCACCTCAAGATTTTACTGAAAGCAAAAATATTTTGCCAGAATAGGAACTTAGGTCTTGGCTAATATTTCACTAGTTGCACAGCTTGAAATCACAAATAGACAGCATTTCCTTTTGAAGAAGTGGCAGACTGAAAAAGGTGAAAGACAGCAGGGCAAAACCCTGCGGACAGATTTGTCCTACTCTTTCTGAGGACTAAAGAAAGGAGGAGGGAGGAAGAAATATAAGTAGGGAAAAAAAAAAAAAAACAACCAAACATATACTTTGCATTTAAATCTTGGATTTGGAAATGAAGAGTATAATGTTTAAAAGTATCATTTGTCACTCTTTATGATCCATCTTCTCTTCCTTTCCTTCCTCCAGCATTCCCTCCCCCATGCCAGCTCAATCTCTTTGTGTGAGTGTAATAATAGATAGCCCAGCAAGGCACCATCTTTGTTAACACGCTTCTGAAGCTCTTCTAAGCTGCTGTTTTCAGTGGAAAACTCTGCAGCTTTATGATATGATATCTTTCAATATAATTTCCCTGAATGATTCATATAATTATTGTGGCTACTTGCAGGCAAAAAGCCCTCATCCATTATGCCCTCAAGAATTGCATGACAAACCCTACTGCCACTAAACACACATGTCAGTCTGTAGCCCATACACTGCTTGACTCACACTTTGGACTGACTTCTGAGCAGTGATTCAGCTAAGTCCTGCCCAGCCTTCCATGCTGATAACATAGGAAAAAAATGAGAAAGCAGAAACATTAGACTCATTGTATTCTCTCAAAACCAAGAAAAGCCTCACTGTTTTCCTGGTGTGGTTTTCTCGACACTTCCTTGCTGGGTCCATAGTATTGGCATATGCTTACTATTCACCACCTTAAATACACTTTCCTCAAAAGTGAATTATATGACAGTGAAATTTTCAGCACAGGTCACTCCTCACAGGGTGCTAAGTTTATTCTTCTTGAGGGGTTTCTATAAAGATAGAGGAGAATGCACACTGGTGATATGCCCACAAAAATGAAACACAATCAAATAGCATTTTCTTAGCAGGGATATCATCCTGAAGGATGCTGGTGTCCCTGGAGCTGCTCTGTCTTTCCAGAAGACCCTGTTCAACAGCTGGGGGAGAGTTGATGGCCCTCACCACTCCAAAAATCACATCCACATAACTCCTTAGCATAAAAAAGATTCACCTCTTTGAAACTGAACAACCTCCACTGCCCTTTTATTGTCTCAAACCCATCCACCTTGAACATGATAACTTAATTATATCCCAAACTGGGCAGACTGAAATCTCATTTGTGACATGATCCTTTTGGTGTATAATAGTCTTAACAAGCCTTAATTTTCCACTCTGTCTTCCTGTCATAGTTACTTACCACTGCTAAGAATAATGAGATAAAAATGTGAGGTTGAACCACACAAAGGAAAAAAGAATCAGTACAGAGCAATGCTCACGTGGACTTCCCACAGAGGGATATCTAATGAAACTCCTTAGGCACTTCTAAGACTCAGCTGCTTCTCTGGACTTCAGGTGAAGAAGGACCACGTTGCCAGATTTTGGGGGTGGTTTTGCTTTAACATCTTTTTTTCGCAGACATTGTCAGCCTGGAAGGCATGTCTCACCCCTTCTGGCCTATGAAATCAAGGAAACTACCTATCTACTCTAGCAAATTATTTCGTTTGCACCCAGTCACCTCAGCATGACCAATTCGCACCATTTAATTGTACAACCTTGAGTAACTTGGGTTTTGTTTCATTTTTTAGTTTCATAACTTTCATTTTTAAAACAGAACTTTCTAACTTCTATTGTTAAAAATATCATGCAAATTTACTCTAAATGCACTCTGCTGGATCCAAAGTACAGAATTCACATTTGTAAAAACCAAACAAAATCCCAATAAAGTTTATAATTTTAAAAAAATTATAACTTACATAATTTTCAGACATTTAAGGCAACATTTCATTTAGTAATCTATATTTTTTAAAGACCTTGTCCCTAACGCGTGGCAACATGGATCTATGATTCATTGAAAATAACCGTCAACAACTTCAATGTTGATGTATTTACTTACTCATATTCCCACAAACTCTTAGATTAAAAAAAATGAAAACAAAACTAAACCACCTTAAAAGTTGGCTTTATTTTTTTGTCTTTAATTGTTTCTGGTTTTGTTTGTTGTTCTCTGTTTTTTCATCTGTTTCACTAGCCCAGACCGTTTGATTTTGTTTAGTGTTTTCAGCTGGTTTCACCTTACACCTCAGGTTAAGTCTGAAATACTATTATCAACCCCACAGATGACTTTTTAAGGACATTGTTCTACTGGAATGTGATATTATATGGAAAATAAAAGTCCTAGACAAGAAAATCTATTTCCATTTATGCATGTGTGTGCATATGTATATAAATATTAGTAAACAAATATAAAATTCTTGGGGTCCTAATAATCTGTCATTATTTTTCTTTGTTAATGCCTTCATATTAGGAACTTAATTTTAAACCTAAAATGTAAGCTCAAACTTACATGTCATGGGTCTAAAGGACACAGCAAAGTGTATGGGGGTTCTGCTTCCTTTTCTGGTAGGGGATACCTGGGCAGGCATAAATCTGAGCACCTCTTACCAAACACTGACAAAAGCCAAGTGCTACTGGATGAAAGCTGAAAGTTTTGTCTTGGCACCCATGCTCCAATTTGTGTTTTCAAACACCAGTGCCACAAAGATCTACACTCCTCCTGAAGTTTGAGCCACTCTCCCCACTTCGGTTTATCACCTTCAGGGTCCTGGTGCACCCCAGACTTTGGCTGAGGACATCTTCCTTCTGGGACGTCACGTCCCTTACCAGAGATGGCCCCTGTCCTTTGGGGGCTCCAGTGAAGTCCTGTATGGTCTGGGGTGTCTCACCTGGTACAGCAGGTGAGGGTCGGAAGGCTGTGTGCACAGACCTCATTTCAGAATGGAGGCTTAAATCTGCTTTACATTGAACTATGGAGCAGACTTTGGGTGCTGCCCTTTGTGCCAAAAGGAGCTGTATCCCACAGCTCCTCTTTTATGAATGCTCTTCTCTCCCCTGGCCAAACACGAGTCTTTTATGACCTCATCATTATCCCAAGATATTTAATGTCTAATGAAAAAGATATTTGTTAATATTGAATTACATGGTTATATTTGTTTGGCAGATAGCAGTTTTAGCTTCTCTGACAAATATTCTAACTGTAATGCCTAATCTGCTTGAATATGTGAGAGAATACACAGCCTTTTTTTTTTTTTTTTCCCTTTGTTTTAAAGTTATCCATTATAATTAAGATAAATAATGTCCTGTCACGGAGCACAGAGACCAGAGTCTGGGTAGATCCCATCTGTGTAAGTGCTGGAAGCCTTATTGCAGAAATCTTTAGTCAGCTTCTTTGTTGCGTGTTACCACATAATTTTTACCTACAGTCATCCCGGCTGGTTTTGCCTGGTGAAGCATCTGCGGTCTGGACTTTGGGGATGGAAATTAGGAGAAGCTACAGAGGACTTCAGAGGCGCTGTGCAAACACTGCATCCCTTTGTCTCCTCGCTGCCCTTTCCCTGGCTGGCGGGGCCGGGGCCGGCCGCAGCCCACGGATAGCGGGAAGCACAGACGATGGATTTCACCTGCAGTGCCTTGTTATACAGACCCACTGTGGCGTTCAGTGCCTCCCTCTTCTGCTTGATTAAAGATAATAAGGGACAAGTCACTGACAACCCTTTGAGGCAGGGTGGTTTCTGGAGATAACTAGGGGATGGATTTGTATCATCGCATTTATATTTAGGATTTGATTAGTTTTTTGCTTTATAATTCTAGTGATATTTTTAGTCTAGCTTATTGAGCATTAGAGCAACCTTCTCTCCAGTGACCAGTCTAATACCTCCAAAGCCCCACAAGGGGCTGTTGGGACACTAAAGACCATCAATCCTTATGAATAATGCATCTATTTCCTACCAAGGCTCAAATCCCATTAATGCTATAACATTATTACATCTCTTATTTACTCTTTTCTATCTATGGGATAAAAGATTACTTCTGAACAATATTTTTTCAAATTAACAAGAAATATCAGTAGATCCAAATAATTTCATGTAGAACGTAGCAAATTTATTACCAGAAGAAAGTTGTTAGAAATAGAAAACAAAATTATGAAATAAGAACCCAATGATGTGAGGCAGGCGTGTACATTACAAGGTCCCACCTAAAAATGCCCACTAAAATGCATTGAAACCTCATGTTCTGCATGGGGAGTTTCCATCCTGGTGAGAATGAATCCAGAATTAATCCATCTGTGACAGACAGGCGGTCTGAATGGAATTATAATATGGATATTATAATATCACCAGAGTTATCTGTCTGACCAGAAAAAGGAAAAATGCTGAGATCATCAAAACAGGTTATAAAACTACTTTCTCTCTTTTTGGATGTGGGTAATTCCAAATGTGTCATGGCCTAATTAGGCAGAACCTGGATGGAAGAGCCTCTCTCCCTGTAGGTTCACAAGAGCAACATCTCAGCCTCCTCTGCATGTCTGACTGCTACTGCTAATACTTCTACTGCTGATGAATAATTAATTACAGTGAGGATCTACTAAAATCCAGTTGCCCTCAATGTCCTCTTCATACTTAGCAAAAACAAATAAAATAAACCCCAGAAGACTGAGTAACTTGCCTAGCAGAGCTTGGAAACAAGCGTTAGTCATAGCGGTGCATGCTCGAAGATAAATCTTATAAATGAAAAAACATACTACTGCATGGGTAAGGTGAAGTATATAAAACTCAGAAAAATACAGCTTTGCATGCATAACCAGATTTTTGATATATTCAGTATCAAATCCAAGAGGTAGCACATTACAAGAAAAATATATTACTGTATCCAGTGCAGATCTGCAACCTTCCTGAATTATTACCGAGCAGTTTGCTACAGAATTCACCAATACGTTGCCTTCCTCAGCCCCATTAGATAATTTGCCTTTGTCTAGAACTGACCACACACTCTACTTCTGAAATGCACAGAGGCAATAAAAAGAATATGGAGGTTTAGCAAGTGAGGCACTGAGGGACTAATATTCAGCAATGCTAATTCCAGCTAAATTTATATTGTATTGAAAGAAAGTGCTGTTAAAGAACAGCCTGGCATACATCGAGACATGTGGTTACCAGATTACTTTCTATCTCCGCTCAAAAACATTTAGAGAATTTCTCATTAAAATTATTTAAAGTGAAACAAGTCAAATAAATCTACTTAAGCTGTTGTTGCATTGCCTCATTTGTGCTGAAAAAATGTTGCTTGTTTTTTACATTCTATTTTAACTGTACATATGAGGCTTTACTCGCCCATTAACAAAATACATCACCTCCCAATTGCTTTCTATACCTCCTTAAATGTTAAACATAAACATATATACCATCTGTTTCCTATCATGAACTGATCCAAAATGGCTGTACTAGACACCTCCATGTAATAGATCATCTTAAAACACCTTAGCAGTTTTGCTTTATGGAGTTATTTTCCTGTGACAAATTATAAACCTATACTTCAAGAACACGACCGATCTGTAGCCTCGATTGCATATTCTGGATAGTTTCTCTCCATTTCAACAAAATGTGCTGGCTCGTATCTGATGCAGCTTTTTTTTTTTTTTTTTTTTTTTTTTTTAAAGCCATAAGGCTACCTTTGTTGCTGTGATATCCTACAAATCCAGTTAATTTCTCCAGTTAATAATTTCTCAGCTAATACTTCATGAAGCATTCTGATTGAAACCTCTGCAGTTCAAAATAGTCACTGCTATAACTTACAAAATTATTATGTATCTGTTGTGTTAGTGAAACTGCAGAACAAATTACAGGGTTTATCATCAGTCTGCAATCAAAAATAAATTCCAGGAGGAAAAAAAATCACATTTCTGTTTAAAAAAAAAAAAAAAAAAAAAAAAAAATCATCTTTGCAATACTTGTACTTGTGAACTCCAGCTATCAAATGTTCAACAGGAAATGGACAAAATATAGTCATAAATGTCATTGAATGAAAATTTGGTTCTGAATGGGTTTCAAATGTACTTCCTCCTCAGGTTCAGCTCTATGAAAAAATGACTCTGTCTGGAGCAAGTCGAATTCAGTGAGGAATTTCTCCTTGACTTAAATGAGCTTTTGACCAAGGCCTCACAATATTAATGCATGAACCTGCAAACCCTTATTTCCCAGGGTAGCTCCAATGAATCCTAGACTGATTAAACCTCTGTAGACCTGTGTGCAAAAGCAATACCCTGTCTGCTCATTCTCCCTTAAATGTAAGAGCTCAAATGGTTATGAGACAGTATTGCTACAGGTTTGATCAAAAATAAATGCCATATATCTAAGGACCATGAATAAGGGATGAAATAGCAAGTGTAAAGGTAAAAGAGCTAAAGGGAAAAAACATGAAGATACCATTGCCTTGTATAATCTCAGCAGAGTTTCTTGCCCTGTCAGAGGCTTTATTTCAGAAGTACCCGTTAATGCCCCTTGGCTACACAATCCCACATGATGAGGCAAAACCAGGCAGACTTCTGTGGAAGTCCGGGCTGCTTGGTAACCTCTTGTCACCAGAAATAAAGAACTGGAGTACCGGCATTGTCGCTGAGTCTATAAACCAGCACTACCAGAGGGAACAAATCTGCAAAAGCTTGAGGAAGAAATAGTGCAGAGATTTCCTACCTAAGCCGTTTTTTTCTCCAAGGAATTTCTGAAGAAAGAGAGGAACAAGGAAATACCAGGCCCTTCATTCTTCAAAAAGTGGAGGGGAAACCTTTTTTACCTGTGTCCCCCCACACAATCTTGTCAGTTAGAGCTCCCCGTATTGCTTCAGTCTACCTGAACTCCACTCTCCAAGGCTGAGGAGACCCCCAATGGATGGACCATGAAGCTTCTCTCTTATCAAACACTGTCTCTCCCTGTTGTATAAACATGTAAGGTCACGTACTCTTTTGGTGCTGCATAAAGAACACTCAGCGACTTTTTGAAACAATTGCCATAGTGTTCTTCCTTCTCCTTGTTTCTAGTTTTGCTGCTGCTATTTGTGTGATTTACAGAGGTTGTTTTTATTTCTCAGAGCTTTCAGAGCAATTAAAGAAAATAAAGAACAAATGCTCAAGCAGTTGAGAAGAATGGAAGAGGTAAAAGTTGGACACAAAGGCAGTGATACCATGAACTTCTAAAGAGGAAAGAATAAAATACAGCCTTTTTTCAACATGCCTTAACAGGTACAACAATTCTAGATCCAGTTTATTTCCAATTGTAATATGGTTTGGGGGGGAGACAGTTGACAGACAGTCAACTTCTAAACAATAAGGACATCCAGTTCAATAAAAGAGCAATCATTTTTCTATTGTGAACTTCAAAGTCATGTTGTATTTATAAGACATAGTTGCTCAAAGAAGCCCGTAACTCATACGCTCTACTTGCACTGACCACTTGCATGTCTGGATTTTTCACACCCAAGAGGATAAAAACACCCTCAGAACAAACATCCAAATGGGCTGTTTTGGGATTTTAACTGTTTCATCTTGACGGCTGCACAAACATGCCATATCTAACCTCTGTGCTAACATGTTGGCTCACAGGCTCTGTCCTCCTTTTCACCTTTCTAACCTCAGCTGAAGCTGTTGGAACTTGCAGAGGCTACTAATCCATGTCCATACCTCAGCAACCTGACTTCTTCACCCTCAAATTCATGTCTCTTCCCCTCTGCTCTGCATTTCAAAATCCAGAATTAAGCAAACCTGCAGTAGATGTGTATGTTGAAATGCACTATTGCTTTCTGCTTTGTAGTTTCCTTGTTGCCCAATAGCACTGTCAGTAGCCTCTTTTTTCCTGCAGACACTGCTGGTTTTTCAGTACAACTTCTCTGAGAATGAAAAAAAAGAAAAAAAAAGAAAAAAAAAAAAGAAAAAGAAAAAAAAAAAAAAAAAAAGAGGCAGGGTCTGAGTAAATAACATCCTTAATAGAGATGTTTTCAGGCTTTTTCTTTTTTTTAAAGCTGGAATATGACACAGCCCAAGATGACACACACCAAATAAACAGGAAAAATTTGCCAATCCTTGTTCTATATTACACACCCATTTAACATTTTGGGTGGAGAATCTCCAAGGTCAAGCTCAGTTCTTTAAAAATATTTCTTTTTCTACATGAGGAGGCAAAATATCTCAATCCTAAACCCCAGTAGCCTTTTGTATTTCTACTAAAACTTTAACTAGCTTTCCCAGGAGACACCTATGTTCCACTCTGAGCCTGTGGTAAAATTTAATGTACCCCTCCTATTGCAGATCTTGAATTTGCCTAAATTGCCATTTCTGCCACGCCAAATGCAGGCATTATGTCTATTTACTAGCCCAGTGCAGGGCTAACTGGGGAAGGTGGCAAGGACTCCTTTTCCACATTTCTTCTGCCCCCATCTTTGTTTCAGTTCTTTTGCATCATTTTAGACCATTTCTAAACAATTTAAGCCCATGATATGTTAACATGAACTGAATTCACATGCTCAAAGACGCGTGAAAGTTTCTCAGCATACAACTTTGCCATTTTGCCAGTGGTTTCACGCGATGCTAGAGGGACTTTTAACACCAGCATGAGCGAAGCAGGAGCCACGAGGCAACACCAAACAAGTTCTGCATGGGTCTCCAGCCAGGTGCACGCCAGGCACGCTTTGAAGAGCCGTTGCTCAGAAGAATGTGGTTCAGAGAGGCTTGTGCTCAACAGGTTGAAGGTCACCACCAGCATGTGGGTCAGGGCAGCCCTACAGCCGCCTCAGATGAGTGTCTGCAGCAGGCAGATCTCATGCAGTCCCTTCCAAGCTCTCCTCCCACAGCTGACCTTGTGGTTTTGGGCTTGCTTCCCCATGGACCAGGCAGCTCCAAAGGTCCACACTCTGCAGATGCCAAGGACAGGTGCCTGCCTCCAGCCCAGCCAGCACCTCTCTGGCTTTGTCCTTCCCTTTGAATGCCCACTGAACCCGCTTTCCCACGCGCCAAACTCGGCCCATGTGCATCCAGCTCTCCAGAACAAACCATTTGAAATGAAGGTGCAGTCTTGCAGCAACAATCACATTAACCATTTATTCCGCTGAGGCAAATGATGAGTCAAGAGCTTTTCGAATATGGAAGGACTTCTAGTTTCTACTGCCAAGACTATTTTCCCAAGAGGACTTGTCTTCCATCGCGTGACCTGACCCAAAGGTGTTTGCACTCGTGACCAGGTGTGACTCAAGACAAAGCAGCAACATAGTACTCGGCATTGTTTGGTGCGTAGGACTTAGAGAGAAGAAAGATGAAAACAGACACGTGATGCTGATAAGAATTTCTTTTTATGTTATTCCAATAAAAAATACATTCATACAGAAATATAACAATCTTGCAAAAAACAATTTCAAATAAAATCTTGTAAAACAAAATTTTTACAAAAATCTTACAAAGAGATTCTTTAGATAACAGGGTGCTTCAAAAACAAAAAAAGAAATTTCACTAATAGAAACATTTTCTTCTTAAATTTCAAGCAAAAATGTTTTATTTTTTTTTTTTATTTTTCAGCTTGATTGAGGCTCAGTTATCACCTGAACAAAATGTACTTGCTTATTAAGAAAATTACAGGCATTTGACATATGGCACACAGCCCCACCCCATCCACACAAGTCTGATGGTATTTCACAATTGAGACAAGCCAGTGCAAGTATTTTTTGTTTGGGGTTGGTTTGTTTGTTTTTGCGCTTTTTTTTTGTTTGGTTGGTTTTTTGTTTGTTTGTTTTAATTTCTTGTTTATAAGAATTACAGCTAAGCCAAGGACAATGCAAACAAGGAGTTAAAAATACAACAAAACCCAATCGTAAATAGAAATCCATTTTCTGGAAAATTTTGTCTTTTTGGGGGAAGAAAAAAAAAAGTGCATTTTCAGGCAATTTAAACCAAAAATGAAATGAGAATGATTTAAGCCTGTGTGTTCCATAGAACCAGATCACTTGCATATACTTTTTGTTAAACCACTTATCTACATACATTTCCAGGAAGATATACCAAAATATTAGCAGAGTAAGCAAGACTGATAATTAACAGTAAAAGAAACAGGTCACATGTTTCATTGCATCGACTGTAGTGAGCTGGTTTAAAAAAACCAAAACAAAACAAAACTGGTTTTGGACAGACTATTCCTACTCTAGGAAAAAACAGTCTTTAATTTAGCTGAACTATGTAAAATTAGAGCTCAACCACCACAACGACTAGCTCACTCACAGGTCCTCCAGTAAGCTGGAAGCCAAAACCCGAGTGTACTTCTGCACACAGCTAATATTCTTTTAGCATGCCAATATTCGGTTCATATCATTCTTAAATGGCCACAGATACGCTATTCCAGACAACCTAATAACTACAAAACACAGTCAGCAGTCTGAGAAGGACTGAATGCCAACAAAGCCTTTAGCATACCATTATGCTAAAGGTAAAGCCTCTAAAAATGCTAGATTTTAATTAACTGTATCTTTCATTTCTTTGTCTCCTTAATGACCGTATTGCGGGGGGTAAGGGGGAAGAGGGAATATTTTGATGGGCTGTGGCATTTTCTAGCTATGTGTTCTAATTCTTTTCCTTTTAAAAAAAATATTTATATATTATCTATATATATACACACATACACAGACTGTACACACAAATATACATACACAATTATTTTTCTGCCCACTTTTAAAAAAAAAAGTAATATAGTTTCTTTCTGTATGACCAACAGATAGCTAGATATATAGATGTGAAACTTGTGCCTTTTAAGCAAATACATCTTTTAATACTTCTGTATCTTTAATATGTATGAAAACTTGACATATTAAGTACAGTTGGGGTGTGTATATACACAGTTGTTGTGCAAGGTCAATATAAAAAAGTCTCAAGGTGGCAGAACTGGTCAGGTATTCAATTGGCATATGCATTATACTGTAACACAGTCAAATTGTCTAAGTTAAACAAATACTGTACTGACATGAATGACTTTTCTCTATATTTGTCTTTGTGAAGGAGGACCCTGGAAGTAACCTTTTTTTTCCCCTCATATTATACATTTGATACAGTACAATGCCAGGTGAAAAGAGAGCCTTAATAAAGCATGCATCACCCATACCCCTGTATAAGACCCCCTGCAAGAGAAGGTCACTTGCATAAGGCACCATTATTAAGGTCAACAGTGCATTAACAGCTAGAAAACCAGAAGTTAGTCCTCAAGGCATAAATAAGAGAAAAATTAGCTGCATGAGAAAAATCAGTTTCTAACCAATAGTGGTTTTATCCACCCAACAAAAAAATTATTCATGTTCCATACATTATGTAACATTAGACCAATTGTATTTTAGCTGCTCTTAACTGGAATCAAAACTGCAGTCCTGATTAAAGAATGGAAAAGCATATAGTTCCCCAGAACCATGCAATAACCTTTGTATTATAATGAAAAGTTATAGTTGTGTTACATTTGTAAATACACAGCTTATACAATGGATTACAAATGAGCTCTGTAGCAAGTAAAACAAGCTACTTGACACATTGCACGTTTAATAGCTGCACCAGACACCTAAAGCTCCTCTCACACAGGAACAGGGAGGTTCCCCATTTCCATTCTGGCATCCTGACTCTTTTTATTCCCCCCTTTCCCCCTCTCAGGTTTTCCCTCTAAAAAGGTGCAGACACCCTCCCCCCACCCCTTGGAAATGATTGGTGGTCGTCCCATCTCATGAGATATTCCTCACATACAAGACATTCAGACTATTTTTTTTCTCTTACAGTTATAAAACAACCACAAGAAAAAAAATGTGCCTCAGCATACAGTCATCAAGAGATCCTCATCGCATACAGTCACCCAATCATTAACATTCTCAGTGCACATGCTCACGGCAAAGGCTTAGGAGCCACTCAGAAGGTTAGATACCAGTGTATGAGTCCAGGAAACCCCAAACATCACGCACCGTGGTTGCTATGCCGTTCTTACATGACTTATTAGCCCTCAAAAGACCTTCAAGGAAGTGAGGTCCTGGAGGCAACTGGGTAGGGTGCAAAATGGCATGCTTTGGCTGGAACACGCATCCCTCCGCTCAAGGCTCTTCAACCTTGACGCCTCTTAGCCCGCAGGATTCACCTCTTGACCCATTCAGAGGTGTCTCTTCATGTGAAGGGCCAGGTGGTCAGACCTGGAAAAACACCTGCAAGGCAAGAGCGAGGCTGCGCGTTAGCCCACGGCCGCCGGCGCACGCACGCGACGCGCGGGGCTCAGGCACCTCCCCTCGCTCTGCTGCTCCAAAACACAGCTGGTGGAGGAGGGATTTGGCGTGCCTGGGATGCACGGGACTACTCAAGGTGTCTGTGGGCACCCAGGAGCTCTGCAGATGGGTGGTAACACTGCGGACTTCTCAACATTCATCTGCAAGATCAGGCTACGAACCACTTCCCGACGATCAGTAAAATGGAAGGGTTTTTCTAGCCTAAATATGCAATAGCTCCTTAAAAGTACCAGACACGGATGTGTTCCCGAATAATTCCCACACAAGCAAAAAGCAGCCCAGACTAGCTTTCCAACAAGCATTAAAAATAACTATTTAAAAGGGTGCATTTCAATCACATACCTGTCACAGTGACTACATTTAAAAGGCTTGGCACCAGTGTGCTTTCTGAAGTGTCTGGTTAATTCATCACTTCTTGCAAAACGCCACTCACACCCTTCCCATGAACATCTGTAAGGCTTTTCCCCTACAAAAAAAGCAGATTACATGTTAGTCATGACTTCATTCAAAGACAAGAGCTATCATTTTCTATGTAAACCTCCTTCACTCCTCCAAAGACAGACAATTTTATTTAACCTATCTGAATGCTTCAGAACACACAAGCAAAGAAGGCTCACAAAAGTCATCCACATGATTCCTACTTATCTTGCTGCAACAGCACATCAAATAATCTCATTCTTACAAAAAATAATTTAAAAAAAGAGTAATTAAACAGGCCCCCAGGAAACAAAGGAATCCAGCCCTCTGCTATTCCTGTTCATCCGTAGTGGCAGGCTTACTCCCAAACAGGTACCATTCACTTCATAAAGGTGATTAAAGACAGCACAGCTAGACTCCAAAATGCAATTAGGCTACTGTATTGCATCAAAGTCCTCTGTCACTCACTCATCTGCATAACATGCAACCTCTTTTCTGCTGAGCCACTTATTCTTGGAAAAGCCAGCATCCCATTTTGAACACTGCTATTTCAGCATTCAAGAAATACCACTTCCATTCACAGGAATGTTCTCAACCAGACAGCACCAGAATACCAGTTCTGCAATACTTCTGAGCCTGACAGCTATTTATGTCTGCTCAACAACCACGGTTTCAGGGGAAATAGTTTGGTTTTTTTCTCTTGAAATAATCCTGTTTTATCTAACTTCGGCATGACAATGGGAGCATCCAAGCTTGCTCAGACTTCTCATAAAAGCCACAAAATGCTGAGCTCATGAGTCAAAATAGAATTTTTTCCTTGAATTCTCTTTCCCACATCTTAGGAGAAAAAAAAAAAAAAAAAAAAAAAAGCCAACCATCCATATAGGTGTTTGGATTGGTACACCAAAAACACCATGCCAGTTCCTGACATTAAGCCATGACTACTGAGCCAAGGCACAGCTCTACACATCTAACTGCTGTCATAAAGAGATGTCAAATAATAATGCTCAAAGAAGCACATCAGCAGGCTACTTCAACCATAAAATATTTATAAAAGCCCTGAAGAGTCTGTCTTCCTCACTTTCTTTCCCAATAACATACAGGATTGTTATTTTTAGTTCGGGTTTCATAACAATAGAAAGCTGTTGCTCAGTAATTTGGGATCAAATTATACAGTAGATCATACATTTTTAAGTCCAATTGGGCAGACATGTCAGAAGGACAACAATACACTGTGGCTTTCCAAGATTTTTTGCTGATAACAATGGTACGCATAAGTGTTAAGTGAGTTATAAATATAGCTATACTTAATATTATCAAGGCCTTGGTTTGTCTGATAAAATAGACCCAACGTGGACTGAAGCATAAAAACAAGCTCTTACAGTATTTAGTGATCTGACTGATTTTTGGATATACATTCCTTCTTTTTAGCAAAAAAAAATCTCACTTTTGCTTTAAAAATAATCACCAAAAAAGCCCTGGCACCCATTTTGGCTGGACCTTTTCTCCTGTAGACCATGTGCTGCTGCAGCTTTCCCAACTACTGTCTGCTTAGATGAGTGGCTCCTATTTGCCATGACAGCAGTCTAATCCACCAGCAAATGCCCCGGCTCATGAAGACAACGAGGAAGTGATGTTGTCCGTGCTGGTAAGCCTCTGCTACTATTACATCATCTCTCCAAACCTGGGCTACCACCCAGTGATTGAGTAACCTGTGACACCACCACCACCACCAAGGGGTATTCCCTACAGCAGCTGCCAGCTCTTAATAAGCATAGGGTTACTAACCTGTATGAGTGCGCTGATGTGCTTTCAGATGTGAGCTTTTGGTGTAAACTTTCCTGCAACCGTTAAAGTGACACCTGTGAACACGCCTTCTGCCATCGGGTGAGGTGTCACCATTGGAGGGTGTACCTTTTTCTGCAGTCTTTCCAGTGGTACCGGTACGGATTTTCCCCGGTGAATGCAACTCACCCGGCGTACAATTCCATATCTGGGAAGAAGGCTCCTTGCTCAGCTCAGGAGACGAAGGGGGAGTGGAAGTGACAGATGAACTCAAGTTTCCTGAACTGGCTAAAACATCACTTATAGGGTCAGAGGTAAACTTTGTCGTGGGCGAGAGCTCCTCAGAGCTGTCTGAAGATTCGCTGCTCACGTCAGAATTCAAACTGTTGGTCTCTAAGTTCTGACTAGCAAGATTGTCCTCCTTTGGGACACATGTGTTCTTCAGTTCAGATTCCTCCTTTTTCTCACGTGCCAGAATAATTTTGGTCCAGAGATCCTCTTGGCTATCAAATTTGATTTCAGATGCAGAAACATAACAGGGTTCACTCTGAAGATACCGTTCCAGCTCCAAACACGTCTAGGTGAAAGAGAAGGAAGTAAAAAAACCAAAAGTTACAGGCCTGCTTAAAAATAACCAAATTATTTTACACTTCAAAAAGCATGCAGGAATGTAGCACATTCGATTTGAGGTTTCTAGGTTCAAAACAAATTAAAGGCTCCTCAAGCCGTAACTAGGTGACTGTTACGATGAAAAGAAATCAGTTTTTGAGACCTGGGCAGGAGTTCAAACACACAGCTGAAGGTGCAAGTCAGCTTTGGTATCCAAAATAGCATTCTAATGACTCAGTTAAATTATCATCACTCTCATCATAAAATCTGTGTTTTCAGCAGGCTGATGTTGAAAAAAGTCCATGGAGAACCACAAGATAAAACTACACTTCGCTCTCGCATCTTGACTAATTTCAAGTTGTTTTGTATCACACAAACACAAGGCTGAAAAGACCCAACTGAGCACAATGTGCTCTGACAGCCAGTTAAAACCCAAACCCTGTGTCAGAAAACAAAGCCACATTTCAGCATGGCTGCGGAGCTGCTGGCCTGTCTTCTGGGGACATCAATGGAGCAGCAGACATCCTCCCATTTCCTGTGCATGAGAACACAGCACACTCGACTTTCAAAGAATGTCATTTCCAAGCGCACTGGCATGCACACCACATAGCTCAAACTGCTCCCATGCGTGTTCAGAGGAACACGGAGAACTTCAACAACAGAGGAAAGGGGAGGAAAAAAGTTCCAGAATAGAAATGTCCTGTTCTATAGGATGCGAAATGGGAAATTACTCTGAGGTCCTGCTGGGAGTCCCACAATGAACAAGAACTTTATCTACTGGCCAAGAGTGCAACTGTATGAGTCATCCCTTTCTTTCTTTCACGCAATGCCAAAGGAGACTTCCTTTTAAAACCATGACCATCTGCCAAGAAAGTACTCTGCAAATGTACATGTAACAGTACATGGACAACTTCCCCCCAGCCACATTCCCTTCGACTCCATGAAAAGAAAACAAAACAAAAAACAAAACCACCCTAAACGGGTGAAACTGTGGGTTTCAATTTCATTTCACCCTGCTGGCTTTCTAGCCATTTTTCAGAGAATAGAAAAAAAAAAAAAAAAAAAAAAAAAAAAAAAAAAAAAAAAAAAAAAAAAAAAAAAAAAAGAGGGAGAAAAGGGGAAAAAAAAAAAAAGTGAACTGTTATGGCAACAAGCTGATGTTTCGGGATTATTCTTTCCACTATAGGAAATGATCCATATGGAAGCTTTACATAGAAAACGGACACACCAAGTTTCCAAACCAATCACTACTTATTTTAGCAAGATCATCTTTTCCAAGGCCGGTAGCAAAACCCGGTCCCAAATGCCACACATTCCCCTCACAGCCCCTTTCCATCTGCCCGTGAGCAGAGCCGCCATGGGAACAGCCTCCTTTCTCCCCCAGCACTGCTCCAGTAAACTGGGTCACATGCTCCGGTCAGGCTCGGAGTGTAGGCAAAAATCGGACAGAAAAATCAGAACCACAAACAAGCCCCAAACCAAACCCTCCGTTGCACACGGTATTTATGTATTTGTCTATAATTAGGGAACTGGGTTGCAATGCTGTTAAAAACAAGAAGGGTTTCTACAGGGACAGCACAATAGCGCTTTGATTTTCCGTGAAAACAAGCAAAAAAAGCATTTATTAAGGTCTTGTTAAACTTTCATATTCCTGGCTAATTTAAATTCCTCATTAGGTAGATTAGTAATGGGAAGCAGAGTGAAGCTCTCCGAGTTTAAATGCCTCTGAAGGCTACTGGGAACGAGGGCTGGCGCTTCGCCAAGAGCCCGAATGCCTGAAGGAAACTACTTAGCTCCATTTCAATCACGTACTATGGAGCTGCCGCTCTGAAAGGGGAGCGGGGGGGAGGGAGCGGGAAAAAAAAAAAAGAAAAAGAAAAAGAAAAAAGTCATTGCATACAATTAGCAGGCATGTGAAGGTTGTAACACTTTGCATTTCAGCCTTCTGGGAAAGGCTCCTTCGTCCTTGTGCAAAGCCAGCAGGTACCTGATCCGGTGGCCGGGCTGAGCAGCCCCCGCCGGGCAGCGAGCGGAGCGGCGGCCCCGCTCCCCCGAGCGCCGCAGGGCTGTCAGACCCTGCCACCCGCTGCTCGGATCACAGCGAGGAGAGAAAGGGGGGAAAAAAATGGCCTAAAAAATATGTCCATTAAAGGGAAGAAGGCTCCGTTCTTCTCCCTTCCCGGCCACGGCAATTAGCACAAGGGGATCGCTGTCATATGACTGACAACTCACGGGCTCGACAAAGCTCCCTGCGCTGGGAACAGCCACGCTCTGTACATGTACACACACATGCACACACACAGACGTGTGTACCGACACTCCTGGAGGGCTTTTTCCCCGTCTTCGCCAGGAACAAAAACAATAATAGCATACATTTGCAGAAAAAAAATATAATTAAACAAAACAAAAACACACCAGGAAAAAAAAAAAAAAAAAAAGCATAAACCCACAGCACAGGGCGCAAAGCAGCCCTTGGCCAAGGCAGGGAGCTCGGATGACAAGACCCAGCTGTGGAGTCTGGACCCGGTACAAGCGCAAAACTTTTGCCAGGACTCGGTGTGGAGCGAGCGGCGGCTCGGCGCGGCCGCGGAGCGGAGCGGGCACTGACAGCCCCCGGCAGCGCCCGCGGTAAACACGGAGAGACGGGGATGCGCAGCTCCTTCCATCCGCCTCGGGACTGCTCCCCCCAGACAGCCGTCTGCTCAAAGCCGAAACACCTGCTTCAAAACATCGCTACACATTTGTGCTGAATTCTCCCCAAACTCCTCGCTGACACTTGGGCTTGATTTTTTTTTTTTTTTCCTTTTTTTTCGCCTTTTTTTTTTTTTTCCTTTTTCTTTCTTAAATCCGCTCATCCTTTAATACGGCTTAAAAAAAAAAAAAAAAAAAAAAGAAATCCCCGACAACAACAACAACATCGACATCCTCGTTTACCTGTTGCCAATATTCCTCCAGGGACGGCAAGGCTGAGAAGTAACCCGTGTCGTGCACAATCTGGAGTTCCTGGAAGATGCTGCACATTGGGAGAACATCCATGTCTCAAGTTGCAACAACAAAGTCAGTGCTGGTTACCAAAAATACAGATGCCTCCTTTATGTGCAGGGGTTGCGGGGTGTGTGCGGGGGGGTGTTAACCTCTGCTCTCAGTCTCCAAGTCCCCCCCCCCCTTCCTCCAGAGATGAAAAAAAAGAAAAAAAAAATGTATATATAGAGATATATATTAATTCCTTGAGGAGCTCGGGGAGGAAAAAAGACCCAAAGTTTCATGCAAAGTTTAATCGCACAGCAGGGCAGGACGTCTCCCGGGGCGGGCGCGCGGCTGTCCCCCCTCCCGCGGCCGGCGGACCTGGCGCAGGAGCGGCCCCAATATTTGCAAACACGGCGCGGACTCTGCGAGCGGAGCCCCCCGCAAAACTTCCCTATTCAAAGCTCTGCCCGGCCGCGCCGCCGCCCCGCCCCCGCGCCCGCCCCCGCCCCGCGTGATCCCGGCGCGCCGCCCGCCGCCGCCGCCCAATCCCCGCCGCGCGCCCCGCGACCCGCGTGCCGGTGACGTCAGAGCCGCCCAATCGCTGCGCGGCAGACATCGCGGCTCCTCCTGGCGTGACCGAGCCCGGCCGTGACGGCTCCCGCCATTGGCCCGATTCGAAATTCGCCCCCTCCTGATTGGCCGGCCCGGCGGCAGGCTATTTTTAGCAGGGTATATAAAGCGGGGAAGCAGCGGCTGCTTTTTTTCCGAAGGGGCGGTGTGCGCGCGCGGGGCGGCCGCGCGGGGGAGGGGAGCGGCGAGCGCGCGGCGCTGCCGGCGGCGGCCGCGGGGGGCGCTGCGGAGCCGGGCCGGGGCTGCGCCGGGCCTCAGCAGGGCTGTCCCGGCTCAGCGGGGTAACCGGGACCCCCATGGGCCTCAGCAGGGCTGTCCCGGCTCAGCGGGGTAACCGGGACCCCCATGGGCCTCAGCAGGGCTGTCCCGGCTGAGCAGGGTAACCGGGACCCCCATAGGCCTCAGCAGGGCTGTCCCGGCTCAGCGGGGTAACCGGGACCCCCATGGGCCTCAGCAGGGCTGTCCCGGCTCAGCGGGGTAACCGGCACCCCCATGGGCCTCAGCAGGGCTGTCCCGGCTGAGCAGGGTAACCGGGACCCCCATGGGCCTCAGCAGGGCTGTCCCGGCTCAGCGGGGTAACCGGGACCCCCATGGGCCTCAGCAGGGCTGTCCCGGCTCAGCGGGGTAACCGGGACCCCCATGGGCCTCAGCAGGGCTGTCCCGGCTCAGCGGGGTAACCGGGACCCCCATGGGCCTCAGCAGGGCTGTCCCGGCTGAGCGGGGTAACCGGCACCCCCATGGGCCTCAGCTGGGCTGTCCCGGCTCAGCGGGGTAACCGGGACCCCCATGGGCCTCAGCTGGGCTGTCCCGGCTCAGCGGGGTAACCGGGACCCCCATGGGCCTCAGCAGGGCTGTCCCGGCTCAGCGGGGTAACCGGGACCCATCGGGCCTGTGCCAGGGTCACCGTGACCCCGCTGGTGTCTGTGTGGGGTTGTCCCGTCTGACCCCCTCCCCACAGCACCTTCCCCGTAAGGCTGCAAAGCAACACGCACACGCTCTGCAGGTCCCCTGGGTTGTGCTTTCCCGTGAGCAGGAGAGTTTGGACGTTTCTGTCCTTCCAGGGACAGCTGGGGAGGCCTCAATGATGCCTTGGAGCGGGAGCTGGGTCCCAAAGCAGACCTGGACGATGGTCCTGGAGCTTTGCATGGAGAAATATCTTTGCGTAGAACACCGACCGCAGCGGATGCCCCTGACCATCCTGACACTGCTTCTCCCAAATCCACCTCAGCACAGATAGTTATTTGTGTAGATGGAGAGTCAGCTTTTTTAAGACTAGACTTGTCAATGATATGAATGTCTGAATATAATTTAAGAAACTGTGGTCACTAGCTTTCCAAAGGAGTGTCCAGTACATGGAACAAGCAGTCCTAATGTGTTTGTTGTTGTTGTTGTTGTTTTTTCGGTTGTTGGGTTGGTTTTTTTTTTTTTTTGGTTTTTTTTTTTTTTTAATTAAAGGACTTGTAATTTTCTGCTGATGTTTCCAGCATAATCTCAGCTTTATTCTTTCAATTTCCCCACTTTTCTCTGTATCTGTTGCTGGTTGCTTACAAACTGAAGTGTTTAATGTGTATTTCTTCTGCCTACTGTCTTCTGTGATTCTGGTGATTGCAGGTGTGAAAATGTCAGTCTAACTTTCCATTCCTGGGTCCCTCATAAACTGTTAATATGGTGATTCCTTAAACAAATAACTGGTGTTCAGGGTTGGTTTTCCTGTGTCTGTGGAAAAAAAAAAAAAAAAGTATAAGGTCAATCAGAGCATTATTTTACGTTTAGAAAAACCAGGCAATGCTGAAAACACAAAGTATCTAAATCTAGATAATTATGCACACTTGGTTGAATCAGTAATTCTTTACTTGGTTTCACATGGCCAAACATGTAAATATGTATCCAAAATTGCCTTGCAGGCAACAGATAGTGCAGGTAGTTTTGTGTCTACTTGTGGCTAAACCTAGATCTTTTTTCTGAAGAAAACTGCCAAAAGAAAAAAAAAAAAAGAAGGGTCATCTTAAGTAGATGAATTATACACCTTACTTTAGCCTACTTTCTTTACTTTTAGTTCTGTGGAATAAAATATGCGGTGTGGGCTCCAGTCAAATATAACCTGGTAACATAACTCTGGGAATCATTAGTGTTTTTTTAACTGACCAGCTCCCTGTTTAGACAAGATTTTATTTTCAAACATAGTGACGGTAAATGCAACTACCCGCTCTTTCTATTTTACACTTGCCCCCTTTTTAGCTGTGTGTCATGTCAGAGAAATCTGGGCTTGTCAGAGGCTGAATGAGGTTGGCTCTGCCCACGTGGAGTTTGAGTCACAAGGATCTTCTTTTGTATGGGCACTATTTCCCAGTGTAGGACAACTGGAAATAGCAGATATAAACTGATGGAGATGCAAAGGTCCTAAAATGAAATGCCTCTTTAATAAGTAAGGTTTTCTGCACTGCTGTCAGTCTGTGATTTGTTGAGTGGGATGAAGAACCCTGCTGTAGGAAAAAATGGACCACATCAAAGAAAACTATGGCACAGATGTGACTATTGTGCAGTAAAAACTGTTTAAGTTATATTCTGATTAAATGCTGGCTTTCATTAGAAAATTATCAGTGGGGGAAAGAAAATTGACATATGTGTCACTGGATGAATTAGTTCTAGGTTGTGACTGTAGTAAGAAATTTTAATTTCAAATATCAAAAAAGCATCAATAGAACTAAAGGTCAAACCCAGATAAGGAAGAATGGATAAGGAAACAGAGTGAAGAAAACTAACAAAGTGTTTTTACCTGGTATGTATTTAATCAGGAATTAAAATGAAATGGTGAGTCAAAATCATGCTGTGGTTTAGGAGACTGTTCCGTGGAACACAAGCTGAAGGGAAACTACTGGCACTAATAGCAGCCATGTGGAACGAAGGGATGAAGGGAATTTATTGTAGTCTGTGGAGGATAATAAACATTAGGACAAATTTTAATAGGCCCCAAAATGAAAGAAAATTAAAGAAAATGAAAGAATGTGCTAGTGAAGATACTTGAAGATATAATTTAGTCCCTAATGACTTTCTTCAAGCTATACAAAGCAGTTAAGTTTCAAATATCCATTTTATACTACTGGGATTTTTTCACTCATGACCCAGGATGGAATTTACCTTGAATACCTTAAAAGAAAACATGTTCTAACTTTAAAAATTCCAAAGAAAAATCTGTCAGTCCCTTGGGACTACATAACTTTATTTAGATGTGCCAACCAAGGACAAAGACCCTGATTTAGAGCAGAGGCCTCTTCATTTATGTATGTGAAGTCTGTGTACTCACTGGGCAGTGCTGGTGAGTTAGAAGGAATACAGCTCCTTGGGTGGTTTTCTTGTCGCTGCCGTACAGTTCATTCATGGTGGATGCCCTTGATTACACAGAGATAGTCACAGACTTACTTCCAATTCTGTAAATGTTCCCTGTGTTTTTAACTCTCTGTGATCAATACCACTTTAAAAAGTAGCAAAAATCAGTATAAATTATACAGGATTACTCCAAATGGCAGAGCTTTGCCTGTGAAGTTTCACAATGGCTTTTACTGTGGACAGTGGGACTGTCCACAATTTAGAAGCAGACAATTTACCACATGAAGGCTGCTAATTTACAAATATGTGTAGGAAAAAAAAAAAAACCCTGTGTGCCTTTCCCCCCCCCCCCCCCCCCCCCCCCCCCCCTGTTTCCTTTTGCTTCATTAATTTTAGTAAGATTCTGTCTGAAAAGCTGTTTTGCCACATGACATACTCCACCATTTCTCTGTAGTAACCACTTTTGTCGGGAATGGTGGACTGTTCCTGGAAAATCTGCTCTCTGAAGTAGCAGGTGACAGACGGTGTTTTCCAGGTGGGCTGAGCTCCACATGAGGCAGGGGGAGCACCTGTTCTGTTCTTAGAATATTCATGCATTTTTAGAGGACACATCAACCTGGTCTGCATTGTATTCACTGCTGAGAGTAAGAGGAGGAGAAAACTTCCTGAAAATGGTTCATGTACAGCCAGATGCAGGGAGATTAGATGAAATAGGCAGGAATCATTAGCTTTTGGTGTGATTAGGATGAATGGACTTTATTTGGGAAAGAAAAAGAGAGGGAGGGTGTCAATTGCATGAAAGCATTGCATTGTCATATCGCAGAGAACATTGAAACTATCTGCTTCCGAGGTGGCAAGTTGCTAAATCGAAAACTAGCATGCAATGTGATTCTACCAGAGATAACGTAAATGCTCTTTGAGGATATATAAATAGAACTCTAATGAGTAGGCAGGCAAGTGGGGTGATTCCTGTTCTGTCACTCTGGCAGAGTTAGACACTTACATTTCGGACTGTAAACTAGACTAAAACTAGAAAAAGGTAAATGAATTTAAAAGATGTAATGAAAAAAATATGGTAAGGAAGAATTTAGGTAAATGTGACCTGAACTTGTTCAGCAGACACAGAATACAGCAGAGCTGGTGTGTTTCCCTACAAATACTGGTAAAAAAATTAACCAGAATGGAAGGGGAATAAATGGTTGTCATTAGGTAATGTGAACAGAACATGAATCAATGACCCCCGTCTGAGTCAGAGGTGGTGCGTTGTATTGTTTTTGTCATTCTGATTTGTTGGTTTTTTTGGTTTGTTTTTTTTTTCCTCTTCAGACAGAACCCACAGCTATGTAATTTCTACAGTTTACCTGCTACAGAGCCTTGTAGTTCATGCTTTTAAACTCCTGTTTCCACTTTGATTCTCCTAGATGTGCCTAAACAATCAGTGAGAAAGTAGTGCTCTGGCAACTGGTCTGTGATTCCCATCAGCACCCAGAAACAGCATGAGAACAAAAGATGTCCACAGACAATCCTTTTTCAGGGAGATACATTGAAGAATGTCTTCCTTAAGTGTCCTTACCCTCACCTTGAAGGCAATTACATTTTCCTTTCCCTTAACTGGCACTAGAAAGGTGATTCTGTCTCTCGCTGCTGCAGTTACAAGTGAAGATCCTGTAGTGGCTTAGCTGCAAACAGGTTATTAAATCTGTTTTCTCATGTACCCATGCTGTCTTTATGTTTTAAATAGGTCTTTTTTTCCTCCCTGATGCTTAGCTGCTGGACACTTTTATGAACAAAACATATATTCACTTTTCACCTCTATCTTCTGTGACTGTATTAGCAGAATTAGACCTTATTTCCACAAGAGGCTGTTTAACAGTCTGCTTAATAGTGCACAAGAGTATTGGTAATAGGAGTTGTAAGTCCAAATTGAATGGGAATTTCATGAGTTTTAATATAACAAATATCATGTATGGTTTTCTGAAGTATTCAAAAGCACTCATCCTGTACAGGGTAAATAAAAATTGAACTTATAAAAAGTTAACAGTTTTCATTTTTGTAAGATCTGAACTCTAGGGTGATCTGAACTCTACTTTTCAGCAGGGCACAAAATCTTCCATGATGTAAATGTAAAATCTATTCTTAAAAAAACAAAAACAAAAAACAAAAACAAACAACAACAAAAAAAAACCAGAAAAAACCCACGAGGTAGTGTTCCAGACCTTTCTTTGTATATATGAGTAATCTGTATAAAGAAAAGCACACATTCTTTGCAAGGCATCTTTACAAAAGATAGGATTTAGGGTGAACAGCCCAATAAGTAGCAAATTGGAACAACTGGGGCTTGTCTGACCAAGTTCCTTGACTGCTTTTAGGAAGTTTACTGACTGCTTTTCCAGGTGGAAGAGCAGAATTTGCTGTGCTTAATGATTTAAAAAGCAGCTTGAGCTAAGAAAAAAATAAAACACCTGTGTCACTGGACATTCTTTCATTTTCGTATGACCAGTTTTTAGGTTTTTTTCTGCTGCTAATTAGTGAGCATTATTTAACAGAGCATTAAGCTGCGAAACTTAATTCAGACCAAATTTGGAAGCTGTGAGAAAAGGAGCCCAATAAGAACCAGTCATTTTGTGAAGCAAGAGACTGGAGGACTAATGATTGTTAAAAATAGCTGGGATGTCTCACTAGCTGCTTGTAAGGCTTAGGAAAAGTACATAGAATTAGATTGTAGCTGCAAACTTTCATAGGAGAATGCAAGGAAGTATTTCTAAGCAGTGATGCCAATTAGACACAGGGCTGGCTGGCCGGGGTGTTTGTGAAACTGCCTTTTCTGGGAATTAGTCATGGCAAGACTAGACAAGGAGCTGTGGGGAAGTCTCAGCCAAGAACGGCAGACCTTTGCTTGGAATGAACTACATGGCCCAGGATAGCTTTTCCAGCTTGTAACGTCTCTGCTCTGACTTCACGTGAAGTGCATTGTATGGGTTGTAACTTTTGTAAAGGGTTTTAAGGGTTTCTCTATGTCACAGTACTCCTTTCTGTGGTGAAGAGGAGGGGAAAAAATGCCTATTGCTGTATCAATAGGGAGCTTTTCTCTTAACAGGGTATGGGATGAACCTTTTGCCCCTGGCAACTTGATTTTTCATGGCACAGGAGAGCAATCTCATTGTGTGACTCCTTATGAGAAGTGGGAGTCAGTGCTGATTCAGCCCCCACCCCTCTCCCACCCCCATTAACTGTAAAATTAGATATAGGTTCTGATATGCACATGTCCATACGCACATATTTGAGAGCAAAATGAACTGTGGCCTCTTTGGGACACAAGGAAATAAACACAGTCATTAAAGAGTCAGCACCGTTACCACATAGTGAACCTTTACTCACTGTTCCCACCTATTGTTATTTGAAATACCCCATTTCCTGTTTTCCCTAACTGTTGCCAATGATCAGGATTCAGATCTCATTCACATCAGAGTAACTCTGGTAGCTTTGGGACATCAACAGGGAAAAGGAAGTGAAAAGCAAGTGACTATGATGAAGTAACACTGTTTCCACTGAAGTGCTCAGGGTTTAGTCCCAGTCAGTGCCGGAGCTCAGCCTGGCGTGCAGGAATTCAGGGAAATTGCTGTTTGCTGTGTAAGCCCCTGTAAATACACTCATACTGTTGTCATTGCTGCTGTTGTGCACTAGGATGACAGCAGAAATAAAATAAAGATACTAACTCTGTATGTGTCGGAGATGAATGGGCATCTATAACATATAAACCCACATAATACTTTTTCATTCATGGAGGTTTCTTGAGTCCTCATCATGAGACTATGAAGTCAGAATAAAATTTAAAATGACTGTGTAAAAGGTATTTTTTTCCCGAGTTTATATATTTCAGCCTGGTTAGGAAAAAAAGAAACAAAAAAAAATGGCAACACCTCCCCCTCCCCAAAAACCAAAACAAAAAATACCAACAAACCAACCAACCAACCAACCAAAACCCCAAAAAACCCCAACCAACAAAAAATCCCACCCTTTGTTCAAAGTGTGGGAGAAAGGATTTTTTTATCTGAATTCCATAACAAGGAAGAAGAAACACACAAAATAATTGGAGGATCAGACCCACAAAGATACATCTCAACTTTCAGTCATTTTTCTCTGCACAGAAATTAATTAGAAATGTAAATGCCAGTAAAGCATTGTGAATACTTGGCTGGTATTATCTCTGGGTCTCAGTTCCCTAACTATACAGAAAGGATACTACTTCCTTCCTTCACTCTATGCCAAATGTAAGCTTTGGCCCAAAATCACAAAGAGAGATTATGGCAGAGCCAAGAAATGAACTCAGATCTTCTGAGTCCTAATCCAGGCTTGATATCATAAGGTCATCTTTCATTTGCATTTGCATAACAACCAGAGTGTTAACCTTATTCCTATGCTTTTGCAACCTGATAGAATTCTTATCTGTGGTGGTCATTGTGTATCCTGCTGGCAATTTCACTGACTTTTAAAAGTTTTGACTCCTGAATAGTTTTTTCCTTTCCCCAGGAGATAAGCAGCTTCCTTCAAGACTTCTCCAGCAAAGCTTGCCTGTCTTCTTTGGTGATGTGTGCTGTGCGATCTTCACCTGGTGCAGAAATCATCTATGATTATTTTTTAATTACATGTCGATGTTCTCTGTCTTCCTTACCTGTCATTTGCATCTAATAACTCTCCCTCAAATATATGTAATTTTTTTTTTTTTTTTAGAAGATGTCCTAGAAGATGTTTTGGTGTTTTATAGTTTTGGTTTTTGATTGTTTGGTTGGTTGGTTTATTTTGTTTTTGTTTTTTGAAATAAAAATATTTTGCTTTAAATGAGCCCTTTTTTGAGTTTAAATGCTCAAGGCAACTTGTTTTTTTTCAAGGGACAAACAATTAAGTTAGTAAACATACAGGGAAGCCAAAATCTTTCTTTCTTGATCTTTTCCATTCTCTTACATGTTAGGAAATTTATTTGAGTGGAGGATATTTCAAATCTCATTTGACATTCATTTGGAAATCATGAATTTCAGAGGCATGATAGAAATCAAAAATTATATTCAAAGCAAATACATTGTCTTGTTGTTTTAACTGGAGGGAGAAAAATTTTAACCAGCTGATCTTTTTGGTATCATCTGATTTAACAGGCAATCACACTTTTGTTTCATAGGGTGCTGATGGTACCTTTGACATAATTGTGCATACATATTGTAAATTTGAATGTAAATATTCTAATTTTAATAAAAGTAAGAAGTGCTTTCTCAATTTTTTTTAAAAAACATCATGAATGTCTTCAGTACAGTAAAACTTTAAAGAATTTTTCTGATTTTTTTGGGACTTGTCCACTTGGAAACTAATTCATGAAAATGAATGTGTAAATAATTTGATCAAAATATTGCACACGTAAAAATTATTAGACACCCATCCTGCACATGTGACTTGCTAAACATTTATGCAGTGTAACCTAAACTATGCAAGAGTCTAGCAAATTGATATAAGATGCCTACAAAGGCAGTCATGCTAGGAAAAAAGCATGAAATTTATACTTTTGGAGTTATTGTTCTTCATTGCCTGTGTTGTGATGGCACCTAAATGCATCATCAATGCTGAATGCCATTAGGCTGCATATGGAAAGAACAAACACTAAGTGACAGTCTCCATCCCAAAAGGATTAGTTAAACATGATCTTAATTAGGACTGATTGGTCCCTTTACAGAGTGTATTTCTGCTACTATTTCAACATACAACATATTAATTATGACTGCATTTTTCCCAGTTTCATCAATGGCCAATCTCAGGGATGTCATTAGGGGGAAGGATGTAGCATGGCACTTTCCCATCTTCCAAGGGGTCCCAGCTGAGCTGAGTCATGTGGCAGTGGGCATGGAAAGGAGGAGTGGGAAGGGGCTGCTGCTGAAGAGCCTCGAGATCATGGCTCTGCTGCTGGCTGAGCTGGTGATGCTCTGTTGCTGCATTTGGATGCTTGGCTTTTGATGAGAACTGCTGGACTCATGAGCTGTCTTGGAGGCCTCATGGTGCCAAGCTGTAAATACATCCACACAGCCAATCTCTTGCCTGACCAGCCTGTGTTTAGAAAAAGATAGCAGACAAAGCACGGTAAAAGGGAGCTACACTGTTCCCAGTTTCCAGACCAGGAGATCTGAAACACTAAAAGTTTGTCTACACAGGGAGATTTACACTGCTGTGAGATTCTCAGTGGAAACATTTCCTGCTCACTGACAGGCAGTATCTGTGTCCAGATGAACAGATGGCTTTTGCTTCACCGTGACTCATGGTTGTTACAGGGTGGGAAAGTCCTCTGAAGTAAGAGCTTTGGGGGTTTCTATCCTTTGTTCCTTTCTGCTGTTGCTGGGCCCAAAGCACTACGGAATTGCTCTCTAGCTTTTGGCTGATGTTCATAGTGTTATTTTTTAGTGATATGGGCAGCAACTGTTGAAAAGGCCATGTTTCTTTTAGGGAGGTTGTCTCATCGTTTGAAAGGGGATATGCCTCAACAGGATCACAGGGGAGAAGTCGTAGAAGGAAAAAGAATAACTAGTCAGAGTGTTGCGGAGAGCAATGAGGGAAGTGAAGCACAAAAATGTTGAGCATTCTCCTTGTTCAAAGGCAAGTAAAAACTTCTTATCTGAATGTTTAAAGACACAAGCGCACAACGGTGCATGTATACAGATAATTAAAATGCCATCAATTCTCTGCCTCCAGGAACTGTAACTCAGAGCATGTTGTGTCTTGGCACTTTTGTGAAGTATCAGAAAATGCTATAGATCCTGCTTCACAAATTAAAATCACACAAAAATCAAAAATTTTTTAAAAATGCAATTAAATGTAAATAAGGTCTCCTGGAGGTTTTTCTGAAATAGAAACACTGCTTTCTCAAGTAAAAATTTAATCCAGTAGCTTTCTATCTTCCCAAATCCCTGTGGGATGAAAAGATGAGCCTTCTGGCATGCTTGGAAGGTTAATGAATGTGGACTCTGAGCACAGTCTCAGGAAATACTTCTTGTTGAAAATACGTTGTGGAAAGTGTATAAAAAAGAGCACTAGTATGAGCACTTCTGTGACTTATAGCAATAGTTCTACACAGAGAATAAACACAATATTTTATTAGCTACTTCCTATGCCACTGAAATGCAGTACTGTGAATATCATCCACAAGAAAATAGCTCCTGCAAATATTAAACTCAGCTGGTTTCACGCAGTCCTGCTTTGTCAGAGAGATGCATTCAGCAGTAGCTCTTAGAGCTGAATAACCATTGGGGTAGCTTCAGGTGGAGGGCCCAGCAGCGAGAGCTTCATCTGCACGTTGCCAAAGGGCAAGACTCCTGCCACAAGCTCTTCAGCCGGAATAAGTGCTTGTGCTTGTCTGGCCAAGGAAAGACGTCTTTGCCAGGACTGTTATCTAACCTGCAAGGTGCATCCCGGGGTCCAGCAGTGACTCAAAACACAAACCTCCCATCTCAGACTGTAACCCAAAACAGTCCTTTCCAAGCCATTCCACTGCTTCTGTCTGACAGGGTTTCCGTGGTTTCTTTTTTTTATTTTCAGTCTTGAGACACGTCCATGTATCCACGTGTCCATGTGTCCATGTATCCATGTGTCCATGTGTCCATGTGTCCATGTATCCATGTATCCATGTATCAGTATTGAAATGGCATATGGAACATTCATTTTCATGCCAGGAGGGTGAAGTAGGACAGAGATAGATAAATACGCAATATGTGTAATTCTTTTATCCATCATAGTCTCAGTGGGTATACTTTTATTTCAGTACAATTGCAATAGTACAGATGACATATAAAATCTCTAGAGCAACAATCTCTTTGTCAAATGACTTTTCTTTCTTTGAAAATTCAGTATAATGGCAACTTTCAGTGTATTTGATTACTTGTTAAATTCCCTTTTCCCCTAGCCCCTCAAAGGTTCTGCATCTGACATTCTCACAACTGCTAAAAATTTTAACCTTTATTTTTAATTCTAAGACCATTTTCCTGGAGGCAAGCGAATAGGTGAAAATCTGAATTCTACCATGAAAATAAATAGGCTGTCACTGGATTTTTGACTGGCAGTCAAATACTGCCAAAACCTGACATTATCACACCTGTGATATAAGAAAATAGGAAGTTTTAAAAAAAAAGTGTATCATGAATTTTAAGAAGCCTGACAAAATTTAGGATTTATTTAATATATCTGTTAGATGTTAGTTTTAGCATTACAGGAGATCATTTGGATTCTTTTCAGGTTTTAATATTACTACAATAAGGTTAAAAATACAAAATTGTGATCCTTCTGCTGTCTTCTCAAGAGACTTCTCTGCTGTCTAATTTAGATTTCGTTAGGCTAACATATATCATTAATTAGACATTTCACTGATAAAAGAAGAGATTTTCTCTTATCAAGAGAAAATTGATAGATTTTTCTTGAGGAAACTCTGACAGATCTAATTTTCCTGGACTTCATGAAAGAATTTGAACTGATATTGTATGCAGAATTATTATTAATATTTCCTTTACATATTTTGGCAGGCATGAGAAGTAGGAATGTAATGATAAAATATACTGGTGGCACAAAGCTGGGAGATGTTGTCAATACAGAGATTATACAAGACTGTACTGTAGCACCACAGGAAAAGAAATGTCCTTGAGGACTGGGGTAATACCAACTGAAAGGGAAAACAGGTCTAAATTCAGGGTCATGCACTTCTGTACCAAACACAAGGATTTATTTTAAGCTGTAGGAAATCATCAGATCGTCTCAACAGAAGAACGAATTGGCCATTTAATTGCTGATCAAGAGATCACCTGATCATGAGATCAGGATGAATTTCACCCCAGCAGGAAGGTAAATAAAGCTGTGGGGTGCAAAAGGCCTTTCCAGAGTCAGATGCTAATGTGCAAAGTCCTGAGCTGCATCATGTCTGGGACCCCATATCTAACAGAAAATACACTTCATGAACAAGTAGCAAAGGGTGACATGGCATAGAGAACTTTTGTTGAGAGAGAGAGAAATACAAAATTATGCTCATTTAGGCAAAGAGAGATTTTGTCCTCTGAATGAAGAGGAAGAAATATCAGAGGGGAAGAGCATTAATAAACATGACAGGCAAAAGAAGAGTTGCATAGAAAGTAGTTATGCAAAGCTTCAGACTGGAAACTAGGATGTTTTATGAATTTTGTTTAGACTGGGAAATCTTGTAGTAGGGGTAGTGGAATTAAAATCTTGTTATTAGCACTAAAAGAAGGCAGCCGTGCTGGATCAAGCAAGGGGTGTATCAGTTTCAGTATTCTCTGTTCAACCATGATAAAATTCATGCAGAAATGTCAGAAATTCAACTTCAGAACTTGTGGTATTGAAGGGCTAGATTCACATTCTCCCTTTAAAAGAACAAGGACAAAAGCCCAGTGGCAATATTTTTAGAGAGGGACAGTTTGTGAGGCTATGTGCTTTCTGCAGTCCATTCCTTTTGTACTCCCTTAGCATTCACCACTGCTGGACTAGTGATGCTAGATACTACATCTGTGCCTTAAAAAAAAAATTGTTCGTAGATCTGATGTCCATGATTTTAATTTCTGTTTGTTTCTTTAGTGTTATTCTATTGATGGTTGTCTGTTTTAGGGGTTTAGGCTCTCTGTGTGGATATGTCCCTTCCACTCATCTCACATGTTGCAGCTCTGAGCAGCAAAAGTGTTTACCCTTATTGGACTATAGTGATTGCATGAGTCACCCTTGTGTCATGATGAAAATCCTCTACTATGGGAAACTTACTATTATGATACATTTAGCTTCTTAGGAGCAAAATATGTTTCTATAGCATAGAAACCAGTGGTCTGATGGCATCACAAGTTCTTTAGTCACTTAGCAATTTTTGAAACAAATAAATATGCATTCAATTTTTAAGATACATAGCAAACATATTTCAGCCTTTAAATAGGCTTTTTGCCTTTTGCAATAGCCACTCAACTGGAGTTGTTATCTCCGTTCTCACTTTCAAGCTCTATCAAAAAGCAAGGACCGGTGTTGATTGCCTAGCAGCTGCACAGTACACAACAGGAAAGAAGGGAAGTTTAATGTAGTTCACAGTGGAGATTGTCCTTGCGTGAGTCTCAGATAGCAGAGCTGGAGGCAGATCTGAGCTGGCACTTACTCACCTCCAACACACCTTAGTCCTTCAGACTCTCTCATGGGAGTGGATATTCCATTGTCTGGCATCTTCTCTACAACGAGACGGCTGCTGTCCTCAGGGTGACTGTTCTCCACATCACTGGCATTTTGCCTGTGCCTGCCACGTGTCCTTGGATGTCGTGTTTCCCGTACAACTTTACTCTTAGAACCATAGCTCCTATCCTTATTGTTTGTGAGATTCAGATAGTCATAAAGAACTCAGGAAATATCTTTCTGGCAACCCACAAATATTTTTAAGGGCGTGTTTGGGTTTTTTTTAGCTTTCCTCACTCATACCTTTTTTTTTTGCTTAGATTTTCCAAATAAGGTTTGCTTTCCTCCTTTGTCTGTGATATGTCACATTTTTCAAATCAAAGCTGCAAATACTTTCATAAAGAGGCAGAAGTGTTGTCTGCCTTCACCTCTCTTAGAAGAATATCTCTGTTGCAATAATTCTAACAAGGAGTGCATTGAATTTATGGAACTTATTCAAAAAGCATGTTTATGATGATTCCAATGCTGGCTCGGCAGGCTCTCTCTCTTCAGAGGTGGAAACACATTACTGTTGTTAACAACTTTGTACAATGATTGCTCTTTCCCCATTTTGTGGCTAACAGGAAATATGTTTAAACTGTGGCATGAGAAATAGCTCAGAAGAGGAATTGGAGCAGAAAAGCTTGTTGCATAAATGATACAATTTCACAGTATTGAGTAAATGTTTATAATCTACAACAGTGAGTTTAGAATTCATAACAAAACTGCAAACATATAATTTTATTTTTTTCTTGAGGACAAGGATTAATAGTTGAAATCCTATTTGTACTGCAAGAGATTTATGTTTGCAATTGACATCCAGAGGTTCTGGTAGGTGCTGGACTTGTGGCTCATTGGTTTGACAATATTGAACACAACTCTAACCTTCTCCAGGCACGCACAACCTCAGATCACAATCACATTAAGAACTGAGGATAGGGATGATTTGATGTCTTTAAAAGTCAGTTCAGCATCCTGAGCTGTAGTTTGTCAATAAATCTCATGAACTCTGCATGTAAGCTGGGAAGGGTGAAGGATGTTTCTGAGCTTTCAGAGTCGACAGTGCAGCGTAGCTGCATCCCAGCTCTCTGTTACTATCCCTGTATCCTGCTTCGGACTGTGTTTTTGCTAGTGCACAGTGCTGAGTCATGTTGAGCTTCTCATCCAACAACACCCCCAAGCCCTTCACCTCTGGGCTGCTCTCAAGCCGTTCATCCCTCATCCCAGGCTTGTTTTGGGGTTGCCCTGACCCTCATGCAGAACCTTACGCAGGACCATGTTGAACTTCAGGAGGTTTGCGTGGGCCCACCTCTCCAGCCTGCCCAGGTCCCTCTGTGCCCTACACACAGCACACAGGTCAGTGTCAAACCTGCTGAGGGTGCACTGACCCCACTGTCCCCACCACCAACAGAGACCTCAAACACCACCAGTCCCAGCAGTGGCCTCTGAGGAGCAACACCCGCCACGATTACACAGTGCATACAGTGGAACACTTACACGGTGAGATCCTTAGGGAAGTGGACAATATTAACAAGAGCTAAGCTTTTTCTACATTAGGGTATTACATAATTCCAGTATGATACGTTTTCTCTGTTAATTCTTGGAATTCATAAGAATTTGGTTTTCTCTCTGAGTGTTCTTTTGTGGCCATGTTAGGATCACTTTTAGAATGAGTTAGGCAAATGCAGACCACTTTCTGAAAAACTTTTTCTGACTAGAGTTTCTGTGTCTTTAGTTTCAAGGAGAACTTGTCTCCTATGCAGCCCATTTCCTTTTTCAGTTCCACAAAATTTCTGCACAGTTTCTTTATTTCCCTTGTTTTATATGATGCAGTACATATGGTAGAGCAAAAATATCAAGAATATGATTTAATAGGTCTCTCTGTGTATGTGGGATATTTGTATTCCACCAAAAGCTAGTGTATTTTATAGAGAATTCATTCTGCATGCCCACAATGAGTTTACAGAATCTTTCCATTTTAGAACTCAAGGCATTACAGCAGCATCCCAAATGTATACAACTGAAAAATTATCTTGTCCTTATGAAAATGAAGCCTGTATTATCTTCCTAAGTTTACAAATCATGAATATTGTTAGTGGGTACTCTGCCTTGTAACAAGTTAAAATAATATCCTGTCTCAGAAAAAAAGGAATTTAAAAAGGAATAATTTAAAAAAGGAAGAAAAAATTAAAAATAAAATAAAACAGGCCACTAATCTGAAAAACTCAGAATGTTTCCTCCATCCCCAGCTCTTGTTTCCTCCATCCCCAGCTCTTGGGTCAGCCTGGCCTGACATGAGGCTGGGAGGTGCACTCAGTAACAAGCGTGTTACAGTTTATCTGTTCCTGTCAACTGCTGCTCCTGGCTGAGTGTGCTAAATCAGAGCTCTGGAGGCTCTATTTCAGTAAGAAATATAACATCAGGGCTGAAACTTGTCAGTTCCTAGATTAAGGCTTCACATACGATGGAGGCCCATTAAAACATGAGTACTTTTGAGAACACATGAGAATGGAGGATTTGTAATCATAAAACTGACACGGTTCCAATGGAAGATAGCAATATATTCGTGCCTGTTGAATATAACGCAGAGAAA
Organism: Hirundo rustica; assembly: GCF_015227805.2. Taxonomy (NCBI): domain Eukaryota; kingdom Metazoa; phylum Chordata; class Aves; order Passeriformes; family Hirundinidae; genus Hirundo; species Hirundo rustica. Next base: position 144,442,571 of record NC_053450.1, on the reverse strand, counting down.
GCTGACTCCAAGCGTTCATATATTAGATGTGAGGCCCCAGAAAAGTACAACATTGGCTTTAAAGTAGTGAAATGTAGATAATAAATAAGTTCCTTTTATTATCCTTCGAGTGTTAAAGCACCAAGGGTTTATGTTTCAAGTCTGTCTGAGCAAATATGAGATATACAACAAAGTTACGTATCTGTGAGGGAGTGAGTGAGTATTCAGATATAAAGTTGTGGTTCCCAGTTGTTTTTTCAGACACTTGCAGCAGTGTACCATGAGACTAGGTATGGGATAGGAAGAATTTTGCTGTAGAGCTGAAATCATCTTTGTATTGTGTTCTATGGTTATACAGTTGAAAAAAGAATCATGGTTTCTCAAATTTAGTTTTAAGTTATGAATAGATAGCACGGCTTTGTCCAGCACTTCAGGATGTTAAAATCACTTAATTTATTGCAGTGCTCAGGTGGGACAGCTGACTGAAAGCTAAACGGTGATAGCAGTTAAATCCTGGAAGAGTTTGATTGAAATAACTTTCTTAAATAATGTGCCACAGTACTTTGAAAATGGGTCTGATTGTCAGTATATTTAATAGGTATAACACTGGCGTTACTTAAGCTTCTGCAATTTGAAATCACAGAAGCACACCCTGTGGTTTAGTAGTTTTGGGCAGATGGTAGAACAAGGCACCTATTTTTTACCGCTAGAAGATAAAAATGCTTGAAATATTTGACAGAGGCTAGAAAACCATGTTGCTTTAACAGCAAAATTATGAAATCTTCTGTTTCCATGGGCTGAAATTATAAAATTATGCTTGTGTCACAAGGAAGATAACAGTGAAAAAATGTAGGGTGTTGAGGCTTTTCAGGAAGTGTTTCATTTTATGCTGAATTGTAAATTCATATTGACTGTAATGGCTTTCCAAATAAGTTATATTTTTTTACACATTTGAAAAAGTAGTGTGTTTTGATGTCCAAGAAGAATGCTTGAGGCCTCACTGTGTTCTTGCAGTGCCTGTTGCAGGAAATTGTCCAGAGTTTTATTTTTAATACCTAAAATTAGGCTCTGGGCACAGTGTGGAGGCAATAGATAAACACTGTTGCTATAGAGCTTTTAAGTTACCCCATGAACTCTTTTTTTGGACTGCTCCCTGCCCAAGATAAAAAGCTGGCATTAGTAGTTATAGTTATTTATATATTTGTATGGGATATTTGAGTCATTGTAATGTAGAGTATAACACTTCCTTGGCATTTTAAAAATACAAAACTGACAACAGACCAGGAAAATATTCAGAAGATGATGAAATCCTGTTCCAGGAGTGCTGCAGCTGGTGGCATGTTTACTCTCTGTCGTTAGAAGGGGAATTTGAATTTGGCTTGCGCACTTAGTTTCTTTTTGTGCAACCTTTATGCAGTTGTGAACTGTGCTTAAAGGTACTTGAGCCAAAAATGAGTAACAGCAGTGTAGCATTTGAAGGAAAACTCTTTTTTTCTCTCTCTACACAGTTATGTGAACTTATATGTGATGCAAAAGATACACACTATAAGTAACAGTGCAGAAGTGGAGAAGGAAAGAAACAGTTCTGGGCTAGGCTGGGTGCCAGGCATTAAGAGAATTTTTCTTTTACTCTGATTTCAGGAGAAGCAGCGTAACACCATGTGCCATTTAGAAGTGCTCGATGAAAGATCATGTAATAAGCCCTTACAACAAGGCACATATTTGCTTCAGCTGTAATGCCTGTGTCAAGTAGTTTTACTTTAACTCTAACAGCGACATCAGTCATGTTAATTGTCATGGAAAGTTACTGGTCCAGACACAAATCTCCTCACTCATCCTCATTCTCATGATGATTATGTAGCTGGTTATACTTTACTCACCCATGTGGGAGAATTCTTGCCCGGGGGGGTTGAATTTTGTACAGGCAGCAAATTTCAGAGAGTTAAAAGGACAAGAGGTTTCCAGATGCCTTACAGATGCATTACACTGAGTGGTTATTCCTAACCATAAATGTTTAACTACGCTCCCTCAGCAAATCACTTTCAAAATAGATATTCATTTTCAAACAAAACCAGTTGCCTTGTGAAACTGTTGGTTGGTTAGGGGAAAAAAATGACCTAATGCTTCTGAATAAAATATCTGATCTCCTGTTGCCAAGGCTGAGTCACTTCCTGTTACAATAACAAGACTGTCATCAGCAAACTTCTCGAGCCACACAGCGGAGCTTGCCAGTGTGTGCATGGCTTTATTTGTCCATGTTGTTAGAAAGCTGCCGTTGAAAAACACACTGTACTAAATTTGGAGGCACCAGCTTTGTATTCAAGTGCATTAATGTCGGATCTGGGTTGCATTTACTCCTGATAGTATAATCTCTTATTTCTTTGTGCAACATAATAATATCCACCCTGCTGTGTACAGTAATGTTGTAATTCTGTCAAGGGATTCTAGACACAACATAGCACATTAATATCATCAGAGCCTCCTCAACTGGAATCTGCAGGATCACAGTCAGCTGCTTCTTATTTACAATGAGATTTGAAAATGAGGAACGAGATCTGAAAAGTACCTGGAATTTCATTCCACTTGTCACCTAAGAGATAACCTCTAGTGCTTTCTGGGCTGTGGTGGGTTTTCCAGACCCGCTGAAGTTATCTTTAAACGACGAAGCACGCGGTGGTTTCGATGCCGTCTGGGCACTCGCCTGGTTTGCAGGCAGCGGGGGTCTGCTCCTGCAGCACCGCTGAGTCAGCAGAGCAGGAATTCATTAGGGCTTTTACATCACAGCTTGGAACTCATTTCCTGGGCAAAAGCAGTTGGCAAAAGCTCTTTCTGCCGTTAAAACGGCTAGAAAATGAAAGCTAACTCCAGTGTTTAGCTTCAGTACCATTATTACCCCCTCCATGCCCAGTGTTTCAAACATTATTTGGGAGCAGTGTCTGGCAGGCTGTATCCTGGATGATCTGTCAGATCTGTATGTGAATCACAGTGACTGACTCATTCTGTGCCACACAAATGACTTTTCTGAGCCTGTCAATAAGAGATGAGGGAAGTGCATGTTATCTTACACATTCCTTGGGGCTTTCATCCTGGTTTTCTGTCCGAAAAATCAAGCCTCATATCAAGCACCCAAATTTTAGGCCGATGGAAAACCTTTAATTCTTTGTGCTTCAGTTTCCCCCTTCAGGAAAGAGAAGTTTTAAACTTTTAAATTTATTTGGCACTCATGGACACAAAGAAAACTCTGGTCCTTTCAAGCAAACCAAATAACATCCCCAGGTTCTGGTTTTGTTTTGCTGTGTTTGCTGTATTTAATACTTGTCCTGCAGAATCATTTATCCTAGTTCTTCCTGAGAGCCACGTGATGGATAGTTCTGCATGGCCCGTGTCTCTTTAGCCAGAGCTCTTCAGCCAAATCCAGAGGACTCCGACTGAATGAACATACTTGTGAAGTGCTGCTCACAAGAGGAAAGTCATCACACCCATGGGAAATGTGTCAATGAACATCCTTTTCATCTCCCCATTTCTACAATCAAATTGTAATAAACATGGCACAGAACAAGGATCCTGTTAATAGTTAGCCTAACTTAATCTTCAGTTTTCTTGCTTTCACATTTCCAAAAGGGAAAAAAAAATCCACTTTTTTTTTTTTCTTTTTTTCCTTTCTCTTTCGTTAAAAAAAAAAAAAAAAAAAGAAAGCAGAAAATGTAAGTTGATATGTTTCAGTTGACTATGATGAATCTGGGATAAGTTACTATGCTCTGTTCTCTGATAAACAGAGATGTTATTGTGCAGTCCTGGATAAAGTAACTGATTATTCTGTTTGGGCCATGAATGCAAAATGTGCTGCAAGGATTTGGATGTCTGTAATTAACCAGTTGTAAATGCTGTGGTTGGTGGCTAAGCAGCTGTTCAGATCACTGTCAGAATTTCACCACTGTAAAGAAGCAAGCATGTGTTATTCCATTGTTTCAGGATGGGAAAGAACAGTTTGTATACATTTCTTTTTGCCCTAAAACAGAACAAATGTTGGCTCTAAACTGCACTTACAGTGTTCCAGACTATATCAGTAGAAGGGAAATGTATTTGCCTGAGACTGTCTTTGTTTCTGGTGTAAGGTACCAGACATCAGAGTATCACTGTGACCCAAAGGTTCATTTTTCATAAGGCTTTGCTGCTGCATGCCTTGGACATTCATTCTGCTGTGGGCAGCTCTCCCTGTCTGTGCACTGACTCACTGCCAGAATACATCTGTGGACATAACCGACCCCTAAGTTTGGATATTAAGGATCTCATACTTTTTTTTTTTTTTAAGAACACATATCATCCCAATACTAGACTCAAACCTTCTAGGACTGTTTTAAAATAAACCTTGCAGTTTGACATAGGTAACTCTTTAGTATAGATGTGTAGACAGTAAAAAAACTTTACCACCAGCAGATTATTTCAGGTGCAGCAGGTCAGCCACTGGCTGTCTGAAAATCCTAATACTTGTAGGTGAAACTATGGTGTAAGACCTTTGGCACTCAAACCTCTCGACTATCTGGTTCAGGGAACGGTGAGTTCTCAGTTACAGGGAGTGGGAAGATGATGTCATCGAAAAGCTATTGGCCTGCTTTGATATTAGTAAATGTGTTCAAAGTTCTCTAGGGGCCTCCAAGGACTGAAAACCTCTCCCTGCTGTGGGATAGAGGTGTTTCTCTCTCTCTCAACTTTTTTTTTTTTTTTTTTTTTTTTTTTTTTTTTTTTTTTTTTTTAACTAGAGTGTCAGTGAAAGACTTTTAGGAAAAAATAAGTCTGTTTCTGTACTGTTTAACAATTGTTTTGAAAATGAGTCTGAGTCCATTCTTGTATCATTAATGAAAACAACGATAGCAGCAGAAAAATCCCTGAAGTCTGAGTGTGAGTGGGGAAGAGGGGGAGGGGGAGACAGGATGAAGTCCTTTGCAAAACAAAATAGTAGGTGCCAATGTTGATGTCTTTTAAGGCATGCCTTTCACTAAGGCACTATGGATAACTTATTAGCAATCAAAACCTGAGGGGCCAGATTCCTGCTTTTTCTTTTCTGCATGCACAGCATAAAAAAGAATCGAGTGAAAGAATCGACTGGCAAGCTGCCAGTCCTCCTCCTCCTCGGCTAAGGGAGTGAGTGATACAACACCACGGCTGTGTTTCCTTCTCCCATCTTGCCTATCACATGGGGAAGTGAGCGATTGCTGAGCTTTTTCATGCCTGCGAGCTGGTCTGGGCTTTGTCCTCCTTGTTCTGGTGACGGACAGCTTTGCAGCATTTGTGACTGAGGCCCAAACCAGCCTTGGGGACATCTGAAATTTTAAATGTGGCTGGATCTGGGTTCTGCTGCTGTCTTATGCCTTTCTAGGAGGATCATCATGTGTACTGGAGCCACAAACCAGGGTATGTGCTAAAATGCCAGTAGCAAACATAAATCTCTTAAGTTGCCTCAAACTTCTCCCACACAAACTGATGAATTTAGCTTTTTAAGCTGTAGGGTCTGTGTATTGTGAGTTTTATTCCCAGCAGTGAAGCCTGACTTTGATTTGTTCAATCATGGAATACTGGATTCTCTAATGTTTTCCATGATGCAGTGAGGCTTTAGCAGGACAAGAAGTATCACGAGACTCCTGATAAAATCACGGGGGTTAGCAAGGGTAGCACTTGGAGGAGCTTTGTAGATTCAGCCTTTTCTGCAACCAGCATTCCAATGAAACAGCGATGAACTGAACGTCTGAAACAATCTTGCAGAACATTTTACTTTGTGGTTTTGTTTTGTTTTGTTTTGTTTTACCTTTGCATAAAGACCCTCTTCAGACCGTCTGAATAGGATGTCAATTGTCACATGCCAGCTCCTGTGTCGCTCGGTCAGCGACGTAACTTGGCAGGGGGAGGGAGGAGATGGGAGAAATGGAAGATTTAGCCCTTTTTGCAAACGTTAGAAAACGCGGTGAGGACTCTCAGTGTTACCAGGCAGTGTTGTAGCCCAATTTGATATTAATAACATTCAGGGATAGCCAGCAGGGCTGCTGCTGGGCGTCACCGGTGATGTCACGGTGACACCTCCGGTACCTGTCCCCCGCAGCCGGGGCCGGCGGCCTGGGAACGTGGGAGCTCGGCCGGCGTCTGGCAGGATTCCAGGGCGCCGGGTCAAAGGTGAAATGCCAGCGCCAGGGAGTGCTTGCTGCTTTCGCTGGCTGAAATACCACTCGCATTACACATTTATTACACTTACGCGGAGGGAATGCGAAGATAGGGCAAAGGGGTAAACAGCAGGAGGAGTGCTGTGATGGGGAGAGGCAGTGTTCAAACATGATAAAAGTGCAGCTGTGATAAAAAAGCAATAGCGTTGGCTGGCACGTATTGTTGCTGATACAGCATTGGACATTTATAAAGGTATTTTTTGTTTCCTTAAGTGGGGGAAATGCACGTTTTTCTGTATGCGTGTTTACCGCGTCTCCCGTGCGGTTCTGAAAACCTGCAGCTGTTCCGACTCGTAGCAGCAGAACCAAAGCAATATTTATGACAGGCATATGGGCAGTACTTGCTGAAATTAAGGTCCAAGCATGCAGCTAAACCCACAGACCTGAAATATACACTCAGAACCCCGGTTCTTACACTTAGAGTCAGGCACATGCTTCACTGACTGCAACAGAATTACTTTGCTTTGATTGACTTCTCCCACTTCCCAAGACAGAAATGTATAATTAATATTGGCTTACATTCAGATATTTGCTCTTGGAAGTTCATGAGACTTCGTCACTTGTGACTTTTTTTAAAAACATAAACTAGCTCTGGAAATGGAAAAATATATGTTACCTGTTTTTTGGTTTTTAGACTTCTTTTATTTTATGTGATTGTTTCAGTTTTTAGAACTAGCACAGGATAATCTCCACTGGTACACTTCATCCTCTTTTAATTTGTTTTTATTATCTGTCATGAAAAGGTACTACAGAAAGAGTGAATTTGGTTGTACTCTAGGAATACTTGTTTTGAAGTTTTGTAGTTTTGAGGGAAGAAGCTTCAACACATTTTAAAATAAAACTGGGTACTTTCACAAGGTAGTAGTACAAGTAAAGCAAAGATCTAAGTGATAGAAAAAATTTACAACATGATATAAGAATTATTTCTGTGCATTAAATTGACTTACCATAATAGTTATTGGGTTCTCATTTTCAGTGTAAAGGTTCTAACTTCCAGAGGGGGATGCAGAGAAGTTTAATGAAAAGAAAGAGCCCAAGAAGTTGAAACAGAAAAAATAAAAATATTCTCTTGTGGTTTATTATCAATACCAAGATGAATGTAATAGCTGTCTCTTAATGAAATCTAAGAAGTGACAGATGTGGTTATGGGGTGTCCTTCGAGCAGACATCCACATATGACCCCTCTTTAAGAACATTCAATATCCCAGTTCCATGAGCCCTTCGTGCTGGGCTTGGCTTTATGCACATGAGGAGCCACTTTGATTCAAATTTCACATATGCTTCATGTTTGCAACCTTACTCTTCCAGGACATCTTCCAGCAAATTCAACACTCCTTTCATTTCTTCCAAATGCAAACTCTGCTACATGCTTTCCTCCCTTCCAGTCACTTAGAAAAATATGATCTGTTAAGTCAGTGGCAGAACTCCCACTGACTTCTGTAATGCTGGGAGTTAAGCTCTCTGCTTATAAGACTTACACATCTCTTTTTAGAAAACTTTCCAGCATTGCAAAAGGGTCATTTCAGTCCTGCAGTCCTCTCCAAAATGCTCAGTGAAAGTCTGACACTTTTCTTTTTATTCATATAATTTATTACCAGCATTTGTTATAATATTCTTTGTGGTTTATGGAGGAGATGCTAAGGATTGTTGACATTTCTACTTATCTGAGCATTTAAAGCTTTCATGATAATATTTATAAGAATTTTTGGGCTTTATTTCTCAACCTGCCTTCCTTTCCAAGATTCTGGATGTCGGATTTTTGTTGCTATCTTCACCAGAATTGTATTCCATCCCCTGATTCAATTTTTGTAAAAGATCTTAGTGGGAGTTCTGTCATTCAGAGACAGTGGCCAAGAAATGGAAGGTGCTGAAGATTTCTCTCAAGGTTCATTTGCAAATAAATATGGAATGAGTTTATATTTGTTCTCAGTCATGCCAGATTTGTGCATGTCTTTTTGCTCACCCTTGCAACAGAGGCATGCTGGAAAGACTTTTGTGTTCTTCATCTATCCTCCTCTAGTTTTGGCACAGCTATGAGGCAAAAGAACACATTTCAGAAGAAATTAAATGAATCTATGAAGAACTGTGGAGTTGTTACAAATGGATTTACTATGTCCAGTTGCTTCACCATGTTGGTTCCAAATGTACTGCCAAACACAGGGCGGAACACAGCCCTCAAAGCAGCAGAGCTGACATCACACCTGTAGGTTCAGAGGCTGATGGCTACTGCAATCAAACGCTGGTTCTACAGAACACAGATAATAGGTAAGATGGGTCCTATCTTTTTGTTCAAGTGAAGATTCATTGCCATCTTCGATTTCTCTTAAATTAATCTAAGTTGAAAGTGCTCTGAGGTAACTGTGCACTGTGCAGAATTAAACTTCAAACCCTTCTTGACCACACTGAAGTAACCCTCTAGCATAACTACACACCATTCACCTCCACATTCCTCATGAAACAAAAGTATTCCCACTTTGAAAGTCAGTCTTTCTGGAGGTTTTCTGCAAGTGGAGGCCAGGCACTAATGAGACAATCTGGCCAGCCAGTGCCTTGACAGGTTTCATTTATGGCTTGATTAGACCCTGACTTAGTGAGACACTGTACTACATGGAAGCACATCATCTTCAGTCATTTAACACTGAGGGGAGTCTGAATGTTTCATTTTGGCAGTTCTCTGCGCTTTTGAAACTGAAAGAAACACCCCACAGAATAAAATATCATTTAAGCAGAATGTTTAATTCCAACTGCAGCAGGCAATTACAAAGAAAACCATTCTGACTCTGCCCACTTCTCTGCTCCCCTTCCCAGTCCTATAGGTTATACATTAGTCCTGAGGTTCTATTATACTGTATGGAATGTTTTGAATTTAAGATTTGTAAGGGGAAAGCAGACAAAAGGTCGATCTCATGTTTCCATTCACTTCTGTCTGTTATTCCAGGGACCCAAAAGATTGATACATTGTCTAGATTTTGTTACTGGTGAATTTCTTTGTTACAGTGTGTTTGAAGATGACAGAGAAATTTTTTGACATTTTCTTTTCCGCGGCTTCCAGCAGAGAGGCACCTCCAGAGCTCTGCAACCCTCCAGCGGATTTTCTCTGTTGGATGACATCTAACATCCAAAGGCTTCACTAAATTATACTGTGGAATGAGCAGTCCTGGAGTTGCACAAGGTCTGAAGTGCTGCTACTGTGTTTTAGACTCGCCTCCTTTTGCAGTGGTTTTGGGCCAAATGGATTTCAGGTGAACCCAGTGACACAAAAATTGCCAAGATAACCTCACTGTGACAGGTGGACTTGTGAATATGTAGCACTCATATGCATCCTGCCATGGGAACAAGGCATGGTGCTATGTGGAATGGCTCACTTCTGTTTCCTGGCTCTGGGTTAATTGCGTTAACTTACACAAGTCTTTAAAAAAAAAAAAAAAAAAAAAAAAAAAAAAAAAAAAAAAAAAAAAAAAAATTAAGAATACATTATGTCAGGCTGAGATGAGGCTAATTATTTAACATCTGGCAAAAGCAGATGGATTCTCAGTTAACACAGTGAAATCCATTCAGTCAGCACCTTGATAAGCACCACGTCTCTTTCACTGTCTCAGATGCCTTCCTGGAGACCCTGGGTATGTGCTTTCCTGTCGATCTGAAGATGGGCTGGGCAGCACATCAGGACACTTTGGAACCATTGTCTGCCATCCCCTGCAAGGCTTTGGTAATTTGCAAGTGTAAATGATGCGGCTGGCTGGCAGCCTCTCACTGCCTGGCCCCTTTGCCCAGGATTTTGATGTTTTACTGAGCATATTTGGTGCTGTTCATCAGTATCCTGGGATGGATGTCCTCCAAGGTATGTTTAATTGAGATGAGGCCACTGCATTCCACTAGTGCCTGTTAAAGCATTGTATTGGAGTTATTTGGGAGAATATGATTCAACGCAGAGGCCACATGTGATGTTCTTGGTGGCCTCACACAGGAAAGACAGTTTAAGTTTAGGACGGGATGCAGTCCTCCATGAAGGAATGCACAATAAGTTGTCTCTATGTTACAACAGAGTTTAAGTATATTTATTTCATCATGAGACATTTTTCACTCAATGTTGACCATCCTGATCTTCTTTCAAGAAGAATTCCCTGTGGTCCCTTGTAAAGGTAACCCTTAAAGAAGCATCTTCAAATTATAATGATTAATTATTCATATTCGTGTGCTCCCCATGGATCCCAGGCAGAAAACACGTGCAGGATTTCCCATAGCCTTCAGTTTGTCAACAGCTTTTTGTCAAGTGTCATTTGATTAAGAAACTTTTGAGACTATTCTGTATTCTCAGAAAAAGTTTCAGCCTTGCTCTGCTTTACATTCACACAAGAAAAAAGAGCCACAGAGATTGGACTTCCGGGTATATTAAAGTTTCTGCAAGCAATGAACCAAGAAAAAAATACACTTGAATGAGAAAAGTCAGAGGGAACTTTATTTTTAAACTTCTTCTTTCAGATCCTGCACAACCCTGACCTGTGCTGTCAGTGCTGTCATGTCATGTACGTGGATCCAAATGTAGGAGAAATGCTTTGTCTAGTACCTCATATTTGTAATCCATGGGATTAAAGTCCCTGGTATTGCTGCTTCCAAGTGCTGGTGTTCCACAGCCCATGGAGATTGGTGCAGAAAACTGCAAGTTTTGAGCATGATGCTCAGAGAGTGCTGCTCCTCTCATTTTGAAAGGTGTAAATCAGGGGTTGGTCCACTGTAAGCAGCAGATTTTCTTCAGTTAGTGTGAAATAACTGTCCAATTCCACAAAGTAATGTCTCCAAGTCTGGAGATCCTCGGCCCCACTGCTTCCGATGCTTTCCAAGGCACGACTTGTGTGTTTCTGACTTAGCAAGTGCTTGCACAATTGATAGCAAAACATTCTTTCTGGGGCACTCACTATTTCCAAATATATCTATCTTTCAAGTAAATCAATTTTGTGTTAATTAGTGACAGCTCTCTGCTAAAATATTCCCTTCATTCTTTTATCACCCTGTGGCAGAGTTCTGCGTGCCCTGCCAGCTGTCCTTCACAGCAGGTCTTAAAGGTTTGAAGCCTTATTTGGTGTCTGCAGTGACCTTTTAAATTCCAGAGTAAAGTTGGGGCTGCACAACTCACAAATATAACACTTGTTAATAAAATGTCAGCTTTGTAGCAGTCAGACTTGCGTGGAACTTTCAAACTGCATTTTCCATCAGGCTAATAGCTCAGGATTGTGTACATGTGCTGGCACAGCTGCAAGAACGGTAAAGCCTTCAAAAAGAGCTCCCTTCTGGTCCCACCATGTAATCAGGTCACAGCTCTACCCCCTGGGGGGGAAAAAAAAAAAAAAATCATTTTGCCAGTTACAGTCCAGCAAACAGTTGTTGGTTCCTTCACTGCTTAGGTGACCTCAGTGAAACTCAGAAATACCAGGTCTTAAAGACTAAAAGATTGCCTATACCTTCAACCCCCGAAACAAGAAATGCCTGAATGTAAGAAACAATAGTAGCAGGGAAAATAAAGTGTGTGGGGGAGGGGAAGCAGAAGCAGCAGAATGGAGAGCAGATGTTTCCTAAAGAAGGTATAAACATGGAAAGCGAGCAGTCAGATTTTCCTTTAACTTTATAGTGCAGTTTACAAGTTCATTAAACAGAACTTCTGAGCAGGGCAGCCCTTGATGAAGGGTTGTTTAAGTTGAAACATTCTTGATTTCCTGCTAAACTGACTCACTTGGTAAGATGCTCCATAGTGATACCATCCACCATGGAATAGTTAACAAAATCTTTGGATTGTATAAACCCCTGTAGTTTAGACAGTTCTTGACTTTTTCTTTGTAGGTAATGGTTACTTACTCACACATCTACAAGTATGCTGAAAGCTCTGTGTAATGTGCCCAAGAAAAATAACACTGATATTGTTCAAAACTGTCACATTCTTATTCTTATTCTTATTCTTATTCTTATTCTTATTCTTATTCTTATTCTTATTCTTATTCTTTTAATATAGTTATGATAGCAGATTAGATTATAATGGTCTGTGTAGTTACCTAAAGTAATTTCTTTTCCATGTATTTACGGAAACTACAGAAGTAGTATGTTTAAAACATGTGATGTTTTAAAGATTTATCTAAGGTTAGGTATTGCTTGTGTTCATTCTAGTTAACACCTCTTTGGTGTTACAGTGACATTTAACTCTGGTCACACTGTGGCAAAAACTTTTGGTTAGTCCACAGTAGGACTTATTTTTCTCTTCTATAAACTAGTTTTAGCTGAAGACCTCTTGTTATCAATGAAAATTTGTCAATGGACATCAGTGGATTTCTACTTGGCTCAGTAATGCACTGTCATTACTGGGCTAATACTAGACAGCTGGAAGTTTCCTAGTACACACGCAATTCTCATTTAACCAATAATATGGAATAATCAGAATACTTTGAAATAATCACAGATAGTATGTGGTGAATTGACAGTTGGCCTGTTCTGCATGGGGAAAAAATATCAAACCTTTGAAAATCTGTCATGGCATGAAACAGTTCAAGGCTTTTCCAAGTTTTGTCTTCCACTGGCTGACTTGCAGTGCCTGTGCATAGCCCTAGTCACCTGAGATCACTGGTACACCTATATTTTTATCACAAAATAAGAATGTTTGCTTGACTGTTGTAGTTAAAATAAAGGTATTCCTGTATTTTTCCATGCCAAATAGGAGAAATGTTAAAATCAACTCAAATTACCACCTCATATTGAATATGAGATTTTATTAAATGTTGCATTGCAAACAGTATCTGTGTCACAGTATAGTTATGACTGTTTCCCATTGTATTTTCTAAAATATTGTAAATTAATAACCCATAGCTGATAAGGAATGAGATTTTTGAAGAAATGCTAAGAAAATTCTCTGAGGAGTACAGGAACATATATATTTCTATCTTTGAATTCTTTTTCAGCTGCTGTGTTCACGTAATAGGAATCAGTTTGAAATCTCCACATATCCAACAGCAACATTTTGTGTACTGTTTGTTTGTAAACCTTTTAAGTGTTCCTGATGTTCTTAACAAACATAATTTCTCCCTTTCAGTATGAGAACTTCTATAATTGCAGCTCCTTTTTTTTTTTTTTTTTTTCTGCCTTTTTTTTTTTTTAATCAGCATTTAAGTCTTGTAAGGAATTGAACTACAGCTCTGTTAAAAAAAAGCAGACTCCATGAAGTTCAAAAGTTAGCAAACACTGCAAACTGTCTATCTTGTGCATGCTGGTTTTGGCATGGTGTGTTCTCTTCCTTCCTAGGTCAGGATCAGCTAAGATCTGTTTTGGAGTCATTCCCTCTTTTCCCTACTTAAGGTAGTAGCTTCGGGGTAAGAAACATTTTTTTTAATAGAGTATTACTTGGTTATTCTATTTTATTTGTGTGTGTGTGTGTGAATTGTCCTGTCTAGCTGAAAATATTTCATAGCCAGTAATATCCAAATGACTGATTTACTTGATAAAATAATTTCTGTTGACATCAACATCAGCTCCAGGCCTAAGTGTAGAGAGACAAGTACCTTGTGCACAGATCTCTTTGACAAATGTGCACAATTAATCCATGTTAGGTAACATCTTTCACAGGATTAAGTGTTGTAGGATGTCAGCTGAGAATACAGAAAAGAGTAAGATTATGTAACAGGGTCTAAGAAAGATGATTCTTAGAAATTCATCACTCTCTGCTGGTGTGCTCATAACTGCATGGTGCATTAGTGCTCACTCTCCCTTCCGTCAATCAGCAAAAGCTGAGCAAATAAAATGAGCTGTCACATTTTTGGTTCTTTTCAGTGTGAAACTCAAAACACTTCTCAAGATAATAAATGAGTCTAGGACTGCTAGTAGGTGCTTGACTTTTTCAAACTGTATACTTCAAAGCACGGAAGCTAGATAAGCTAACAGCAAGTTCAGTGAAGTTATTGTGCACGAGGCAGCATGTCTATCAAATGCTTTCTTTATAAATTTGAATAGATGTGATTATTCTTAGCAGCATCAACCCCCCTCTGTGGCTGAAGACATTGTTTGAACAGAGGGAACATGAAGCTTTTTTTTTATTATTTTTTTTTATTTTATTTTATCCAGAGATGCTTTGCAGGAAAGTCAGCCATTCTTTTTCTGGATCCTCTTTATCAAAACAATGGTGCAAGAACAGCCAGGGAGGCAGAGCGTATTGCTGGCTAAAGTACTGAAGGTCAGACTGATGGTTTAGCTGCACGGTCTTCAGAATAGATGAATCCAAGTGTAAGAAGAGAAAGTTTCCATGGCAATTAAATGTTGCTTCTCATCTTCAGGGTAACTGGGTCAGAAGGCAGCATTAACAGGAAGTACTAAGGAATACATCTTTGGTTTTGTTGTTTACCAAGTGTACGGACAGATGACACAGTGGCTGATTTCTATCTCTATGGTGTGCTAGGTCAGTGTGTTACAGACATCTGCGCATTGCTGCAGTCTGGTTGTGAGATGAGCACCAACAGCCCAAACACATTCCTTGTCACAGTAACACAAATACAATCTGGCCCCTTGTGTTTATTTCAGCACCGAGTGAATTCTTCTGGTTATTTATAGATCCTTCTGAGATTGTGTCAGTGGGGTGAGAGTGAAGCTGCATGAGCAGCCAGAGTACTCCAGAGAGGTCTGTTGGCTGGCACTCATCCACTGGCTGTGTAAAAGTCACAGAGGCAGAGATGTGGCCTTGTATATTTGCTACCATAGGACAAATGCTCTGTGGACTTTGTGCCAGTGGTGAGAGACCTCAGCCACGGACTGGAAGAAGAACTGGAGAAGACTTGTAGTTCTGTGTTCTCTGCCCTCACTCTCCAGGAAGGAAGTAATCTATTTCTCTGATATCTATGATTCAGAGATGGTAATTTTTTTGCCTGGTGCTCTTGAGAAAGGCGTTGAGAGGGAAACAGCAAATCACGTGTAATGGGCAGGACTTCTCTTTATCCAGAGAAAGCCAAAGTACAAGACAGTAGTTGCTTTACACAGCTGCAAAGTCTATTATTGCTGCCTTATCTGACCTGCCCAAAAATCACATAGCTCTGTGCTGCTTCACGCGTCTGCTTTGACAAGTACCTTTAACAGACTTTACCAGGTTTCTGTCAATGCCTTCAGTCCTCCAGAGCTCCATTACAGCTCCTCAGGGACTCTCAAGAATGGTTAAGCAAATTGGGTGGATAGGAACCGAGTGGAAGCTTTCTAGGGAGTGAAAGGGTAGATAAGTAATTTTGTAGGTTGGCCGAGATCTTGATGAGAAGTTTTAATGTTGCTATGATTTATTTCTGTTGTTAATGGTGCATCAGGGTGGTCGAGCATTTTGGTAAGAGGTTCTTAGATAGTATTGAAATTGGAGTGAATAATACACAACAGATAACATTAGAGGTCTCTGTCTTTATTTTGGAGACATTCAGCAGCACTTTGCATGTATCTAGTAAAAGATATTGGTCCCTATTCTCACTTTCATCAATATTTTTTTACACAATTTGGTCAGATAAAGGACTTCTGATGTCATAAATTATTGATATTCTTCTCTTCTGCTCCTGATAGAGCTTTTCTCAGGCCCAGTGCCACACTAAGCTGCTTTTGAGCATGCCAGAGTTGTGCTTGCACTTAGGGGACTAGCTCAGGCTATACAGGTTTGTGTGCCTTGGCCCACAGATAAATGAAACCACACCTATCGTGTGTATGTTGGTTTGTACCTTGCTTGGAGCATCTTGTCTTTGTTAGAGACACTGCTGTGGATTTTAGGCTATCCATTATTAATTAATGAAGGTCCAAGCAGCAAAGATGAGTGCTCAGAAAGAGAAACAGAGAGCAACCATCATATTTACTAAATATGTGCCATTCTGCTGCACAGAAACATTGACAACACTCACTGAATAAAAGTGCTTAATCCTTCAATTCCTGTAGCAGAAAATTATCTCCCAGAATTTTCCTCTTTGGATTACCTGCTCTAATTACTATTATACTATGTAAGAATTGTTACATATGAATACAAACCCTTATGTGAGGTCAAAAACTTACTGAGAATAAATTATTTTAGGCAGACATTTAGGGGTTTTTGTGGTTTTCACTGTGGTTTCAGTAATTGCTTCTGTTCTTTACTTTGTATTACATTTCACCTTTCTTGTATCTGTAAGATTTTTTAACATCTCTGAGCTGCTCCATCAGTACAACTTTTTCAAAGGAGATTGTAGTAGCGTCTAAAATATGTTGTTCCACTGATCTCTTAACGCATGTTTTTATTCTCTCCAAGGAAGGTAATTTCAGCATGACAACTCACTCCTTGTTTATTTTGATTACACATAGACGACCCTTACATGGTTTTCTTGCTGCAGAACTGAAGAACCTCATTAGTTCCTACTGCAGCATCAGAAGAGCATCAAATCCATGGCTGAGATAATGCTGCCTGGCTTTAGAGCCCCAAAGACAAAAGAAACTTCAATCACAACTTTTTTCAGCTGGAGCAGTCAAGTGCATGTTAAACTGCACAAAGGAACTGCTGCAACTTGTTTTAACTGAAGCTCGAGTTAAAATTTTGTCAGGAATAAGTGCTCCTGGAATATTACTGGACTACTGGAATGATTACTATCTCAGTACTACTATAAATAAGAACATATTACTTCTGCACATTGCTTAACTATTTTGACTCTAGTGAGATGACCACTACTATTCGTAGTCTTTTGGGCATGGGAATGAACTTTTCCAAGAAAAGACATGAAGTTAAGTGTTTATTCATGTTTCCTTTTATTTTGGGCAGGGAAATAATTTCTATTTTTAAAAATCTGTGCTTTAAAACTAAAGACAGTCTCTACATTGGTTTCTTCATTTAACATTTTGCCAATTTAAGACCTTTTTTTCTTTTAGGTTCCAAAGCAGAGAAATGGCCTGAGAAATCTGAAGGGTTTTCAACCACAACAATCACTGTACACTTAACAGAGAAAACAATTTTTTTCACAGAGTATTTCTGAAAAACAGAGAATTCATTCTAATAGTTTTTCTATTTTATTGCCTCAAGGGACATCAGCGACAGAAAATACTCATTATATCTGACAATTAAAGGTAATTATTGCCAATTAAATAAAAGCTCTCGAATAAATAGAAAAAAACAAAACAAAACAAAACAAAAACAAACAGACCCAGTCTTCAGTACAGTAGTTTCAGTTTCTGTTATTTTGTTTCTTTATTTCACTCCAGTTGCTATGTCAGCTTAACAGTCCTATGGTGATAAAAGGATATGGAGTAGAAACTTGGAACATTCTTATTTATAGTAGATTTGTGGGTTTGGACTAGTTTTCTCATTTTTGTTTAGACAGTAACAAGAAACTGCTTCATGGGAAGCTCTATCATTGATAAATATTTTTAATCACAGAAACATTTCCTGTATCTTTGCATCTGATATTAAAAATATTTTTCGACCACTTTCCTGGGAAGATTTTTTTCCCAACCTAAAACTTCATGTGGAGAGTTTTATAATTTATTATTTGCATTGTGATATTAACTTTTTTCATTGCTGAATATTTCTGACAGAAACAAGGATGTGGCCATCACAGCACATAATTTAGAGGCCCACAGTACAGATGTCTGCAGCTGGCTGGGTGGGTGAGTTCCCTTTGTAGTCGACTGGGATGCAGAGGCATTTTCAGTGTGCACTTACTAGTATATTTTAGACGTTTACTGCAGGAAAAGAGGTGTTGCATCCTATGCCTGCACTGATTGTGTTTCCTAGGTATCTATTGATTCCACTAAGCCTGGGAAACTGGACTCTGCATCCTGAATTGTAGAAGTCCAATACCTTCTGTGAGCAATACACAGAAAAGTGCATGCAAATCACAGAGGTGATGACAACAATCTGCAGGGATTTTATATGATACTAATTTTCAAATTGTATGGACTCAGGATTAAGCCATTTGGCTGTTCCAGATTGATAGCCAGGGAGGAAGAAAGAACAATTCATACTTTGTACAAATGGAGCAAGATGCCTATGTGAATGTTGGGATGGTGAAGAGAAATATGATGAAAATTATGTAAGTCATGATGCAGATAATTCTCCCTCACAGGAATGCTTTTTGAGACCTCTGTGTTATGTGAGATGATAAGCAGGTATCTGCTGGCAGAAGAATACTGAATTAGGGGTTCATAAGGAAAAAAAAAAACCCACACCAACATTTGGAGAACAGAAAATATGAGCTAAAATAATGAAATTAAAAACAATTAAAAAGCTGACATGCAGACACAAATACACTGAAAATAAGATAAAATGTACTGAGAGATATTATTGCCCTTGGAAAACTGGGAATTGGGTTCCCCCTGGACCAGACATTAAATGAACTGTCTCAGAGAATTTGAAAAACTAGTTATTTTACTCAGTTTTCAAAAGAATTTTTTAATGTTAAAATAATAATATTCTGTTGGGATTATTCAGTACATAATCTTCATAGCAAAAGGTTATTTCTCTTTCCTTTCCCTTGGTTTGCTTTTTTTAATTGTTGTTCATTTTTATTTTTGTTTGTGTTTTGGCTTGGCTTGGTTTTGGTTTGTTTTCCCATCCTTGCTATCATTTTCTTCCATTTTTGCCTTCAGCTACCTGTCTATAAATATAGCAACAGTTATTCAGGGATGTGTTTGTTGAAAGTAAACACAGGAATATCACCACAGCCCAGCAGTGACAGCTTGATCCATAAATCAGTGACTATGAAAAAGGATATCTCAGCCATTCATTCATAAGTGAGACATGCCCTGAGTTGCTTTCTGGTACAGTAGTGCTGGGAAAAAAAAAAAAAAAAAAAAAAAAAAAAAAAAAAAAAAAAAACTACTTTCTATCACAGTGCAGAATATCAAGAGGAATAAAGAACTGCAGGAGGTCTGGAGCATCCGTTTTTGAGATCAGTCACCTTGTGTAGCTCAGACCTGTTTCTTCACTAGGGAAAAAACCTATTACAACTGATCCCAAGTAATAAGAAAAATATAGGGACTAATTTTCTTTTCAGAGTACAGAATTGCAGTTTTCTAAGTATTCAGTTGGAATCAATATGATGTAAAGTCAGAAGGCAGCTTTTGAATCTGACAAATTATTCAATAGGTTAGCTAAAACTGGGTCTCATTAGCAGTGTTTAAATATATAGATTACAACATTTCTATGCAAACAGGTTTTAATTACATGAAATCTACCAGTGCATATGTTGGTATATAAATGTATTCCAAATCACATGGTATCAGTGGGACAGTTTTGTTTAAAGAAATTCAAATTCAGTCAAATTCAGATTTAACTGACTCATATATCTAATTTTCATGCACCTTCCTAATGGTTTGATACACACTTGTTGAAGTCAATGTAATCTCCCATTAAACCCTATGGGAAAGTGTATGGTAGTAGCTGAATTGTTCAGTTTCCATGTAATCAGACACCTATCTGTAAAACTGAAATTTAGCTGCCCCTAGATAAAATATAGAAGTCCATGTAAATATTTGTTTAAAAGATTTAATAATAGGCTTAATATTGAATATGTGCACATTTTGCAGCAGAAGAAGGAATCCCAGTATGTAGTTACATAATATGATGCATTAATTCCTTACAGTGTGGCAGTGCATTAAAATGTCAATTATAGCATAGAATATATCTGTTCCAGGCAAGGAACAGATATATTCTATATAAGGTTATGAGAAACACTTTCTAATACTGTTTATAGAAAAAAAAAATTAACTGCAAAAGTTAATTAATCAACGTAACAAGCAGTAATTCTTAACACGAGACCTAACACATGAGTCTTATATTGTGGCCAGGTTCAGATGATACAGGTGAGAATTGCATTTGTTTATCTTGAAATAAATCTTTCCTTTTGATCTCTAGGCTGCCAGTACCAGTCTTCCCTGATACAAGGAACCTTCATATGTTTTAATCAGAGCTTAAATGAAGATGGTTGAATCCAATAGCAGTAATGACAATGGGAATCACCGAGAATCTGGAAACAATTACAGCTGCTATTTAATGTGTATATATATATTCACAAACACATTACATAAAGAAATACTGTTAATAGCACTAATTTAATCCATGGATTTGTGAATTCCAAAGGTTCTGACACAGTCTTTCCTTTAGAAGAGTATTTTGAAGGTTCTTTTGCTACTGGATAAATGGAAGGGGCATTATGGGGTGTCAGCACTGAACCCAAGATCATGAACAACTTTTCCATTTACTTCCTTGGATAGTAAATCCTCAAAATCTTTACCCATGCATTTAGGCTGAGCAGATGTGATTTTTTTCCTTGCTATATTTTTATTTTCTCTTTTATTTCTAGGCTACTCACTTTTTAAAATTGAATTCTGTCTACCACAACAGAGTTTTTAACTTCAGTATGAAACATATTAGAGGAATAAACCATAAACAGCTCTTCAGTTTACAACAAGGTGTCCATAAGATCCCCTCACATAAAAGCACAGAACAAGAAAGCAAGTGCAGTAAAATAATAAAATATCTATCTCACTGCTTGCTCACTCATACAGTAAAACCAAAAGTAATGCCTGGCTTTAGCTGACATGCCATATTCTTTAAATGGCTGAAAGGACAGGAGTTGGTAGGAGTGATTTGTTCCTGTAGTGGCATAAGGGAGATTTCAAAGGAATTAACATTTAGCCTATTAGTTCTTTTTTACATCCCTTGACATCTCTTTCCGTTGAGATTGCAGGTGAGTTTTTTGCTTCCTCGTGAAGCTGGTAATGCCAGGAGTTTTAGCTTCAGCTGTTTCTTTCCTGTCTCTCAAAAATTCACTTCATATAGGAAGAACTTGCAGTGCTGGGTTCCTAGCCAGTAAATCTTCCAAGCCTTGATGCCTGAATTAGAGATATACTAAAAATTTGGAAGACAAGACCCCAAACAGCCATAACTTTTTTAGGGCCATAAGTGGAGTTATTCTCATTTAAATCTTTTGAGGAAAGGCAAATGTAGCTTCTTCACAAACACCCTGGATGCACCAGCCCTTTACTAGCTAACAGATAACTTGCCACTATTTCTTCCTGGCTTTTCTTGGAAATCAGTGGTAGAATGAAGAGCTCTTTTAACCTAATACTTCAGGCTTTTCTTAGAATTCGGTCAGTCTCTTGAAGGGCCTCTGTGAGCTAGGACATGGAATGTGCTTGGTTTTTGGATCACTGGGAAAGGCAAGAGCAGCGCTATTTGTATCAATTACTGTCAGCCTGTGCAAACCCATGAATGACTAATCTCACACCTGAGCTAAGAATGCTCTGAAAGTTCCTCTCAGGTTTGCCTCTCACATCCATGAGAACCTGGAGTTTTAACCTCCCTATCATCAATTCCTTCCTGTTTTCCTGTCTCAAGTGTCTTTCCTTTAAAACTGCTACAGAATTTGAATTAGGTCACTATTTTATCCTTTAAAATCAGTTCCCATTTACCCAGTTCACCACTTTTTGAAACCACAGTAACTCATGATTTCTGGGGCCAGAGGGGAATTGCCTGAGAGATGTGTAATGTGCTGAGCTAACATGTAAGGCTGAAGTATAAAATTTAGGTTATAAATGAAAGTGACAACTAAAATTTTTCTCCACTTAACTTTATTAATGATGCAATATTTTATTGCCTGTGGCTAAAAGTATTTATTGTCATTGTGCTTAGCTATAATTTGGTTTTGTAATTCAGTTTTCCCTTTACATTTTTTCCTCCAGCATCTCTTTTTGTTTCCGTGCAGATTGTTGTCATATATGTTCAGATTCTAGTAAGTGTGTGGTCTTCTGGGAGCAAACACATGAAGATTGGCATTAATCTGAAGAAGAAAAAAACCTCAACTGTAGGCCTATTTTTAAGCATATGAATACATTGCTGAAATCAATAGCTGCCTAGAGTGTCCTTCTGGGGTGATTAATAAAACTGCATGTGGTTTTTTGGTTGTAGGCACAAACATGTATTTGGCAACACCCAGCAGCCATGTCTTCAACATTTATTAAATTACACAAAAATTCCCACTGAGAGCAGAGGGAATATTGGTATGCTTTAAATTAAGTATCTGGTGAGTGACAAGCGGTGTTAAGGATCTTGCAGTATCAAGTCTTGTATTTGCACATCATATATTAGTGTGATCAGAGAAAGATAATGGCAGTGAACAAAAAGTACTTTAAGGAGGAGAGTTTCAAAAGATGAAATTATTTGATTTAGAAAGGAGAGAAATCGAGCAAACATATCAAAAGTACGGAAATGGTGACTGCTATTGAAATGGAAGGGGAATATTCCTTTTTTGTGATAAATAGTGTAACAACAAGAAAAAAGAAACTGCAAGTCAGAAACTGTTTTAAGGAAACACTTTTTGCTCTACAGTGTTTTATTAGGCAATAGAGTTCATTCTCAGAGGAAGTGAGGCCACTGAAAATTCCTAGTGAGGCTGAATAATCCCATGGCTATCAGTGGTACCTGGAGTTACACAAGGAGTGCAATTAAACTCATTGAAATGGCCATCAAATCTTGTGCTCCAAGGATCAATGGCAAAAGTGCTGCTGGACACAATCAGCTGTTACCTGGCAGAGGAGACATGCTATATCCACATATTTGCTGGGAGGGTCTTATGACACCTTCTCAGTGATCTGGTGGCAACCAGTCTCAAATCCAGCTTGGAGAGAGCCAGAGCTCTCTTCTGCCAGTCTAACCTAACATGATCATTTCAGATCTTCTATGTACCTCTCTAATATCCTTTAAGATGGATAGATCAGCCGACCAATGTGTTGTCTCTTGGTCGCTTTGTGTGGCATATTACTAGTACAATAGACTGTCCCTTGAGAGATTTCTTCAGTGTGTATTAAAAAAGGAAAAACAAGATAGCAGACCCATTAGATTTTTTTTTTTTTTCTTTTTTAATTAACTGGACTAACCCTACTTGATGATAAGATGCTTTCATTGCAGCATTTTTTAGCATCAAATTCAGCCTATTATCAAATATGATTCTGTTCTTTCACCCATTTTATTGATTTTAACATTCCTTTCTTGAGATGAAAATTTTTATCATAGTTTCAAATAAAGGATCTTCATATGATGGGTTCCTGACCTTTTTGGCTATCTTTCATTTTGATTACCATCACTCTATAGAGAATGCAGAAGGATGTTGCTCTTGATGAAGCTTGTAATGACCATGACGGAGCAGAAGCAGCATCATGAACCTGTGCCATATGTGCATGAATAGCATAAATAGCAGTGTGGTCTGACAATAATAACTTTTACTGACGATCTTATTCTCAAAATCATGTGGGTTTTTTCAAGCTGATTCAAGGTGAGCACCTAAAGCTCCCACATTGTCAGCAATGCCAATTACTTACATTCCTTTGCTTCTTTGTGCAGATTCAAGTGTGGATTGGAGAACTTAACATCTTCTTGGTAGGCATTGGCATGTTTATAACAAACAGGTTCTATTTCACCTCTCACTTCTGTTATAACAAGCATCTTAACTTTTAATGTAATATTTCTACTTAATTACAGGAAATGTTACTTACTATACTGATGGTAAAATGAACACTTACATGCAATGTAAATGACATAATTTTTTTACAGTGAGAGAGAAAATGATTAATTATGATATGGAATAAATTAACTCATGCATCAAATGCTTTCAAGAGGTGTTAGAGTTAGGAGTTGTTTCCAGCTTAGTCCCTTCTGCAGAGAAAATTAAGAGTCAAATTATATTAGACACTAAAGAGCAGAAAAGGTCTCCATGGCCTAGGAGAGCATATAATGATACCTAACATTTATAGACACACAACTTGTCGTCTTGCAACTTATTCTCTGTCAGGATCACTTCATTTATCACTTCAAGTACATTGTAACACCACAGCACACTCCCTCACAAATTTTATTAGAAAGCATGAATTCAGTCATGGTGAGTATAAAGCAGCTGGGGCACACTTGCAGGAGAGGGCACATGCATTAGAGGAGCCACAAGTCACATTGTGAAGACAGAACTGCAAATTGATTACTTTAGGTCAGCCTTGGGAAAATCTCTAGAAACTTGATGTTAGCTAGTAAAGGTACTGTGAGACTGTAAATTATTTCTCTTCACTGTCCAGAGATTTAAATTATGGCAATCCCCCAAAAGGGATGTGGGAATTAACACTATTTATCCAGTAACAAGGTCAGATTTCTCTAGAAGTATATATTCTAACCTGAGTTTTGTTTTTGTTTTGTTTTTTTTTTTTAATAATCTATCACATATCAGTTTTTGATGCTTCCTATCAAGTTCAAATTGATATTCTGAGGTTTTTTACAAGTTGAGCAGGAAACTCTCTTAGGAACGTGTTTTAAGAGGGGAAGAAATACATTATTTGCCTGAAGAAGTGTACTTTTGTTCATGAACCCTTGATGCTGCATAAAGCAAACACCAGTCATCTCCAAGAGTTCACAACAGACAGTCTAACAAAAGCTTTCAACATTTCCCTCTCAAATTAAGTGCAGCTATTCCTCAGACTGAGGGACCAACAAAAAAGAAAAGGAATCACTTTTCCAGGAAGGCAGAATAAAAGGACAAAGGAGAGGGAGTTCACTCAGTAGAGAATCAAAGTTGTGAGCCCAGCAGAAAAGGAATGTCCAACTGGTAGAAGAAGACACAGAGAAGACCAAAAAGATATTGAGGGTGGTTATCAGTGGAGATATTCTTTGCTTTTACTTACTTTTGGTGTACTTTTTTAAACAGGAATCATTTACATGCTGGCACACAGTGTAAACAGATTTTAAACCTCTGTGTTTGCCACAAAGGAGATTTTGTTTTTCCAGATACCCATACTGCCAACCAACATTGCATAAACATCTCCACATTCCTCCCTCTGCTCCATCCCTCATGGTAGTTCCTTCCCTTCTCCATTCCTACTGGGTGTATACACCTAGAGGATTTAGCCTGCTGCTAACTCTCCTGGCATCACAAAGCCAGTGGAAATAAGCATAAGTAACTAATAAATGTTACATCCCAAAGCTACAGCATGAAGAAAGATGGCCTTTTTCCCAGAAGCTGTGCACTGAATTTTTAAATTTGTTTGCAAACCAGCACTGAAGGCGGTGTTGTCAGCCTGGGCACGTAGCTAAGTGCAAGTGGTGCAGCCTGCAGTTAATTAGTAAGTTTGCTTTGCTAGGCTGTGACTGCAGCAACTTCCTTCTCAAAAATGCCTTTCATGTACATAGCTGGAAACAAAACGTTCCACACAGAAGTTCTGTCCACGTGTTTAATGCTCCTCCAGGGTGTTGCCAATTGACAATCTCCTGAATAAAAACAAATCAGTGTTAATGTGAACACACAAGGGGGTTTGAATGTTCTTATTGCATCTCAGTATTATCTAAAGATTTTCTCTCAAGTATGCATTTTCTCTGGTATTCTTAGTGCTTTCTTCTTTCTTCTCCAAAATTTTTTTCACATGCACTTGTACATGCATTAAGAGTTTCATGTGGCTGCTGTAATAATGTATAAATTATTTATTCATTTTCTATTATATAGACAAATTGAGAATTAAAAAATAATAATTTAATGTAGTTCAAATAACAGGAAAAAGTTAATTTTTCATACAATTTGGCAAAAAAAGTCTAGTCTTTGAATATAATTGCCTAAATATATTTCTGTTATTTTAAATATTCAATTATTTTTGAAAATAAAAATTAAGCAATGGGACAAGAGGGGAAGGGCAGAAGATGGGGACCGTGCCTGATATATTATGATGTTTCCCCTCATTCATGAGGATTTGTTTTGAAACCAAAGTTGCTCGGGACTTTGGAAGGGTCTTTTTGCCTGCATTTTAAATCCCTTGGCCCTAATTTGCTTTTCTTACGTATTCTAGAATAAATGGTATTCATCTTCCTTGAAGTCAGTGAAACTGCACAGAGGTAAAAAACGATAGAAGAAAATCAAAGGTTTTAAAAGACACTCACTGCAGTACCTCCATAAAGGTGAAATTAGTTAGTTTAGTCTGTTAATCACTTGTCTCTGACATTATATAAAGCATTAGCAGCTGCAGTCTATTGACCAGACAAGGATAATCAGCAAATCCAAGTTTATAAATTGTTGACTGGAAACAATGGTGTAGAGATAACCCTGGAGAGGTTGTGAAAGACTTCACTGGAGTTTATTTGCATTGCAATTCTGCTGGAAGTCACAGACGCTTGGCTTCCTACCTACTTACTGCCATTTATTTTTGATATGCCCCAAAGCATCCATGACACTTATTAAAATAGAATGGTGTCTAGGCAGCCGGCAACGCTACTGTATCTTGTTTCAGCAGTCGCTCTATTTTAAGAAGTTCCAAAGAGGTTCAGTGTACATCTTCAAACCTACTACATCTGTTGATTCATGTAGCTCGTGGAACCTTTGACCTAGATCAAAAAATTCCAGCACTTAAGAAGGGAATCTGTGCAGCTTCCAGTGTCTACTTAGCGTTGTGTGCTAACAAAGCATTCATGTTTAAGTAGTTTTCTTTATATTTTATATATGATTTATAAATTATATTTGCTTGTTAAAAAAAAAAAAAAAAATCCACCTGGCTGATCCATACTCTTCATCTTTATTTTTCTGTGTGGTGTCTTGATACACCTTTGCCCAAAATATATATTTTTTATTTTATTTTTTTTTTAATAGTGTCATTAATATTGTATATATAAGAATTTCCCTTTTTTCTCACTTTTGTAGCAAATTCTTTCTGCAATTTCTGGATGCAAGCCAGATATGTTAGAGTGAAAATTGGAGCTATTCTCTCTGCAAGCCTGCCAATGTTCTCGCAACAGGGAATATTAGTT
Organism: Hirundo rustica; assembly: GCF_015227805.2. NCBI lineage: Eukaryota > Metazoa > Chordata > Aves > Passeriformes > Hirundinidae > Hirundo > Hirundo rustica. The sequence continues at coordinate 144,415,604 of NC_053450.1, read as the reverse complement.
TATAAATTACCCCAGGGAGAAATGCCAGTCACAGAAAACTCAGGAGTTCCACAGGAGCGAAGTCACACCTTTCTCATATTTCATTTCTGTGAGTGTTCACATTCAAATATAAACAATGTTTACATTTAAAACAGATTTTGGCATTATAAAAGACCTCTCTGCTTCATATATCTTGGTGAAATGGTTCTGCCTGAAATGTCTGTTTCTTGCAGACTATCTTCTATTTCTATTTTATTGGGGGGAAAAAAAGCTGATGCAAAATGAACCAAACTGTCTAATTATTCCTGACATATTGCCTATCAGAATATAAGCACCAGGAGAGGAGCAAAAGGCCAGCTTCTCTTATCAAGTCTGTTCTCGTTGCTGGCAATTCAGTTTGCTTCTCACAAAGCAGCAGTGTTTTGATGAGCATTTTGAGATGATGAGTATCTGTCTCAGGAACTGATGGTGAAATAATGCCATGACATGGAAGATACAAGTCAGATAAAATAAGCTGTAATGAGGTACATAAAAGGACAGCAAAATATCCCCTCAAAAGTGAAGATCATCATGCTGGAAGGATACATTTCCAGGTCATTTCAGTCAGTATCGCTGCAGTGCAGTTACACCAGCTGTGAATGCTCCCTGCAAGAACAAGTTGTTGACAATTGTGCCATCCATTTCTGAGTCTTATTTAATAACACTGTTTCCTATCTGCAATGATGCTATTGGATGTTGCGTGATTATATTGTTTATGGTCCTGCATTCTTCTCAGTGAATATTTGGGAAAAGCTTTTTTTTTTCACTTGAAAGGTTCAGGCACAATATCTCTTGTAAATGTCCTGAATGCTTTACAGTGAAAAGAAATTACACAAATTGTGACCCATGGCCTGGAGGTGGAATTAGGTTTCTAATTAGAGGATAGGATATAAACTCATACATTTGCATTAAATTTGTTTGACCGAAGTTCCCCAACTGTTTAGTACCTTCTGCGCTAGACTGCCTCAGAGTGAACATAAAATTTAATTCAGTAAAACTTCACTTATTCATGCCAACATAACTTTTCATTCTGAATTTCTTTGGATACAGAATGCAACTGAAAAGAGGATCAGCTGAGGACATTTGGCTTGTTCAGTCTGGACAAGAGGAGACTGAGGGAAGACCTCATTACAGTTTTCAGCATTGTCACAAGAGAAAGCAGAGGAGCAGGCACTGATCTCTTCTCTGTGGCAATCCCAATGAAATGGTCTGAAGTTGTATTGGGAAAGGTTTAGGTGGGATATCAGGAAAATGTTCTTCACCCAGAGGGTGGCTGGACACTGGAATAGGCTCCTTAGGGAAGTGGTAACAGCACCAAGACTGGCAGAATTCAAGAAATGTTTGGACAACTTTCTCAAGCACATGGGATTCTTGGGGTGTCCTTCACCAAGAGTTGGACAGGAGTTGAATTAGATGGTCCTTATGGATCTCTTCCAAATCAGCATAATCTATGACTGTGAGATGGAATTGTCCCCGGAGAGGAATCACATTAGCTAAAAAGCATGTAACCCTTCTTGTGTCTTGCAGGACGCACAACAGGGAATAGCATCACTTAAACCTCTGTAGGGAACAGATAAGAAACATTTGTCCTATGGATAGCAGGGAGTTGAACTTGGTGATTCTTATGGGTCCCTTCTAGCTTCATAAAACCTCTGAATTCTGGGAGCAGTGGACCAAAGAAGGTGTGTTGTCCTCTGCAGAACAAAATGTTCTGATAGGAGGGAAAAGACACCATGACAAACAAGATTTGTCACGTAGAAAAGCAAAGAATTAGGTTGTGAATTGGAGATAAAGACTGGCAGAGTTAAAGCTGACTGGAGGAAAGTTTTAAGGGTGTGAGAGGGTATCGTCAGACATCTGTGTAAGGGTGAGGTTCTTGGGTTAAACTTCAAAAATACTTTGCCTTTTACCTTTGTGAAGATGAACAGTCAACTTCATTAGTTTACACAGCTCTCCTTCTGTCCTTGGATACTCTGTCCTAGTGTGACTATCCCTCTAGGAGCCCTTTGTTCTCCCCCTCATGCTCTGATCTTTTGGGACAGCCTGGGGAGGATGGGCAGCACCCTGGGGGGGGATTTCCTGCCTCCCATTCTCTGCCTCAGCCCCAGACACTTCCTGCCATGTGCAGTAGCCTTGCACTCCCTCCCTTCAGCCGAAGATGTGCTTTCCTTCCATCTAGCACCAGCTGCAGGATGGACCTTTGCAGGAGCTGCAGCAGGGACTTGAAGGAACTGCTTCTCTAGAGGAAAACATTTTCTACGTTCCCTAGGGACAGCTTTTGTTTATGTTCAGATACAAATCTCTTCAATTTTTTGGGAATGATAGGTTTCTCCCCTTGGAACTGAAAAACACAACCTTTGTCAGATAGAGGTAGAGCAAAGCCACTGACATTCATGAGCTGCTGCTTGTCGTGAACAAAAGATATTGAGATAAGACAGTGTAAAATAAAAGTTTCTGTTCCCCTTGATTATGCACAGATGCAGTACAGGCATGGGGGAGGATGGGGAGAGGGAAGGGACTGTGAAGTGGCAGAATCACAGATGCATTACATGCTCTGAATTTATCCACAAGTCTTTCTAACACCTTAGCAAACCAAGCTGGAGTAGTATTTCCTATTTTTGGTTTTCTGGCTAACTGCAGAGTCAGAAGTATTTTATATAAAACAGGTCAAACACAAAGAGAGAGAGAAATAGAAAAGTATACGAATATTGGCCACAGGTGTTATGTCTTTTTCAGCTTTGCAGAATCCTGGAAAACAGGATTTAGTCAAAATCTTAAAGGGCCTGATTGTTTCAAAAGCTCCTTCAGCAGATTAGAAAATGAGAGCAAAGAAGGTTGTAGATGATAGTTTTCCTGCTTTTATTTTTAATTTTTGTATTGGATATATGTGGCATTTCAGTGAGACCAGGTCTGTTTATTTCTTTCCATATAATAATAACTTTGTGGGGGAAAAGAAAAAAGGCTTAAAATTGTTATTAGAAGCAGAAACCTTGGCCAGGCAACTGGGTCTATTTCTTATTTGATAGAAGTCAATGGAAAGCTCATATCAATGTCAATGCTTTGGGGTTTTTTTGCTGCATTTATCATGCCAGATAGACAGGTGATAGATAGAGTGCTACACATGCCTGGAATATTTTTTCCATAAAAAATGTGACAGATACAGCCAGACACTACTAAAGTAATATAATGCTTCAGCACTGATTTCTGGAATTCCATGATGGACTTCATTAATCATGAACATGCAACCTGTAATAATAATTCAGAGAAGAAACATAATTAGAATAATAATTAGGTTTTTAAAATTTTTTTTTCAGAATTGAAATTACTAGAGCAGGTTGGTGGAATCTAAAAACAACATTCATACAATGGAAAAAGGATCAGTCCCACATTCTGTGTTAAACTAATATAAGTAAGATTACAAGTCATGTAAGACTATCCACTTGAGGCAAACAGTAAAAGAACTATCCACAAGTGGACTAATTATCTTGCTTAGTCAAACAGGGACTTAAAAGCATTTGGTGTGGGATCCATGAATGAGTCTATTTTTTAAAGGTTGCTTTTTAAAGGTTGCTGTGTCTGTATTTCTCTGATGGAAATACCCTTCACATCTTATGAACCATGACAATCAAGACAGCAGCAGAGTCTCTTCATGGCTGAACGCAGCCACCCACAATCTGCCTCTGTTCATGGTGTGGCAATGGCCCCCTGAAGACAGCACATCTCATCAGTGCCTGAGTGCTGGTGTTCCCTTCACTGCAAGTGCACCAGCTCCTCCAGGACTTGGTTGAGTCTTTCTGAGCACCCACTGTAAAAGTTGAACCCAGCAGCCTTTAGGGTTAAGTGAAACAATCAGGGAAAATCAAGTAGCAGGAGGTCACACGGGTTTCCTGGAAACTTTGGAAACTTGCCTGAGTGTGGAGGCTTTGCAGTGTCACCCGGCCTGACCCTGAATGCCAAGTTCAAAACCCAGCAACTGCAGTCTTCACAGCCAGCCAGCTGAGCAGAAGGCAGAGCTGTACTCCATGGCCAAAATACATAATGCACCAGATCCTCATCCTATGTAAACAGGGAAATGACTGTAGCACAGCTACGCCAATTGACTCTAATCAAGGCTGTGGGCCAAAAACTCAAAGGGCATATCTACAGGGCTCAAACCAGGGGTGTTATTACAGATCTCTGAGCTGGCTTCAAGTATTTTCTTATATGGCACAGTGCAGTTCCTTTTTGTGATGTGGGCCCCAGAAGTCACTCAGATTGTCAGATAACTTGGCTACAACACATGGTCACAGGTAGGTATGGATGGCATACACTGGTAGGTATGGATGGCATCAAAGACATCTCTGTGTCCTGTCATGCACAAGAGTGCACCTGAAGTCAGACAGATTTAAGACATCAATAATTAGGATTTGCATACAACCAAACCACATCTTTTTTTTTTTTTTTTTTTTTTTTTCCCTCCCCTTTTTTTTTTCTTTTTAGATATGCTTGAGTAAACAAGACAACAGATTTGCCATGTTATTGTGGTAGTGCTCCTGGTGGGAGACGCATTCACTGCTTCTATCTTCATTACACTGCCTGCATGTAGTCATTGAGTATGGGAGATGCTGGAAGGTTTGAAATCCTTCTCAATGAGTCCAGCAACTAAAAATTACCATATTCTTACCTGAAATTATTCTGATTCTTTCCCTGTGAACTGCTGAATCAGATGGATGTGCACAGTCCAGCTGCCAATGGCAATGGAAAGACCACAGATGGAATGAGCTGGCTGGTGACATCCCACTCCATCTTCTCATACAGCAAAACCAGCTGTGGCAAATGCCAGATCATTGTGGGGGAAATTATGTTATGAGCATCTCATAAGCAGTAGCTTTAAATTTCCATGATTTTCAGAATGGCTCCTTTCAGAAGTAACTTGAGATAAAGAGTGATTGTCCCCACGTACCTACCAAATAGATGCGCAGCGGGTTCCTATAAATCAGTGCTGGAGAAAGGCCCTTTTTAAAGTTTGTCTTTTGGTCTCTTGAGAGAGAGCTATCCAGTGGGTTTGTTTTATCATGCTTGCTGCTGCTTAAAAGAAGACAAAATGTGGCAAGCCGCTCATTAAGAGAGAGAGAGATTGGATCTGTGTTAATATGCAAATTTTAATCCATTAGGACCCTGCTCATACACCAATCAATCAATTAACTCATCTGTCTCTGTATTGTTCATTATTTGAAAAATGCTTTTAATCATTTTGCTATGCATTAATTAATAGCATGCCTAGTTAAAGAGGAAAAAAGAATTTTAGCATTCCCGGGGGCTTACATGTACAAATATTTAGTATTCAGATATGATTCCATGATTAAGACGTACCATATATTCAAAGATAGCACAGGGATTTACAGGAGCAGAGATACAGAGCAATTTGATTTCACAGCAACGATTTTATATATCTATATCTATATCATCTATATCTATATCTATATCTATATCTATCTTTTATAAAGCACTTGATAGAGTAAGTCATTATATGCAATATATTTTTACAAAATAAATACATATTTTCAGAAAGAGAAATCAAATGTTATAAAATATGTTGTTCATTTTTCTGTCATTTAAGAATGCCAGATTTAACCCCATGGGGCAAAAGAGTAGCAAATGGACACAGTTTCACTGACTTCAAAAGAAATACTACCGCAGATATGAATTTGGCTCCAAAATTCAATGAGGGAGCAATAAACAGAAAAGCTATTCTGGGTGGAACTGAGTTTTCTAAACAATAGTGACTTTCCATTTAAAAAATGTTTTGAGGAAGGAAATGGGTTGCAATATGGGAATGAAAATTCTAAACTGGGCAATAGGTGTGCAGTGGGACAGGCAATTTGAAATCGATACAGAGCTATGTGGAATTATTTGAGAGTAGGATAAGCTGAGCTTCTTGAATATCCTAGAAGTCAGGTAGCACTATTTTACAAATGCTGTGTGCTGGAGTTTGTGGATGTTGCAGAAAAAGAAAGAGCAGCAGTCAAGGTGAGGGAAGAGTGATATACATGAGGATTTAAACAAAGGTGACAGTCACAGGGAGTGTCTGAAGCAGATTAATAGATGCAGGAAAAATAGGAGCTGAGAAAAGTTCAAGATCAAGGATGAAATGATAATGACAAAGAGGTAAAGCAAAATGTGAAGCCCGGTTTAGAAAGAGTCAGGAGTGATTGTATGGAGCAAAAGGATGTTCCTCTGCTATGTGCAGAGCTTTATTTCTCTCCTTCAGATGAATATGGATTTTGCACAGGTGAGTAATGTCATTAATTTAATTTTTTTTCATACCAGCTGTTGACTTCAAAGAAACAGTGTATCTGAATAGGGTTCACAGAAGCAATGATTTGCAGGCTCATTGTTCAGTCTGACCTAACAATCAATTTCTAAGCTGCCCTAGGGCTCATCCTTGTCCCTGTGTCAGGGAGGCTTCTATTCCTGTTTGCACCTTCATGTGCGAGTGGCTCCTCTCTTTCACTGCAGCCCTCTCCATGCAGCCATCACCGGAGTGACCTCTGTGACCTGGGACAAAGAGAAATGCATTGCTGTGCAAGTCTTTGCATTTTCTGCCTGCTCTGTCTTAAGTAAGCTAGTTGGAGACAAGGAAAACCCATGCATTATGAGCTGCTGATTCTCGGCACACATCTGCCTTGTTAAGTATGACTCACAAAGCTCAAATTGCAGAGTGTTTATCCGTTTGAAATCCTGAAGCTTTTACGGTTACAGAAGGAAAATGACTGATCCTCTCACTTAGAGGGTTGTTTTCCAAAATATTACTATACTAAGGATTTCTAGGAACATCACTACTGCCATAAAGCACCAAGTTAGGTTTTATTAGTGAGTAAATACTGAGTACTGTGCATACAGAGTTGAAATGCATCTATAGTTGTGAATTAACCCTTTTTTTTTTATTGCATGAGCTTAAATTCTTTTTCTCTTTCTGACTTTTGTGAATTGTTTTTATATGTTCTGTTTTGGGAGGATATTTTAAAATCTGTTCAAAAGCACCACAGAGTAGTAAAATAAGCAGAGGGCAGGACCTTGCAATTTGTAGCTGAGGTCATGCCACTTATTTACTATTTATTATTCATACTATTTTGCCTTAATGCTATGAATTTACTTTTTTGCTTCACTGTGGTAGTTTTCTTAAATTCAAAGATCAGATTGCCCCTTTATTGGATATGCTTCTGAAAACAGAAAAGTGCTTGTTCAAGGTCACCATCCAAGAAAGTAGCAAACCTGGGAATAAATAAATATTGAGCTGGCAAGTGAGCACTATGAAAATGCCAAGGGCCAAAGCATATGTTTCATTTTTAAGGGAACTACTGAGAGTGTAAAATGGAGCCACTTGAATAAATTAACCCATGATCTAACCTACTGTATGCCCTATAACATTCACAGTATACCAGCTTTTGAGGGTGTTATAGAAGAGATAACAGCCTCTGAGCAGGAGCTTGTTAGAAAAAGAATGGTTAGAATACCTGTGTGGGTAAGACTTGGACTTAAAGCCTTTAGCTGATTCGAGTTGGAAAGTTTTCCATGCTTTCAGAAGGCAAACTATGAATGTTATGTTTCTTCATCTTTTTTATGAAAAGAACTGAAATGGAATTTTTGTAAGAAATAGGACTTCTAAGAAAACAGAGAATTTTTATTTAAAAAAAAAAAAAAAAATCAACTGAAAATTTTTGACCAGCTCTAATTTTGAACATAAGACAAACACCGTGCCTTTCCCTGTTGTAGGAGGTGGAGTTTGGTAGCAGCTGCTGTCGGGACAGCATGAGTAACTCCTCTGGAAAACCACCGTGCTAATGTGATGGGGAGTGGCCTCGAGATGCAGGAATCATTTTATTTATTAAAAGCCATCACTCACACACTGACAAGAAGGACCAATAAGTTACTGTGGCTCTGGCTCAAGATGTGAAACCCTGACACTTACTTACTCTATCTCTGTGCACTGAACTTCAGATTAAAACTTCTCAGCAGTATTAAGTGCTGAGATGTTTTTATTTTCTTTTGCCTTCCATAAACCGGGAGTTTAACACATCCCTGCTTCACATGGAGTATTGGGTGGAAAAGAGCACGTGATGTCTGTGGAGCTGTATGGCTACAAAAGCCAACAAGACATCCAAGGTTCTGTTGCTAAGGAATATTAAGCAGGAATTCTGGGGCCAAAGGAGATATTGTATCCAGCAGTATCCCAAATTCTGGTGGACACAAAGGAAATGAATAAACTTGGACTCATTCATCTCAGCACCATTTAAAAGATTTGGACAATGAGCTCTCACTGGGAAAGGACAAAAATCTGTAATGGATTTTTTTTTCCGAGGTATTAAACAGGAAATTCCAAACAATGGAAAGCTTAAAACATTAAATCTAGCACCAAGATTATGAATGTACTTCCTTTCGTAGGTATTTGTTTAGATATGAAAAGGGTGAAAAATATTTATTGCCTTTTCTTCAGAGGTAAAGGGAACATTTTTTTTTAAAGTCACAGGCATGTGATCATGGGGTATGTTTATACACAGCTGAAGCCAGATAGGCCGCAGATTTTATGGTTTGGGTATGGAGAGGCAGAAATTGCACAGCTCTCTGTGCAGATCTCCCCTGCATTCCTGGGAAGATGGAACTGCAGAACTAAGCACTTCTGAGGCTTGAAGAATTCACCAAGAGACACTAGCCTAACCCTGTGATTACTTCTATCTGTGCCTATAAACATACTGTAAATTATTATGGTATGGGAAGTTGTGTCTTTGCATTGATTGAAGATAACAGATGATGTTTTAAACAACAGAAAAATGAAATCCTCCCGCTCCTCACATCTTCACCACTTTTTTCTTTACTAATTTTCAATGTTAGAAGCAGTTTGTGCCAAAGTGCTAAAGCGTTACTTCCATAGATTTGCAAAGAGAATTTAGCTCTCCATCCATCTCCTCTGAAGAGTGTATTGATATGCTCCTCTCTGCATGTGAGGCAGAAGAGAAGCAGCTTTTCAGAGGCACAGAACTGGGGACAGTATTTAAGAACTATCAGTTAGGCCACAGTTTTTCAAAAGAGTTGTATCCTGGCTTAGAGTTTATCTTTCTGTCTCCGAGAAATCTTCGAGTAACGTTCAGAACAGAGAGATGCTCCCATTAGTGCATTACCTTGGTCCCCAGCCCCTCCCTGCCCCCTTGCTTTGTCTCAGAGCTGCTTGGTAGGTTTGTTACCAGAGTTAGACACAGAAATCTGAATACAGGTTAATGAAAGCCCAGCGCCTTTCAGTCAACCCTTTCAGTCACCATAAACATCTTGTGCCCAGAAAATCTGTTCCCAGCATGCTTTTATCTGCCAGATCCATAAATCTCCATGAGTCTTCCATAAGAAATATGAAAACTGGAGCAAAAAACTCCTCTTTGGATCTAAACAGTCACTACTCCTAAGTCATCAAAAACGAAAAGCAAGATTTCCTAAAACAGGAAGTGTTATAAAAAGTATATAAATAAGTAAAAGTGTAAATATGCTGGAATCTTTTAATTAGTCCCTATTTTCAAGGCTCCTAAATTCACATTTTCCTAGTTTTATTTCCTAAACTAGGGCTAGAATTGCATTTTTTAAAAATGTGATATAAATTACATTCTTTTCCCATGTTTCCAGTAAGCGGAATTTTAAAAAGTCTTTCCCAACACCTCCAAATATTGTAGTATCTTTGCAGATGAATTCCAGTCACAACCACTGACTTCAATGCTCTGCTTAAAAAATGTAATATATGCCACTATGCTTGGGAGTGGCTTTGCATAAGGAAGTGGTTTTAAGTAGACACAGGTGCTTCTAGAGTTAATGTAACTTGTTTGTCTCTAAAGTAATTTTGGGTGGGGAACAAAAAATATTTGAACATGACAGGAGTGAAACAATGTCAGTGAACTATCCTGAACTCCACCAGTTCTGTGTCAGTGCCACATTTATGTGTACAGACCTTAAAAAAAAAATCAGAGACCAAACACAGATGAGCAGAGGGAATGGATTAGGAGCCCCCACAGTGGATCACTGGCCTGAGGTTGTGCAGGCTTGTGTCTGAGTCCTTGTCTGACCTCGGGAGAGATCTTGCCCCCTCTGTCCCTCTTGTGCCTTATTTATCCTGTTTATAAAATGAGGTTAATGATTTTGACTTCTCTTGTAGAGAATGTTGAGACCTGCCAATGAAAACTGTCACAGGAAGAAGGCTGAGGACTGTTACAATGGCTGTAGTGGTCATTCGCAGGGCTTTTGACATAATGAAGACAGGAACAACCCAGAAACAGATCCTTTCACTAGATGGGCACTCAGTAGGTGAAAAATATTGATTGAATCAGATTCCAATTACATCTCTTAGGCAGCAAATATATTTCTCCCTTAACTTGGAGGTTAGCATCTTTCTCTGAGATTTCTATAAGCTCCCACTTGGCAGCCTGTGCCTAGCCAAGGAAAACATCTAATCAGTGGTGATATGCTTTGCTGAATCTCACCTTTAAAGATTATTTTCAGGGTCTTAACGTTTTGTCTAAATCCTTCATGGAGCTACTGGATCCCACTGCTGGATTTTCTCTTCCCTGCTGAGCTCAACTTGTAGAGCCATCTAAATCACATCCCTAATTTTTCTGGTGTGGTTTAGCCCTTCAGGTCAGAATCTTATCCCTTTCCCTTATCTCTAGTAGCCACAGTAATGCCATTTTGGTTAAGCACTTAGTTTGATTTTTTTTTTTTAAAGTGAATTTCACCCCTGGGAACTTTGTGTGTTGAGGCCACACCACTATGAAGTGATGAAATCCATGTGGTTGCTTTGCCTCCAGAGATGTCTTGAACAATGGCCCTCAACCCAATTCCCACTCACTTTATTGGCAGGTATTGCTATATCACTATCACAGATATTAATGTGTCTCCCTGGACAGTTCTCCAGGATTTGTCCCCACTGTGACTTCAGAAGTGTTTTGCCAGGGATTTTAACAGGCAAGCCAAGATCTTAGCACAGGACAAATATGAAATAAGGAGTAGGAAAAGATCATGGCATCAATACATATTTTTGGCAAAAAAACTTTTTCTTAAAAAAAAAAAAAAATCTTGGGGGCAATTACATTACTTAAATTAAACCCCTGTAAAATTAGAGCATGGACTGCAATGAATCAGGGAGAAGTCTGAGGGTTTTGTAAGGAGGTTGTAGCCCCTAGCGATGGACAGACTGATTAGTACTGAAACTACCTCCAGCAAAGGAATCCTGTGTAGGAGATGAGACCTGTGCATTACTCACAGAGGTCTCCTGGAGAGGCCGAGAGCACTTTCAGCCTTCCAGTTTCAGTCTGACACTGGGTCAGAAAGCACAAGCTTGGAAATGAACAAGAAAGAGTTTCACCTGCCTTGGGAAATTCAAGCTATTAATATGCATAATACAATTTAATTCACTTCCTTAGATCCCATCCTATACAGCAGGATCTAAATGCTATCCATTTAGAAAATGTTGTCTTGTTTTTTTTTTTTTAAAGAAAGTTTCCCTCCACTCTCCTTCCCCCCTTCTCTCTTCTCCCCTTTCGTAAATCTTCTGTAATCAAAATACTTTTCTCATTACAGTTTCTGCCTCTGACATTAAAAATGTTTTAAAATTCATAGCACATTGCTTGATGTTAAACTTTGCTCAATAATAGACCATTAGTTTACTTGATACATGACTCTCTGGATACTTTGTACCAGTAAATATAACAAACTCATGATAATTACTGTGTGTAGCATGTTTGCATTCAAACATGACCTTGAACTTACTTTTCAAACATTTCAGAAATGTCAGCTATGATGATGATCTTTGTTCACTACTGAAAGGAGTTTCTGGGTCTGAATTGTGTAACACACATTTATATCTATTAAAAATGACACAGTAGAGCTATTTTTATTGTTTTAAACTTTTAAAACACTTTTAAATCTCAGTAGCCCTCTGAGTCATACAATCCTGTGACCATCTCAGCACTTTTCCAATTCAAAAGTCTATTAAAAGCTTTGACAAAAGAAACCTTAATTTATTTCAGAAGCAGTGACAAGGCCAACCTCCATTCTTATTAACACCCTGCTAAAAATGTCATGGGCATACAGGAGCACATTATACTGGGAGGTATGTAGCCTGACTGTGAAAAGCAAGTATTATTTTGTGTAAAAATGGATGTTATAGTGTGTTTATCAACACTGGAAAACAACTGCAGCAAGTGAATGTGGTGCCATGATACAACCCCTGCTTCTGTAATCACCTAGGCTTGGTGTCCATCCGTGAGTTCCAGCAGGATCAGCCTCTCTGCAGTGAAGGTGGCAGTCCTGTGATGTGTTACCCTGCCTTGGGATTGGACTGTAGGCCGTGAGCTAAGGAGCTGCAACTCACCAAATGGTTCAAACATCTTGCCATGGGAGACAAAACATCCCAACAGGATACACCATGATGTTGAAAACACAGCTGCTGGTCCACTGCCCTCTAGTAGATGCCAATGACCTTTAACTTACAGTTGAGAAGTGACCCTCACCTACACTCTATTCTGTGAACACGGAAGAGTTTCACTCCCAGTGGGGGGTAAAAAAAAAAAAAATCTCATAAGGAAGAAATCGTCTGTTGTCTAGGAATGGGTATGGAGAAACATGAAAATGTCTGCTTCCAAACCAGACCATGACACCATCTCAGCTGGAGCTGCCTATATTGAGAGAATCCCTGCTTCATAAGTTAAATTGCTCAAATGCTACATTCATGAAGAGTTAAAATTAGAGGGTCTCTGTCCTTGTGCTAAAAGCAGTAGCCAGTTCCACTTCTCTGAATGCTGTTTGCGTTCAGACTACTGAGGCTGCTTTAATTAATAAAGTGAAAGTGACACTGGTGCCAATCATTTATACTCCCTTATGCACATTAACATGCAGCTTCTCGCAAGCCTTTTCTAATTTAGGTACTGGCCACATTAGAATTCAAGCCATTCCAGCCACAGATATGTTTAAATGTGGTTGAGTACTAGTCCAAGTTCCAGCATACCATTTCTGACCACAGGGGAACCAGAATTTTTAAACTGTTGTGGCTGTTTTCCTTCCCTCCCAAAGCAGTACAAGCTGTGTTGTGCTGTTGATGGCAGCTCAGGCCTCCACTCAATATGTATTGTGTGATTTTGGAAGAGCTTCACATATTTTGACCTGTCTAGGATCTACTTCTCTTTCTCTGGATAGACTATACGGACTGTGGTTTGGTACCCACTATTCTGGCAGGCAGAAAACACAGAAAGAAAATCCTCTGGGACCAAAAGCTTTGCATGAGAACTCTGTTAAACAGGAATAACAGCAAACCCACTCCTCATAGCATCTCAGTAGCAAGGTTATTCCTTCCTCTTCAGAGCTTAAATGCTGCAGTAATGACTAAAACAGAGCCATTTTGAGAAAGAATTCTTTACTTGAAAAGATGGTTTGGATTCGGATTTTTTTAAAAAACTACAGTCAGACAGTGAAGATTTTAGATATCACTGTGATTTGACTTGTATCTCTCAATGAAACAATGCACTGGTGTGAAATTGACCCATGTAGGCTGGTTAAGGCCCTGGAGAGTCCAACCCTCTGGACTTCTGTTGGAATAGCTATTAAATTCTGGGTTTCAATGGTGGACAAGTAAATGCCCCACAGTTCACTAAATAGCAATGCAATAACTTCATTTTCAAAACATCTGGTCTGGTTCAAAACATGATGTCTCAGAGCAGGGATTGGGGCTAAAAATTCATAAATCAAACTTGACTTAGTCCACCAGTTTGCCTATTGCTGTTCAAATGATGGAATCCTCATGCAGAAGTCAGATTTAAATCCTTGCCTATGCTTCAGCTCATATGATTGAAAACTTGGCTGTGGTTCACGCTTAAACTGTTCTATATACCTGTATAGGGTAGAGAATACATTTTCAACTCCTTAAGGTGAGAGAAAGTCGCAATTTTTTTTCTATGTCATCAGGAAGTGCAATCCAGGAACTGTTACAAAAAAACAATCTCACAGGGCAGATAGCACAATTTTTCCAGTAGGAGAAATAAATGTTTATATTGTCAATAATGTTTCTCAAAAAAATCTTAGAAACTTTTAAGGGAAAACAGCTCAAGTTTCAACTTGAAAGAGCTGGTACTTGGTTCTTTTACCCAGGCCTTGAGTGAGAAATACCACCTTTGAATCACTTATTTAAAATATCTTACTTTTACTTTTTTAAGACTGAAAATTAAAAGTAGTAAAATAATAGATTTTGAAGGAAAAAAAATAAGAAGTAAAAAAGTAAAAATGTATCACTTTGTGAGCCTCATTGGAGGAAAGCCTTTAATGGAAAAATATCTCAAGGATACTATCTCAAAAATGTCTCAAGATCATAAATTAGAAGAATCTAATTGGATTTACCTCATTTTTATACCAGCTAAGAATGTGACCCTCTACATTTATCTCCAGAAATCTTCAGTCAGAAATTATTCTTCTTTACAAAGTGTTTCAAAGCCTTTGAAGATCTGTTGAATGGCAAATTTCAGTGCTTTAGGCCACCTTCTTTAACTTAATGGAATATTTGTGCAATTAAAGATATAACGTATTTTTGGTGTGGTATACCTTTGAGTATTACTAGTTCTGTCTCTCTAAAGAAGAAAAAGCTTTGTTTAGTGGAAATGACCCAAAGCAGCAGGTGGATTAATTTGTGCTTGGGTACATGAAGGAATTTTTATTTTACAAACAGAAACATATTCTTTTGATTAATGGACTTTCAGTCTTCAAAATGCCTTGGCTATATCCCTTTTTGGATGAAAAGCATATGTTCACCTTCTAATACACTGTTACAGTACTGCTGGCACAACTTCTTACCACAGGTTTGCCACAGGAACCATGATTCACACTGTCACATATTCTTGACTATTTCAAATTATAGTTATCAAGCAGTTGTGAGAAGGCAAAGCTCTCAAAAAAATCAGCACATCCTTCAAGGTCCCAACTGTTCTACAAACATGACAGGTATCTCATCCCTGCCACCCACCTCACTATGAATACAGACACGCATTTGTATAGGGTGAGGTCCAGATCTATGTTCTGCACCAATTTCTCGACCCATTCATTCTTTGAAAGTGCTCTAATTCCTAATTTATTTTATTTTTTATTTTTCCACTTCACAGTCCGACTTTTTACTACTAACCAGTTTGTGCTTTCACTTCTCTGTCAGCGTTTCAGAGTGTTAGTAGCTCTCTTTCGTCATGAACTTCTCACCAACCATTATTTCATTTCGCTTCACACTTCCCCATTCACCACAACCACTGAGCACACAAATAACAGACCTGGGTCCTACTACGACATCAGACCAACATGCAACAGACACAGATTTTGGTTTCTTTCGTTGTTCTGCTTTGGTCTTGCTAGTATATTATGTACTACAATTATTTTGGCCACTTTTGGGAAAAACAAGGGGAAAAAAAAGAAAAAAAAAGTTAGTTGAGGGGAAAAAAGTTGGAAACAACTATTGCAGAGGGCAGTAATTCTTTTGGGTTTTTGTTAATTGGGTGTGTCTGTCCCTGGGTCTCACAGTTTAAAATAAACAAACCCCTGGGATGGCTGTGCTGGCTAATTTGCAAGATAAGCCTTTTATGTTGGGATTTTGTCTGGACAAAGTGGACGGGCTGGAGAGCTGAACACACAGGCAAACCCCTCACCGAGCCTCTTGCATCACACTCAGGCATAACTGATACGTTAATCACCAATGTTCAAACACGGTCGCCAGATATGATGCCAGAAATAACTTCTGACCCTGTTATTTCTGTTGACCTACCGTATTTCTTCACTCTGGCCTCTTGTTTCTGACCCCCACTCACTTTTGGTTTTGAAATCAGTTTCAGAAACGCTCTCCTCCCGCAGCTCTGCCCACGTGTGGAGCACCCCCGGCCCAGCCCTCCCTGCGGAGCCCCGGGCCGCTGGGCCCGGCGGGCACAGACTGGGTCACCGCTCCGGGCAGCCTTCGGTCAATCGCATGCCCTTCATTTCAGCTAATGCAGTCAAATGACACCGTGTCACAGGACTTACTGTAAGGCCAGGGGATTTCTCCTGCTGCCTGAGCTGCTCAGCCTCAGCTGTCGGCAGTGACGGCGCCGTGCGATCGCTGCCAGGGCCCGGCTGCCAGGGCCTGGCTGCGACACGGCCGGCGCCCGCCGCCCCCACTGACCCAAACACAGCTCCCGGGAGGGCAGTGGGGAGTCAAGGGGTGCAAATGCAATTCTGTGATCCCGCTGGGACGCTGGAGTGTGCCCAGAGATGGGCAGCCAAGCGGGGGAAGGGTCTGGGGCACACCAGCCTCTTATGGGGAGCTGCGGGGTTCAGCCTGGAGAAAGGGAGGCTCAGGGGAGACCTCATTGCTCTCCCTCACTGCCTGAGAGGAGGCTACACACAGGTGGGGATCGGCCTCTTCTCCCAGGCAGCTACCCACAGGGCAAGGGGAAATGGCCTCAGGTTGCCCCCGAGGAGGTTTAGATAGGAAATTAGGAAAAATGTCTTCCCCGAGATGATTGCTGAGCGCTAGAACACGATGCTCAGGGAAGTGGTGGATTCACTATATCTGGAGGTATTTAAAAGACCTTTAGATGAGTCTCTCAGGTGGGCTTGGCAGTGCCCATTAACGTTTACACTCAAAAGAGCTGAAAGGTCCTTTCCAACCTAAACGATTCTGGGTTGTTTTTTTTTTTTTCCCCCCTGAGCTTCACTTTGGTACCCAAGGGGATCACGTGTTTGATTCTCCACTGCCTTTTCCCATGTGCAATTCCTTGGTTTTCTGTGGGATTAGTCCCGTTTGACACTGGGATAAATGACAGTAGCATTTACTCCTGTCTTGTAATAAAGCATTGCATTTAAATGGGCACGTTTTACTTGGATTGCAAAGTACTTTGCTGATGTAAATTAAGTAAACCTCCTGTCAGCCCTTGGAGATAAACACAGAACATTATATCCTTTTTAGAGGTAGATAATCTGAAGCACAAAGGACTTGAGACAAGAAGCTTGGCTGCCTAAAATTAAACACCTCAGCCCAAATGAATAGATTGCAAATCCATTTCTCATGTTAGAAAACAGTTCTTCCCCTCCAACAATGTCAGGAAAACAGCAGCGTGTGAAGTCTTTGAACCACACTTCACAGCCATGCACAGTAAAACCTTGGCAGATATTTAGACACTGCCTTCCCAAAACTAAACCTAAGAAAAAAAAAAAAACCCAAAAACTGAGATTATTTTTCAAGAGAAAATGTGATCATTAATCAAATTAATTGTTTTGGATTGTAAAAAAAAAAAAAATCTTTAATCACAATTTGCCTTCAACATAAGAAAAAAAAATCAGTTTTCTTTTGAAAAGGGATTAATTTATCACTTGAATGTTACAATAGACAAATTATGAGAGCAGAAAAATTTTGAAGGTGCACTCTGAAGTAGTCTAGAGACATCTTTCAGATACCTTGTTTTTAGATAAGGATGGACCGCAGGAAAGCTTCTTGTGCATGTTCCAGAAACAGGGACTGGGGTTCTGCTGGGGCTTTCCAGTCATTTCACAAAATTCTTCTGTCATTCATCTGCACCCAAACTACGAGAAGTGAGAGTCCCTTACTAACAGAGAGCTAGTAGGGTGTGGGATAATCATGGCACAGGGCAGGTCCAGTGTGAGGCCTTAGAAATCCTCTCCAAGTCCTAGAAGAAGGGATCTTCTGAAGGAGACAAGGAGGGAGAAGTGCCCGTGGTGGTTTGTCCGAAGGTTGACAGGCTGTTCTGGAATAACCTTTCTCTCAGAGAGTGAGAGCCCAGAGGGACTGACTTTTCGCCCCCACAGATGCTGCACTTTCTTTGGAAGTTAAGTGGTGACTCCTACCAGCTCTTCAAACCACTGGCTTGTGGAGGATTTTTAATTTACTGAAACAAGCTTAATTCAGTCAGGGTTGGGTGGTTTGTTTGTTTGTTTGTTTGTTGGTTGGTTGGTTTGGTTTTGGTCTTTCTTTTTTTTTTTTTTCCCTAGGTACCAGGAACTGATGCATTCCCTTTATAGTAGAACTGACAGTAAAATGCATCAGTGGTAAGAAAAGTATCCCTTCTTCCTGTTTCATTTCTGTTTTTAAACCCCTGCTATAAAATAACATTTAGTTTTATGCTTTGTTCAGATATCACATATGATTCATGTTTGTTGAGTCCATACATAGAAAGTGTAGCTTTACTAGATAAGATTTTCTTATTCAATTCCTTTAACTACTTCATACTGCACTGACATCCCTGCAATATAAAGAGCTCTGTTTTTTCAATGTAGAACACCTGTACAAAAGGTCAAAACAATGCAACATTGATTTAAGTGCTACACAGGGACAATTTGCACATAACTAGTTTCAGAAGTACGTATTAGATCTTCACTTCAGATTGAAATTTAAGATGCATGCAGATTATAAGTGCTGGGTGATCTATTGCTTTCCCTTCTTGGCTACAAATTTCCTTTGTGCCAGTAGGCATAAGGGCACAGCAGTGCATCCCTCTGCAAGGATGGATAACCAAAGAAGGGGAAGTTCCAGTCTCATACCAAGAAAATTTGTTTTTCATGGAGAGGCATTTATAGAAGAATGCAAAATACACATCTGTTGAAGCATTTCACTAAGAGGCAGAATATTTATTACACTTTTCTGAATGAGATGACCCAACAGACATGCTGATTTGTTTAGCATCTGCTGTGACATTGGAGAAAAGAACCCTCATTGAGCCACAGAAATCATGGAAAAGAAACGTGGGTGGGAGGGGATCTCTGAATCACTCCAGTCTCCTGCTTGAGGCAGACCTGTCACCAGCACTAAATCACATCAACAATGGCTTTATCTACCCTAAATCATTTAAATGTCCTTGGATGGAGACTCCACAGCCTCCTGGGCTGCCTTTTCTAGTATTTCTTCACCCTTCCAGTGGAAAAAAAAAAACCAAAAAAAAAAACCTTCTTTCACCAAATGAAACCTTCTAAGATGCAGTTTGTGGCTGCTGCATTTTCTGTTACAGCTGAGAATAGTTTGGGCCTCTCATCATCATAGCTACTCTTCAAGCAGCTGTCAGAAGTCCTGTGGTAAACAAGTACATGTTACCATACTTACTGATACTTTTGAAAACCTACATTCTAAAATATACCAGCCCAGGTTCAGGCTTCATTCATATGGGCCATTCTGCATCTCCCAGCTGGTATTTCTCCTACAGGGGTGAGGTGCTCCCATTATGAAGACAGTCCTAGAATCCCCATCCAGAATCAGTGACAGACTTCAGGTTACCAGAACCAGCTTCTGGAGGGGCCTGACTCTCATCACTGCTGGTGTTACTTAACTCAGCAGCTGGGGACAGCTGCCTGAAAGTAAGTAGGATTGGTTGCTTTACAAATTCTGTACTGTGTCCCCCATGCCACATAAGGTATTTTTTTTCTGTGTAGAAGAGAAGGGTAGAAGTTATTCTGCCAAAAGTTTTAAAATAGCAAAAACCAACCTGAATGTCTCCATATTACCTCAAGAAAAAAAATACATACAATTCTCCCTTCCTATTTCTCAGTATTTTTATGTTCCTTAAAATTTACATCAGGTTTCATTTTGTTCTAAAATGAGAATAAGATCATCAGAAACTAATTAGATCTGGTTCTAGTGTAAAACCACAGTGGAAACCTTTCTGAAATGTCAAAGCTGCTGTAGTTATTACTGGTCCTGGGCTCTAAGGGAGCCAGAGTAGTTTCCAGGCTTTGTGTGGTTTCTTTTCTTATAATTTATTTTTTGCTGGGTTTTATTTTGGCTTTTTGTTTTTTTGGTTGGTTGGTTAATTGGTGGTTGTTGTTGCCTGGTTGACACAACAATTGTAAAATACAATGGCAATTACTATTGTGTATCCCCAAATCATGCATACCACTCTCATTTTTGTTTGTTTGTTTGTTTTTCCTAACCCTGACTGTAGTTCTGACTGTAAGAGGAGGGAGCTTTGAGTTAAAAAAAAAAAACCCTAATGATCACATCTGTCTTTTTATTTCACTCCAAAATGCATGAATGTATAACTATGGGTCCAGATTATCACAGTTAGATGTGATTCTAGATTAACATTTCTGTGGTCTCTCCAGTTAGTTCACATTACTTAGTTAAGGATTTTTCCCTTTGTCTGGAAAATGATGACTTGGAAAAAAAAGAAGCTTCTGGGAATTGACTAGTTTTGATACAATTTTTTCTTTTTTGAGGTTTTATTGCCTTTCTCATATCCTTGATGAAATTTTGGTCAAAATTGGAATGGAAGGATGAGAGATGTCTTGTTATGTGCTAATAGTGAGGCATAAATTAAGTCCTCTCTGTTTCTCAGCAGGAACCTGAGCTATGTCTTGAGTCAGCATCATAACCACCAGGCACTAAAGAGGAGAGATAGTGGTGTCTCTGTCCTAGAATTCCTACCCAGGCATTGAAGTGGTGATTGGAAGCTAGACTGCATCCCAAAGAAGGGTTCTAACCACCTACCAACAGACTCCTAAAACCTCAGGATCTGAAAAGACCTCAGGAAATTATCTGGTTCTGCCGTCTCCCTTCAGACAGCCAAGATATGTGAAGCTGCTACTCATAGATGTTATTCTAATCTGTATTAAAGTATCCACTGTGGAGAGTCCACACCTCTGGGGGTTTCTGCTAAATCTTTAAAAATGTTTAAACTAGAATAAGTATATTTAAAAATATATATATAATTTAGTGGTATTTTAGTTTTTCTTGGAGGTAAGAACCAGTATTCCCACCTGCTAGATGGGAAATTGAATTACAGACAACTCTGGGCTCATTATGATGATGCAGAAAGCTCCATCTTACCAGAAACTAGCTATTTTACACAATGGATACACACTTTAGTTCTGTCTTGATGAACATAGTATTGACATTTTCTCTTTAATTAACCTCTAATGTAGCAATTTTCCTCAAAGACAATAGTGCATTGTCTCCTGTGCATGCCCTACACAAGGTTCTCTCCATACATGGCACCTGTTTTTCAAAGTTAACCAAATGGTTGCTTGCTTGTTTACTGTAATTCATTACAAAATCTTACAAAAGGTTTATCACAAAACAAGAAAGAATTAGCAAATACTAGAAAGGATTCAGAGTTTAAACAAAAAATAAAGGATCAGAAATGGCTGCAGTTGTTCATCTCATGATTTGAATTTGCATTAGGTTTCAAGAGAAAAAAAGCAGGACAGGTTGTAAATTGAGGCAAATTTCTGTGTCAGCAGGTTTAATTATTTTATTGAAAAATCTTGCAATCAATATTAAGTATTTGCTTTGAGCTCAAACTCTCTGAACTCATGCAATTCTTTGGGTTTGTAATACCCACCCCCCCCCCCCCCCCCAAAAAAAAAATGAAAAAAAAAAAAGCCACAGCAAACCACAACAAACTTGAGTGTCTAGTGAAAAATTGTACTGTAAGTTGAGAAATTATGTACTTAAACTTTTCAGGACCACAAAAATAGTATAAACAATCAGAATATATGTTTCGCATGAAAAAAAATAAGGCAATTGCTACCTCATATTTGTTCACAGGGACCATGTAAAACAGTGTAGATATCAGCTGTAGATTAGCCCCCAGGGCTATAATAAGGAGGAATTTATGAGACCTGTAAAAGCCAAAGAGTAAATTAACTTCAAGAGTGAAGTCTTTTTGCCACTACACCAGCTGGTACTAGCCAAATGAGCAAATCAGCTGTTGGCATCCTAGACTGACTTCCATCTGAATGGTTTTCTGGGATAGATACGCTGGAACCCATTCTAGCAAATTCTTGCTGTTTAGATAAAGCCAAAAACTGAAAAAAAAAGTTTTATATTTTCTTTACATGCAATTAGATTTGAAATTGATGGAAGACATTTTCCATTCATTAATTGATATTTCTCTCATTTTGTCTTCATGTCTCCCCTAAGGAGAGTTAACCCACTTGCCATAGGAGCTTCCTGATCAGCAAATTCACTGCCTCTCACCATACTCTTGCATTAAAAAAGTACTTCTGTAAATATGTCAGATTTCCCTGTAACTGGTTTTCTTTCTTCTTTTCCCTACCCACTTCTCCTAATGGAAGGTTGTTCCTGGGCTTGCATGAAGTGACTGTTTGAAAATTTAATTTCCAGACTATGTTATTTCCTAGTCATTTGCTTTTGTGTGGTAGCTGTCTTCTATCTTCCTTTTGTATTACTCCTTATGCTGAAAATATACATTTCTATCTATACTGCAGTGCTAAGACTGATTGGTATTCTTATATCTGACTTTGTAAAAAGTATGAGGTAATTTTGATTATTATGGTTTTTACTCAGTAAAGGGCAAGTTTCCATGACTTCCGCATAGTCCTTGATTGCTAGGAACTTCTTACCTGATTGCCTCAATTATTCTATTTTAAATCTCTTTCTCTAACCTGAAAGAGCACAGAAGAATGAGGTGGTTTGTGTAATCACATATTACTATCTGTTTGAGCTGTGTGGTTTTTTGGCTGTGATGTTATGCAAAATTATTAAAGACCTCCAAGATTAACATCTTTGGCTGAATTCAGGAAATTAGTTATCTTTAGTTACTCAAGCTCACGTCAGAACCCAGTAGAAACATAAGTCTTCTATCCAGATGAATTTACACTTTTTCACAATAAAATACAACCAGGATTTTCAGCTTCCTCATCTGAAGTGTAAACTTTTCTTTCTCTTTTATGTAAATAATTTGCAATGGAAGAAAAAAAAAAAAAAAACACAAAAAAAACCCACACAAACTAGTAATGAATCAGATCTTGCAATTAATTTCTAGAAAAACTCCAACACAAATATTTTGTTACCCCAGCTATAATATCTATTTGTTTATCCTGAATTCTGCTTTATATAGTATATTTTATCTTCCATCTACTCCTGCCTGTTTTCCTCCTGGGGAACACCTTCGGTAGGCTTATTATTAGGTTAATTTTTCAAAAACTTCTTAAAGGTTTAACTGCTGAATTGCCTTGATAATTCTACTATGATTTCCTAATATATTGTATTTTGATTCAAAACAGAGTCAAACAAACATTTTCAGGGCTGCCATAGACAACACAAACCACAGCAAGGAGTCTTTGTCCCCAAACAGGAAGTGAAAGGGTATTTTTTAAAATGTCTTTCATAATAAACTGGAACAGGTATTTTTGCACAGAAAAATAGCAATTACTTTTACTGTTGCTAGGACTTTAGGAATATGAGAAATACAAATATTTGGGGGTTTTTTGTCTCCTCTATCAGTTATTTAGATATACATTAGAAAACTATTCTTCTAGTCTGGCCCCATTTGACTGTTAAGGACAAATGACTGCAGGCAAGAATAATTTTGTTCTGACTTCTGTATATATGAGTATTTATGACAGTTGCAAGTGAGCAGGCTGTGGCCACTCAAAGAGTTGCTATTTAGAAGCTAAATCATGCCAGCTGGGTGTGTGAAGTGCTCCAAACCACTTGCAATCTATGACTAAAATAGTGCTTCAGGCAAAGAGCTGCGCTGGGGCAGCAGCACAAACTCACTCACCCTCAGTCCCTGGGCTCAGCGGGGAAGGGAAGCTCCTCAAGCTGCCATCCTTTGACCATGTCCATTGTGAGCGAATAGATGAAGGTAGGCATGGTCTGGTGAAAAATGAGTTATCGTTAAAATCACAGATGTGACCATGCACTATGAAATTGTGTGTTCTGAGATTTAGTGTCAGAAGTTATCAGAAACATCCCCTCTACCCCTTTTTCCATCTGCAAACCTACACATAAATGATTGTTTATGAAAATGCCCTGGCTGCTGCTTTGTCTGTTTCTGTTATACTTTTTTTCACCCTGTTTTTTTTTTTTGTTGTTGTTGTTGTTGTTGCTGTTGTTTTGTTTTGTTTTAATTTGGCTTTCCAATTATGATTTTCCAGTAATGTGATCAAAAGCACTATCTTCATGATTCCTACAGTGGTTCAAAATACTTCCCCTTCCAGATTTATTGGTAGGTCCTTTTCCAATGACATCTAAGTGTGTAAAATAACTGTTCCATTCATTAGTTTGCTCTTAATCTTTTTGTTTATTTGGTCAGAGGTCAGAAAAGTATAGAAATATAATCACTATTTTTTAAAAATATATATTCATTATTCTGATTATCCTGTGATGTGGATAATTAAAATAAACAAACAAATAAATAAATAAATAAATAAAACCTCTCCTCTTACTCCAAAAACAAGTATCACAATTTTTTAGATGTCTTTAAGACGCTGTGACCTGGGTGAACAACTGTGAATAACAAAGACCGAGTGACGAATAGCTGGAATGATTAGTTTGCAAACAAATCATCAGCTGAGTATCACTTGTCCAAACTATTCACCAAATATTTATGGAGTAAGAAAGTAGCGTTGCTTCATGAACAGTCTGATTAGATGTGACATGTGGGATGAGTCAAGGAGATGGGGTAGAGATGGTAAGCCAGATTTAGTGTGATACCCAGAAATGGAGACAAGACCTGCTTTCTCTGGGGGCTTTCAGCCACTGATGTAGCAATCAACTCAAATATCCATAGGATGAAATCACCCAACTCTCATGGACCCAAAATTATGTAGAAGAGCACAGTCTCTCATAATGTAGTACAAAAAACCACTGAGGTTTTAGAACTGGCACCTTGAAGTGAGAAGTCTTTTATGATTTATTTTCCCATTGCCAATCCCAAGTAATTCTGGCCTTGCTATCATCTGGATGTATGCCTCTTATTTGAAATTGCATTTTGGAACATTTTTTCCTTTTACACTACTTCTGGAATTTTGGAAACATGTCTCAATATAATATGACCTTCAATCTTAATTGATATGTTCTTTTAGATCACTAATGAAGATATTGTGAAAATGGAATATATACGTGGCTCAAAGAAGTTGCAGTAACTTATATTGCTATTCTGATAGCAGTGCTTAAATGCTGTAAAAATCCTTTTTAGTGCTAATTTAAGACCTAATCTAAATTGTTCAGAGCAGCACAGCTGCCATAATCTCTTTAGCTAAAAGACCTAAACACAATCAAAAGTAAATTTCTACATATCATTGAAAAGCTAAATTTTTAATTGCAAAATTGAATGACAATATGTTTTTCATTTAAATCTTAACTATTTTGATTAAAACATTTTGCCACTGGATTTCTTGAGAATCCTAGCTTTGATTAAAAAAAAAAAAAAAAAAAAAAAAAAGACATGGTATTTCTAAGGATTTCAGATTTTGCAATACATTTTGCAAAATCATTAACAGAAATATTCACATCTGGTCGTCAGTGTTTACTTTGTTTCCCCAGATTTCTGCCAGCATGGGGATTTTGAATTCCATAATTTGATGGTGGTATAATGGCACAGTGGAACAGAAAATTGTGGTATAATCTACTCCCTCCTGACCACAATGTTTAAGTTAAGCACAATTTTGTTTTCTCTTGCACGTCACTTGCTTAATGATATAGAAAAGGAATTATGCAACTGCTGTGTAAGTCTCCTGAGTAATTGCTTTATGGATGGCCACATGTGCTCCACCCAGTTAAAATCCAAGTTTGTTCTCACACCAGGTGTGGATGGGTCAAATGTACACTGAGGAACAATCTCATTTGGCAAGAACAGGCAAGAGTCCATAAAGTTTATGGAGCTACACAGATAAATACAACTTCTCCTTGGAGTTTCCTGTTAAAAGCCTTCTGCTCTTTTGGAAGGATTCTGCATTTAAAAAAGGTGAATTCAGAGACAGAGCTTTTGCACCTACTACCTTTTGTCTTGCAAATTGTTTCCAGATTCACGGCTAGGATTAAGGCTGGGAAAAATCCTTGTTGAAGAAGAAGGATTTAGGCAGGAAATCTGAAAACACAGGATCATATCCCTGATGGACCAAAGTTCATGTAGGGCATTTTCACCTCCTGGACCAGAGCCAGTGCTACAGGAAATGATACAAACTTTGAGTAATAATCTCTGACAGAGTGGCAAACACCAAGTGCATGATTTTTTCTAATACATCTAGTTTTATCAGTTGTGACCAAATATATTTCCAAAACTGTATGTATATTTATTAACACATAAAGTGTTGACCAGTTTAACTTCCCTCTGTGATCAGTTTTCCAGTAAGAGCTCATAATCAGGGTGCATCTATAAGGAAATTAAAAAAAAAAAAAAAAAAAAAAAAAAAAAAAAAAAGTCTTGAATTTTTCAACTACAACAATTCATGAAGTAGTGTTAATGAAGGAATATTCTGGTTTTTAATTTAAGAAGGAATACACACAATTTGTGTACAAATGGTGTTCTTGGTTGAATGTTTGAAGGATGGTATTTATAAAGGCTATTTTGAGCATTTAACTATTGTGAAATTCAGTTTACCAAAGCCTACAAACTTAAGTCCTCCCTGTCATTAATGAAGAGAGATCAATATCTCCAGATGGTGACTCTGAACAACTTCAGAAAATATTAGCATAGGATTATGTGGATATATTCTACTGTGGCAAAGGTTTGTTTGTTTTTTAAATGGCATAAAGGATTCTGGTAAGCAAATAAAATACAGAAAAAAAATCACCCCATAATTTTGTGTATTTTTTGTATAATGTAGGAAAAACCCAACCCTTTGCAAGATATTTTTGTGGGCTGTTGAGCGTAATCTCTATTGATGACTTGAATTAAATGCAGCCCCTGAGGTAAGAGAACGTGCTCACCCCACACAGACAGTATTCACAACACCAGCAGAGCTGCATGTTTGAGTATCTGGGATCCCCCAGCAGATCTGAGATTGAAACAAGGATTTCTGACAATCACTCAGTGGATTATAACAGATTTTCTTTACAGGAAGTATTCCATTTTGACAAGTTCTTCTTAGAATTACTTGAGCTTACTAACTTCCTCTTTTTGGTTTCACAGTTTATACCACTGTGCCTGTTACCATAGATACAGTGGGGTTGTCTCCATGGGAACATGTGGTGTGCCATAAACAAACAAACTACAGAGCCATAACTTCAGTTCAGAGTCATTATTCTATGCTACGCTTAGCTAAATATAAATATTAATTGAAAGACGATGTGAACAACGTTTAACATTTTTCTGGCGTAATCAAGTTGTTATTTAAATACATATTTTAATGAAAAACCAGCAAGGCGAAGTCATCAGGTCTTTACAGAAGTATGAGAATAATTTAAGAAGCTTAAAATTCCAGTTCTAGTTCCTCTTTTTCTTGTATCATGTAGCTTTAACTCTGGGTCTCAGATTTCACCTGTATGAAAAAAGAATAACAATATTTACTTGCTTTTGGAAGTCAAATTCAGTCTGGTTCAAGAAATTATTTAAAGTAATTGCTGTACTATTATTATTATTATTATTATTATTATTACTATTACTATTATTATTATATTTTATTGAAAAATATTTGAATGACAAGACATAATCCAGAGTACATTTCTCATAACAAAACATCTGTTAATTGAAATAATAAGTCTCCTGAACCTGAAACCACACTTGGCTTAAAAGACAAGTTGTATATGATCCGGAGCTTCTGATATCCATAAAATATCAGTCTCAACACTTTAGATTATTAAAATATTGCAGTTATAATTGCAAAAGAAAACAACATTTTTCTTTCATCTCATCTATGCAAGTACAAACCGGGCTGATTCCTACCACGTCCTTTTAATGGAATTTAAAATTGTTCATATCTTTGAATTTCAAATTAGAAGAACCTATTTTTAAGATGGTCCAAGTATTGATGCCCAATTCTATATGTGCACATGGGCCTAGAAAGTCAGGTTTATTTTCTGTGTCTGCCTTCACAAAGCATCATGAAAAATAAGGTGTGCATTTACAGATTGGAAACAGAAGTCACAAGAGCATTCCTGTTTCAGTGCTAGTAGAAATATATAGATTAAACCCCATCTAGGTAAATAAAACAAGAGTGATTTTAGAACTAAGCTCCACTGAGCATCCATGAAGCCATCACCGGACAGTTCAGAGTGTGAAAATCTCATGTCAGCTTGGAAGACCAACACTGGGAACATCTGAGATCCCCTATCAACCAGAAGAAAAACCACCCTCCCCAGCAGCTGCTCTCTCTTTGAATGAGTCAGGAACTGCTGAGCAAGGATGTTGGGGACTGCCAGGGGATGTGTAAAATTTACATATGTGAGCCAGCCTTAGTTATTGAGAGAACGACAGATCTTTTCATTCAACTTCACTATGACTTTGCTAGTGCAGCATCAGATGATTCTCTCTATTGCCGTGGACAGAAGGCTGGAGACCTGATATTCTCTCTGAGAGCTGAGGGAAGGCAGGCTCAAGAACTTCAATCCTGTCAATTTCCCTAAATAGGACGGAGATATTGCTCTGTTTTTGGGGCAGGATATTAGCCACAAGCGGTCTCCCAAGCAACCTCCAGAGACAGCTCTTCCAGAGAGCGCTGCCCAAGACACTTCCTTTTTCCAGTGTGGTTCCCTTTCTAAAACTTCAGGGACCTGCCTCTCTCAGAGCTACTCTGTGAGGTACAGCAATTACTGTTCACTGCAGTTAAAGTGCTGAAGTCAAGGCTACAGAAGTGTGTGGTTACAGTTCATTAGAGGAGAGTGCATTTTCACTCCATTTCCTGGTGGTTGTGTTCTCACGTCTTACACTGACACCTGCCTCTGGGTGATACAGCCAGAACCCAAGTCAGCAATCCAGGAAATGTCACTTCTAAAGATTGGTTGGTGGCAAACACACAAAAGCGGATTCTCTTATGTCACTCCTTTACTTAGCTGCCCCAAATAAATAACCTTCTGATTTTTCTTCTGATTTGGTGTGGTGTCTGTAGGGATAGAGATACTCAAAGCACAGGAGCAGAGCTGTGCCATGCATGTTGCACTATTCTTGCCTGGAGAAAGATAATCCTGATAGCCTCTGCAGCTTGCTTGGCAATTACAGCAAGCCTGAAGTGGCTATATCTTATTCTGCTTTGTCCACACTAGCGTCCTACAAGTCTTAATATCTGAGGTGCCTGGGTGCTTGCTTTGCTTCTTTTTCATTTGTGCACTGCAAGAAAGAAGAAGAGAATAGGACAGTAGATTGATTTAACCCATGTTCCATTTTCAATTCCTGCACTGCTATGACATCTCAAACTTCTTTTGTCACAGCTAAGCCACATTTCCCAAAGCTGTTGTGTAATAACAGCTCGTGGCTGATTTAAAATCACCTGTATGCAATGTATTACATTAGTCTAAACTTTGTTAAATATTAAAGAGTAAAATTCATGTAGTTTTGTTACTGAAAATTTCAAGCAAGTGAGTATGGTGAAGCTAAAATGCTGAGAAAGCAGAAAGAAATCCCCAAAGTTTTCAAAGTGTACTTTAAATCTCATGAGTCAGTGTGGGGATTCTTGGATTACCTGACTACTGACCAGTAAAACAACCTTCAGTATTGCACCTCATAAGATAGCCTTGTAAAAAATAGAAGTGCTGAAAATGGATTTTCCTAATCACTACAGGCAGGGAAAAGAAAAAAGAAAAGCCATATATATTTGCATTAAAAGCCTAGGAGAAGAAAATACAAAGGTTTCTCTTTCCTCAAAAGCTCTGAAAATGTGCTAGATAAATGTGTAACTCATACCAGGACTCAGTAACACCAAGATACGCTTTAGAATATATTAGATATATTAGAATCCCATGAAGAGCAGCCCCCATGATGAGATCAGCCCCCAGAAGACAGTTCCACAGTCACAGGTGGCTGAAACAGGGGCCAGGTCTCAGCCTTCTCTTCCGCCAGCTATAGAAGGGAGCTGGGAGATAACACAGGGTTAACCCTCAGCATCCCTGCCACATCTCACTCGTAAAACATTACTCTAGTGGCACATTTGGATACCTACCCACCTCACTCTTTCCCTTCTTCCCCGGAGCTTGGCCCTGATCCCTCAGAACGGTGGGAAAATACAGAATTGTCCCTTTCCAGGGATATTCAACATAAAAAGCAAGCTTCAAAGGAGATGTGGGACTTTTACCTGACAATTCCAGCCGACGGTGTCCCAAGCTCACAGGGGCATTATGAACGCATGCCAAGCCTAGAATCCCAAACCCTCTCCCATCATGTCCCAGCACAGGTTGGTGGAGACCAGCTGGGTGTGACCCCATGCTCGGCAGGGGGGTAGGAGTGGGGATGGTGCCCTCAGGGACATTGTGATCCCAGCCAGTGCTTGTCCGCATGTTTGCCAGCTGGAATACACAGGGGCTGAGGTCATAGCTTCAGAACAGGCACTGACATGCTTTTACTGTCATGTACAATCCCCAAAGCAGTGTCAGTTGCCCCTAAAATGGATTTTACTGTTGTATATTAATCAGTAAAAGGAACCTCAGTCAAGACGTTAGCTTTGAGATTGAAATGAAAAATTGAAGAGGTGATAGTGCTGAATAAAAGATGATATTAGCCATAAGGCATTTTAAAGAGATAAGAATACAAGGCTGGGATGTCAGGCTTTAGTGTATTCTGCATCTCGGGATCTTCTACTTGTTTGGATAAAACACCTTTGCACAGCAGATGGAATCTGATGTAATCCTGTCATCTGACTGAATGTGCTTGTTTTCCTCTGCTGCCAAGAGCATGTGAATTGCCCCAGTCAGGATCTAGATGTCCTAATCTGCATAGGGGGTCAAGGTTCATTTGCTCAAGGATCCTGAGTGTTTCTTGCATGACTCACACACTTCTAAGCAGCTAAAGGTAAAGACCTTTCAAAAGACAGAGACTGCCCCTCTCCTGAGGAAAGCTGAATGGGAAAATTTCAACTGAAGGTGTCCAGGTGTTTTAAAAAATACATATACATGGAGGGGAATCGTTCAGTGCTTTTGTCATGAGGAGCACTGGACTGGCAACTGATTCTTCAGTTTGGGCTGCTCTTTAACATGAGAAACCCCTTGTCTTTAGAGGAGGAGAGGACTAGAAAGAATTAGTGTACAGCTGTTTACGTGCACTTGGGCTTAGTCAGTGTTTGCATTGCACAGTGTGGACTGACAACCAGCTCCTGCTGCTGAAGCACATTGGAGTTCTGACTTCAGTGGGTGCGGGGTCAGACTGGGAGGGACAGCAAACAACAAATCAACATTAATTGAGGTCACCTATACTTTGAGTAATTATACAGCAATGCAAATGGCGGGGCAAAACAAACATTGGAAACACAGCAGTAAAACGGCTCGAGGAAAGAGGAACTGTTCATTCAAACTAATGCTGTAACTGCTAGACACAATTTCCAAATAAGCTGTCCTTCTCGAATTTGGCAGACAAGATCTTTTGGTTTCACAGGAAGGAGCAATTCTCATCGGAGCAGCTGTAGCCCAAGCTGCAGCAGTGATGAGACAGCTTGACAAATCAGGCCCTTTTAAGGTTACTGCCATTAAATTAGTCACTTGAAAACACTAAATATCAGCTTGTAAGATGATCTTTTTGGTAGGCAAAGGCCTTTTAATTTTTATTAGAGCAATTAGTCCTTTTATAAGTCTCAAAATAAAATTAATCATTGTGGCAATACTGCATGAAATAGATCCCCTAGTTTCAGCCAGGAATGGGACTTTCAAGGAGGATTTTTTGATGTTGTTCATTTGCTTGGAGGGGGTGGTGTCTTTTTCCTCTCCATTTACAGCAAGCTTTATATGTAAGCATAGGTTTGGAGGCACAGGTCTCTGAAGGCAGTGCTGTGCTCAGGAGGGAAGCTCGCCAAAAAGGGAATTCCTTTGCTTTTCTCAATCATATCTTCTTTCATCTGAATACACATACAGCCCCAGTGCAGTCTCCCATGAAACAGTGAAATGACACATCTGTATTAAAAAAAAGAGATTTTAGAAAGGTATTATTACAGCCCAGTCCCTTCACTGTCTCTTTTTCTCCTCCAAGACTAGTTCTACTTGGATAAATAACATCTTTTTCCTTAATTTGCATTTTTAATGTCTTGTTTACCTTTTCCAAGCCATCAGGGTACAGAGCAGGTTTTAAATACTTTCTCAACATATTTTTAACCACTTCAGTATAAAAATGTTTTTATTTTGCTGTTATCTTTGCTTTTATTTTTTTTATAATTAATCTCCTCATTTATGTATTAAAACTTGCATACTCTTATTAATGCATGCAATCACTTGTACAGTAATCCTTGTGTAAGGACAAAGCATCAAAGTCACACTACCAAATAAAAATTCTCTGGTGTCTAAGGCTTTGATTTTAGTTTACTCAAGTGCAGAAGTTTAAGGTGTTATTTAACCACGACTCTTTGTTCTGTGTTTCTGCTTGACCTCAGTAAGTGGCAGTAATCCCCTTTCTCAGCCACTTCACAGCAAGCTGGCATTCAGCTCAGCCTTCAGGTGGCTGTTAACTTAACAGCCATACTTTTCCCAAAAATGGGTGGAAGAGGGGCACCTTTTCCCCAGCTCTCCAGTGAGCCTACAAAAAATACAGTGAGTGCTGCTGGGCCCAGGAATGATAAACCAGTGCAGTGAGGATCTTGAGTGTTCAGCTGGCAGAAGTCATGGCCTCTGATCTCACAAATCCTGACGTGTTCTAAGTTCTCTACAAGTGAGAAATTGAATGGGATTAATCAAATTCAAACACATAATTATGTGGATGTCCTTCCAGATGCATGATGTAATAATGTTGGCAGTATGATACAATAGAATTATCCATATGCTGCCAGGAGATCTCACTATTTGGGAGTTAAAATCCAGCAGTCAAACATTTCTATTTTAAGGATTCTTTAAGACCATATGAAACAACAAAACTAA
This sequence comes from Hirundo rustica, assembly GCF_015227805.2. Taxonomy (NCBI): domain Eukaryota; kingdom Metazoa; phylum Chordata; class Aves; order Passeriformes; family Hirundinidae; genus Hirundo; species Hirundo rustica. The sequence goes on along the minus strand of NC_053450.1, from coordinate 144,382,837 downwards.
AATAACAGTTAGAGACAAAGCATCATACTGTGAATATAGTAATGATATTTCCATTTCAATATTTAAATCATCATTTAAATATTTCAACACCTTGAAATATTTATGTGCATGTGCTCACATCATTTAATAATTTTATCACTGAAACATCAGTATGGGGTTAATTTTATTTTACTACAGAAATCTATAGCTCAGCTATCCCTCAGCTTGCTTTATGATTAGTGGAGAGAAGTAGCTCTTGGAAAGCCTTTAGTGAATATGCTGTCATAACAAAGTAGGAATTTGAGGTCTTCCCAAGCACCTCCAGTGTGGTTATCCATGTCTTGTCAAATGAGTCCTCCCTTATTGAATAGATGTCCTATTCTGTATCTCTACATTCATGAAAATAGTTGATGTCTTCTAGTCTTAGCAAATAAAATTTTAATCAGATTTTTGTTAATGATGATATATACTGCAGGGGAATATTGACTTTCACATTACTTTCCTGTTTTTCTGTCACCTTTCAGCTTGAAAGCATCCCCTTTTTAGCTGATTGTTCCAGTTTTGCCTTATAGAACTTTGAAGTCGCCCATTTTGATACAGAAACAACTTTTTTTTGTTGTTTATTTTGACATTTCAAAACAGATGTCTGAATCCTCTTTCCTCAATTTATGTCTGTGGTACTTGGACTTATTGTGGTGGTATCCTGCTGGACACAAATTCCATATTCTGGCTTGCTTCAGTACCAAAGGTGATCTCACAATCTCCGTTTACTTCAAAAATCAGAGCAGTTGATAGGTTTCAGAATGGCCTTCCTAAAGGAGTCTAAGATTTAAACTTTTTTTTTTTTTCTTTTTGTATAGTGAAGCTTTATAAATTTACTTAAAAGTCTGTCTGATGTGGTTGCCTTCAATGGCAGGGAATCTGGTAACTGAGTAATCCATCTCTGTGTGCCAGGTTCCACTTCTCTGTGCCATGTTCCTACACCCCTCAATGACAACGACATCATGGACAAGCGTGTGATGGGTTAAGGAGGTAATGGTATTTCAATGTTATCGAGAGGACTTGACAATTTCTATCACATATTCAGAACCCGTTCCAAGAATAGAGAACAAGAAAGAACAAGAACTATTAGAAAAATATGAACAAAGCTTTTTTTTTTTTTTTTTTTTTTCGTATGCTGCTCACATGACCAAAGGGAAATGCATGTCAGTATTTGCTGATCAGTAGGAAAATTACAGTTCTCTGTGCATTTCTCTGTAGCTTTGGGGAAGAGAAGGACTTTTACTCTTCTTTCTTTAAATTGTCTGCTCAACACAGGACAAGAGATTTCACCTCATTTCCTACCATTGGTTGGATTACATGGTTCAGTTACAGGGCTTTGGATTAACCATACAAATGACAATTACAATTATAACTATAAGAAATTTTAACTTATTAACAAGCTGTATTTTATAAAGAAATCCGTGACTTTGCTGCTGTAGTAGCAGAGCCATTTCCTGAACTACATGCTAGGGTCATTTGCACAATATCTTATGTGTTACAATTCTGTGCTAGTTTGGTAATTCAGTGAAAGCAGCTGTCCTCTGGTGAGAAAGCATTGATCTGTTCTGTGATGATTCCATGATCTACTCAATCAGCAGTGTAAAGTGAGAAATTGGCCCCCAGGTCCACGTCATGTCAGCTGCCTAATGCCATTGATTTACAAGCCCCTGATTCTCATTCCAATGAAGAAAGCTACTCACATCAATTTAATAGGCTCACATATTGTTGAAGAGGCAGTGCTAAATAAAAATGTTTAAAAATGTTGGAAGAAGTTATCAAGATTTGTGTGAAGGAATCATGTTTGTCTGAGTGAGGCAAAGGCAAGAGCATGTTTGATACAAAGGGGTTGAATGTCTGGAGCTACGCTGTTTGTTCTTGTTACAATGTGTTGGACGTGTTCTAGTAATCAGTGTTGTCTCATGTGTGAAAACAACATTGTGATGCAGATTGTAGCTGTCAGATGACTCTCAATTATAAAATAGTCTTTGGAGACCGAGAAATGGAACCATGCAGTAAATGACACAATTTATTAATCAAATTTATCATCTTATTCTGCTTTTCGTGAAACTGAGAAGTTGCTTGTGAATTCGCTGCAGTCATTGCTCTTAATTATAATCACATGTGAAGAAGTTGGCTTCTGGACACCAGCTGATGCTACTCGTGTTTTACTGAATCACATAAGACACATGACCCTCCTTGTGCAAGCATCAGATCAGGGCATTTGTGTTCTTGTGACTGAATGCAATTAATCTAGTAGCTCTTCTGAGTCAGTGGAGTTTCAGTGACTTTGCATCTCTCAAAAACCTCAAGTAAATTAAATCAAGAATTTGGTTTGATCGTAAGGAAATAAAATCTTTCCTCCTGGTGTTAGGGGGGGACTACGATTTCCATTATTTGTAACTGAACTCCTATTAATTCAAGGCAAGGCTCTGGAATTGAACGATTCAGTGAGATTAACTGATGTATAGTAATTAGACATGATTTTTAAAGAAATCATGTAAATCATTCAGGAAGTCAGTAAATTCTAGATACGTAATGTTTTTGCTTACCATTGGAGAAAATTTGTGATCACATGCTCAAACTTTACCAAATGCTCTATAAACTGACAATTTTGACAGTGGTGTTACTCAAGTGGGAATTCTCTACCACACTTCACATTGCAGAGTTTACAAATTTCTTCTCTTCCTGATTTTATGTAAATAAATACCTTCTGGCATAGATGAAAAGTCTTACTGACATGAAGAGATTAGTTCCCAAACTTACCTATGTCTTTATTCACTTTTACTGAACTGCTACTGAAAATATTTTTCCTTTCCACTTGTCTAGTTAACCTAATCAAACAGTTCAGTCTTCCTACTGTGGAGTGAGTCTCTTTACATGCATACTGGTTATTTTATTGGGATAAATCCATTCCCCACACACTCCAGAATAAGACCTCTTTGGGAGTCATGGGATAAGGCAGTCATTAGATGTATGGACCTAGTTAACCACAGCTCATAGGCCAATAAATCCTCAGAGTTCTGAAGACACTTTCATTTTATAATTTAGTAGAGAATCGCTTATTTTGTGAAGAGGATTTTGTCACCTCTTGGTGAATATTGTGTAGGATATTTGCCAAGATTGTCATCTAGCATCTGAAAGTAGAGGAAATGCTTTAATTTCAGCAGCATTACTCATGATCTCTGGCAGTTCAAAGGATGTGAAATTTAACCCCTCCTTATCTTAAGCTAAAAATCTTTCAGCAAATGGTAGAAAAGCTAAAAGTTCTGGTTTTAGCTCTGGGAAATGAGCATTTATGAAAAATCAAATCAAAACAAAGCAAAATTCCAACATTTTGTAAAATTCTATGGAAAAAAAATGCATCTACCTTCTCTTTTGAAGATGTGTTTATTCTGTGTAAAATTATATTTTGCAACGGATCAGGGATTCCCACTTGTGGTTTGTCCTATTTCCCTCTGTTATGATTGTTGTTTTGCTATGCCCAACACCCTGGAAAGTGAAGGTCACAAGAATTGCCTAATATCCTTGAAACCCAAACTCTTTGTTCCTACAAATTTAGGAAAGGAGAGAAAAGGATGCTAATGACTAATTATTTTAACTCCTTTTGATCTCCTGAAGTCATAGACAGTGAAAGTTCACAGTACTCCATTTAAAACAGGTTAGATAGAACATAAACCCCACCCTAAATCTAACTTGTAAAAACCTATTAAAAAGAATGCAATTTATTAATTAGTCAGACTGAGGTCTGAAACAAGAAATGTGTTTATGCACTTAAACTTAACTCTCTAAATATTCCCAGTGAATCCTAACAGAAGGGCTTAGGATCTGGGGGGCAAAACTACTTGAAGATCTGGTAGCAAAGTACTAACATTTTTGTTAATTTTAGATTTTAAAGTTCTCTGTGATCTCCCTGGTTGTTTTGTTGTTGTTGTCGTTTTTTGTTTATTTGTTTGTTTTTGTTTTGTTTTGTTTTTGTTTTTGTTTTCCCTAAAAATAAGACAGGCAAGTAATAAATCTATTGAGACAATCTTTTCAGTTCACCCCTCAACACTGAATTTTATACCACAGTCCTGGACCGTGAATTCTGGTGACTGAAGTATGTCAAAATCAATTTTTCTACCTCTTGTTAAAAAAAGACTGGCAACAGAGTACAGACATTATACCTTTACTTCTACCATTAAATCAAACCCCTTACTAGAAGGTGCAACCTAGAAAAAACATGAGTTTTTATGGAAGTAGATGAGGGAAGGAATCTATTATAAATTGCAATGTAGTTACTGAGGACTCATCAGAGACAGATTTTTCTATGTCATTTCTAAGTATGAGTCTCTCTTTTGCCTTTAAGAGGCATTTGCATTACAGAATGTTTCCACACAATGATTTAGCACTTCAATTCATTATTTATCCTTCTAAAATGAAGCTGACCTAAAATCTCCATGCTGCAGAGTGTTGCTGTAGGAATGTTAATATTAATGGTTTTTTTTTAACTCTCACACTGATGGGTTTAGGTAATAGGGTTAATAGCAAATTCTCAAAAACATTATGCTTTCTTTTATCTGTAATTTTTGGTTACAGCAGCCACTTTAAACCATGCAGCATTAGATGCTTCTACCTGAGGTTTTATTTTGGCCTGTGTGTTGTTTCAGATATGGGACCGTAGCTGAAATTTAACACCACTAGAAAGAGTAGTTCCCATCTAGAAGTGATCTGGTATCTTCAGAGAGAGAGAACAAAAGAAATGTAGACCCATTTTAAGCACTCTCTTGTCAATACATCTGAAAAGAAGCTCAATTTTCTTAATTTTGCTTATTGTTTATGAACTGGTTTCATAAAAGAAAGCTTCTGTTGAATGTTGTGCATGCTCTTAAATTCCTGTGGATATCATTAGAACTGAAGTGCAAGATTAAATTCTAGCGTATGTTTTTCTTACAGGAGCTGACAAAGTCAAATCAAAATAATGTTGCCAGCTTCTTTATGGATTAATTTTTCTGCTTGTTTAGTGAGTTGAATCAGCTCACTGAGTATTAGATTTGATTCAAAGACAGAAACTTCAGTTTCAGGTTGGTGGTAAGGGGAAAGGATTTGGACTGTCTCTTCTGATATTATCAAGCCATTCCATTACCTTAATTATGCAAGAATTTCAGAGTTTGTCCTTGGTTCACGAGTTGAGGTTTTTCTACTGTGTCCTAAGGAATGTGATTCAACTGGAGCATTTTTAAGTGCTTATTGATATCCCTAGTAATCCATGTAAATGTTTTTAAATTAATTTGTTCTGATCACTCAATAGCATTGGATTAGTATGACTACAGGGGGGAAGTAACAGAGTCACACTTGTTATTCAAGGCATAGGTTCAAAGAAATCCTGCAAGAAGTGATCTATAGACCAACAAATTCAGTTCTTATCTACATAAAAGGATTGTGTGTTACTTCTCACATGCATGTAATATAACTTCATCTTTCCATTTTCTATAATCTCAGCATTTCTTTCATGTATAATTTTTTTCCCTCTCATGGCCAGCAGTTAAAAACTGGAGACCAAGCTTAAACCTATGAATCAAGAATCAATATAAACATTTGGGCTTTAGGTTTTGACCTGTGCTTTGGGATTGCTCTGCTCCTTCCTTCTTTCCCCATCACCAGTTTTGCTCAGGGTAGAATGATGTCCCAGGACTCAGAGGCACCCATAATCTGATGAATGTGGTGCATTCATCACAGGGCAATGTGGGACTTAGGCACTTCTTTCCCTGGAATGAAGAAATGTAGGTGCTGCAAAGTCAGGAGTGAAGTGATGTAAGTGATGCCACTCTGATGGCATGAGCACACAAAGGAAGCATCATTGCTCAGTCAACTTTACTTTTAGAACCAGAAGAATGACAATTATGCAAGTAAACCCCTAAACTGAGCAATCTTATTGTTTCACACCCAGGTTCACACAGATATTAATTCTTGCTGCCCACTATCCATGTCTGTCTGTCAGAAAAAACCCAGAATTTTATGTACAGGATACAAATATGTGCAGTCTGCAGTTTTCATTCCACATGACAGGTATGCTACAATAGCCTTATGAAATATAGTATCTTCTAGTTATCATATAATATGGCTCCAGATGCATGTAAAGCAGAGAATTATACAGACATTATGAAGCATCCATATCCATGGAGTGCAAAGAAAAATGATATTCCATTTTCATGCGAGGTTTAGATTTTAAATTCTTTCTTGAGATAAAGACATTAATATTTTGATAGTAAAAGGTCATTTTTCAGTAGCACTCACAGATTGCCAGTAAAAGATAATACTTCCCTAGTGGACAAGCTTTCTTACAATATGTCTTCCACATGCTAATGAAATCCCCAGAAAGCAATGGCTGGTTCTGTAGCTTGCTAGATAAAGAAAAAAGGGGAAAAAAAGAGGACTTGGGAGAGTACTTTGTGCTGAATAATGTATCTGATTTATTTCACTCCTTTTTCTGCTTGAGGAATATCTAAAAATCCATTTAAATTTCAGATTTTTATGGATTTGTTTGTTATTTAGAAATGCTCAGTAAGCTCTTACTTAATTTTTCTATTCTTATTGAAATGCCACAACATGATCCAATGGTGGCCTAAGTAATACATCGTTGTTTTGTTCTCCTGATTGGATAACTTAGGTACTTGGTACAAGAAGCATGTATCTGGAAATCTCTTAAAAAACATATAATTGTATGAGTGTTATCACCAGTTTCAGAACTAGTTAGTGGTTGCAGCACCTTAGGGCTCTTATTTTCCCCCTGAGAAATGCCTTTGAAAGTTCCCAGGAGACACAGCTGTTTTTCATTGATATAGAGAACTTAGGACCCTGACCCTGCCGTGCTTAGGGAGCTAATTTAATGAGAAATACTAGCAGAAATAATTGGGGATTTTCTAATGATGGAATTTCACTCCTTGGAAAATTCCACTTTATTGTAATGGGAACTTCCCACAGTAACAACATATTTTTGAAGAAATTAAGGGATTGGGAAGGGTTGGGGAAGAGCAAGGCAGATTAAAAAGGCTCACTCATACCCCAAGAGCCTGGTGTTTGGCTGCTCTGTGAAAAATGGGAAAGACACCTTTCTGAGTTTCTGCCTTGCTCAGTACAAAGATTTATCTCCTGTTGGAATCTCAAATAATGACTTTTAGTTACCATGGATTGGCAGGGTGTCTTTTCTGTTGGATAAATCCTGCTTTGCATATTTAACTGCTTATTCAGCATATGATCTTCTTGAAACTCAGTAATCTGTATCCTGAAGGAATAGTGAAACATCCACACAAATTTTGATTCTGAAAATTATCTTCTTTAGTTTTTCTTATTGGAGCTGGAGATCAAAAATTGCAGCATTTTGGACAAGTCACTCTAGACGTCTCTGGACTACAGGGAAACACTCCCCCTTCCTCCTCCCCAAGTTAAAATTTGAGTGCCTATTATATAAATTAAATATATGTATTCAAAACAAACTTTTTGATTAGAGAGTTTTAAAAAAAGAATATTGAAGAACTTGAAACAGCAGCACATGCCAGGTATTGAACTATTCATCCATCATCTTCTGTGAGAGATTACTCATTGTTCAGATTCCAGAGAATATTAATTTTAAATCAATTTTGATTATGTACATCACTAAACAACCATTTGATATGAACAATCACAGACACCTACAGAGCTAAGAAGTAACTAATAAAAGTAACTGATTTGCTTTCTCTAAGGCAAATAATGATAATAATTAATAATAATAATAGTTAATAACAATAATAGTGGCAACAAAAATAACAACACCTAAAACAGTAGCTGTAGATGAAAATATTTAATTAAGTTTCAGTACTACAGTATTTTGCTTGAAGATAAAGCCAGGATGGCTGGGAGTTCATACTGAACAAAGAGGGTACTGTTATTTAGAATGTGGTGTTTTACTCATTTACAGATTTGCCATGTGGATATTTATGATGGCTATTTACAGTTATATTGAGCCACTCTAAAACTTCTAGTTTTGATTACTCAAATGCAAAAGGAGAGGGATTCTCTGAAAGGAGATTCAGATTTTTTGAAGTAGCTCTAAGCTGGGTTTCGTACTGCTCCTTCTCTTTGAAATCATGGCCTGTACAAGACAACAGCAACTCTGCTGTTGAGTTCAGCGTGTCCAGCATTTCAGCATGTCTCACATTCTTGGTGCTATTTAGTGCACTTATCAAAGGCTAAGTGGAAAAAACTTTTCATAAGGGAAAATTAGAGGCCCCTTCACAGACTCATCACTGCCTTCCTTGTACCATTTCTCTGTCCCTCTGAAACTACTCATTGCCTCAACCTTTATATCAGCTTTCCAAAATCCCAGCAGTGACCTTGAAGTGTCAGCCCCCCATATAAGTAAATCTTGTCTTTGTAATTCTGACACAGCTGATTATTTTGTTTGTTTTGTTTGCTATTCCAAAAGTGTCACTTAATTGTAGAACAAAACAAAACTCTCCTATAATCACAGTTGTGAGGATTATGTTATAGAATGGTTTGTGTTGGAAAGTACCTTTTAAAGATTACCTAGTCCAACCCCACTGCCATGGGCAAGGACATCTTTCCCAGCTGCTCTCTATGATATGTTACACTCTAAAATGATATGTTTCCCTCTGGTGCCCTATGGCACCTCTTTGTCTAGAGAACAATTGGTGCTGGAATACAATGCTATTAAGCAGAAGGATTTGGAGGTTGATTCTGTAATGTTTTACACCATGTGTATTCAGCTGTCTGTGTGATAAATGGTTGAGGAGTGCCTTTGTTCTAACTTGGTAACACGGTGGGGCCACTGTTCAGAGCCCTAAGTGACAGCAGCAGCAAGAGAGCCAAGGGTGGTTGCCTTTTGACCCACATAAACCAAGATAACATCAACAAATAAGACAATAACAACAAAGTCAGGCAATCACTGGGGTTCTTTATCTGTTCCTCTAACCTAAAACATATCTTCACATAGAAAAAAAACTGCCACCCAAAAAAAGAGCTGAAGGGCTGAAAATGTAAGGTTCCTCATGTTTTCTTGACTAAAAAACCTCATAAGACAGAATCTCACCCATCAAAAGCTACTTTCCCTTGTTATCCTCCTCCTCTCCATCACCCAGCAGAGGATCTAGAGCACTGCATTTTTGTTTCAGCAAAAAGAATGTAAATTGAAAAAGAATATTCCAGAAAGAAATCTCTACTACTTCTTTCTGTTCAGGATGATATAACTCTGCAACAGAAATTCAAATTTAATTTTAAGTTCAGGTCAAATGGAAAACATTTTAAATTCCAGGATGAAATAGGATTTTCAATTATGAATTACTTATAGTAATTAATTTTCTGAATCCTCTTTTCTTTGTATTTCCTTCTTTTAAAATTTTATAGGGTTTAATAAGAAAAATATTTCTTATGATTATGATAAAAATAATAACATGAAATAGAATTTCAATATTTCAAGATAAATTTAAACTTTTAAAAACCTTGAATATGAAATTTATGTGCAATTTTTAGAGTGTGTATTTTTTCTTTCTTCCCCGACTGTAATAACTAGCTTAATATTATTGCAACTTCACTGTTAATTCTTGGTTCCCTCCAGAGACAACCCCCTTTGAGAATTCTCACTCATCAGAGAATCCAAAACCAGAGCTAAGGAGTTTTAGTTAACAGCCTTAGGATTTAATTTTTGTTCTCAAGTCAAGAAGCTCTGAGGCATCTGTTTGAGTTTAAACAGTTAACCCTTGTGTTTCTATTGACTTCAGTGGGCATAGTGGCCATCTGAAAGGTAATATGAATAAGTGTTTTTGTTGGTTCAGGACACTGCTGCCATTCTCACTGGAGTTCAGCAGTGAATGTATGCAACAGAAAATATGTGTGGCACTTGAACCAGAGGGGCGTTTAGAACACTGCACAGACAGATCCGTATGCTGGGAAAATAATTCACAATGTTGTATTTTTGATGCCTTCCTCTTGAAGTCAGATGAGGGTTGCAGGGTGGGAAAGGTTACACAGCTGCACACAGGCACTTGCCAAGAGCTCTTATCTTCTTGTTACCTTACCACACACTGAGCTGATGGGTTTATAAAATTAAGGATTAGTTTAACAGCACCTTTGAAGAGAAGTGTTATAGATGGTGTAGAACAGTTGCTGGTAGAAAAAAAAAGCCATCTCTAGTGAAGTTTAAGACAAACAAAATGCTGAAAAAGGTCAGGAGATCTTCAGAGCCCATACGGGGAGTTACTTCTAAAGAGCACCACTGCCGTGAAGGGATCACCAGCTCCGAATACACTGTTGCAGTTCAGAAGGAGCAGACTACTTTCCAACGTGCCTGTTACCTTGAGAGAGGAGTACAATAATTAACTTACCCTGCACAAGCATGAATTAGTTTTTTCAGGTAGTTCTCACAAAATCAACAGTTCAGCTGGCACAACTCCCTGCCCACATTCCCATCACTGGAGAACATGGGTAAGAACAGGATGGCTCAGAGGAATATAGAATTCATTAAACTCTCTATCCTGGGGTTGACCAGAGGTTTGTAAAGCTTCACAAAACACCGAATATCTGTCAGTAGCAGAAAATTACAGGGGGAAAAAAAAAAATTAAACAGCTATGTTTATATGATGAGATCAGGAAGCTGACTTGGATGACATCACTTAGTTTTCAATTGAAACTGTTTCCTAGGCCAGCTGGATAAAGGAATGAGGCTGGAATTACATGCCCAGGGCAGGAGGAAGGGCAGCACTTGTATCATCTTGAGGTGCTGTGAAACTGCACTCTAAGAATGAGGGCAAGTACAGCACGTCTCTCAAAGTCACACTGCTCATCTTTGTCTAATCAGTAATGTAGAGATCCTCTGAGGCAAAGGTTGGATTTGGAGTGTATGGTGGATTGACAGTAATGAGACCATCCTCTGTGAATTTGATTAGAGTCATAGATTTGTAGAATGGGTTGGGTTGTAAGGGACATTAAAGGTCATATAGAACCATGGGCAGGGACACCTTCCACTACACCAGGTGGTTCAAAGCCCACTCTAACCTGGCTTTGAACGTCTCAAGGGATGGGGCATCCACAGCTCCTATCAGCAACCTGTGCCACTGCATCACCTCCCTCACAGGGAAGAATTTCTTCATTATATACAATCTAAATTTATTGTCTTTCCTTTTGAAGCTATTATCCCTTGTCCTAATTTCTCTTTCAACCTGTTTGTACATCTGGCTTCCCCAGAATCCTACAGCAGTTGGTTCTACAGCATAAGTGTTCCTAAACAAAATGCATTGCTTTGAATAGGAAAAAGGATGTAAATCCTTGCTCCTCTGCCCAGTCACGTAATGAAATCAGAACTGAACCCCAGACCTGGACACTGAGCTTTTCTAAAAACAAACAAACAAACAAACAATATTTTAAAGAAAACTGAAAACTTATTATGTAAATCTGTGTTTTATCCTCAGTCTCTCATTTTATCATGTAGTGCTGTAATTTAAGTTTTTAAAAATTCATCAGTTCCAGCACCTCTTCATCTCCCCTTCTCTTCCTCAGCAATAATCACTAAAGAACAGCAAGAAATAAATTATTTCAGAACTTTTCTAAATGTTGAAAGGAGTTAAGAGTATTATGCTTTAACCTACAATACAAGAAAATTGCCAAAAGGTTCTGTTCCATTCTTGGTTTAACAGACAGAAATATGAAGGCTGTGCCACTCTGCTTGCCCTTTAGCAGCAGAAGAAAATTATTACATCTTTGCACACCTGAAAAGTGTGTCCTGACCCTATATCTAATAGGCTCCCTTCCTTGTATCCACAAAAATCACATAGGAGGACTTTTATTTATAGAACAAAGAAATCTCTAACCAAATATGCTGTTCCAAGAATCAAAGTCAGTCTCATCACATATGTCAAAGATCCCCTATTATGAAAATTTTTGGATGACTGCTATGGCTAAGGAGGGAAAAGTTAATTTTTCAAGAAATTATAAGCTCAAACTTTCATTGAAAAATCTGAATTGTTGGTATATTTGCTGCAGAGATTTGACAAAAGAAGATAAAAGATCTTTCTAAGGCAAATGGAGATCATACTTATAATCTTTTTTGTAACCATGAAATATAAACATTTTAAAGTCTCTGCACTGGAATTTTATCGTCTCAGTTACTCAACTGCAGTTACTGTAAAAACAAGGATAAGCTTTGCGTTATTAATTAATGTGTTCTTTTCCAGACTAAAACAAAACTGTTTCTTTTGGCATATTGTCACTTTGGTTAATCGCAAACAAGGGAAAATCCTGAAAATGGTCTTACTGCTCTAATAGACCTGGTTTTGATTTGAGTTCAGGGCTCTCATCTCTCTGCTGGTTCTTCAACACTCTCTTCACCCTGCTCCAAGTCAAAGCTTGACACGCGTTTTTTCTGCTGTTTGGTTTTTTTTCACTGGTACAGGCAGTAAAGCTGTCACACTCTAGTGAGGGCTGGGAGGTCTCACCGTCATTGCTGGAGGACCTCAGTTAATTCACATGATGTCTGTGAAATTTTGGAATCAATTAGCCCAACACAAGAATAGGTATGTGCTACAGGCTTCATTATGGTATCGGAAATAGAATAGCAAGTAGCAAACACCATTTAATGACAGCTACCAGTGCAGAGAGTCACAGAAGGTTAAGAATATTTTAAAAAATAAATACAATATATTCACACTTGGATTGCTAAAATTAAATATCCAAAGCTTTCTATAAATTCCTTAATAAAAGACTGTTCTTAAAGTTGGCAAGCTGCTATGCCTGCCACCAACTCAAAAAGGTCTTCTGGCAGTTCAGAATTAGTCTACTGAAATCACTTTTGGTATTTGGGAGCTTTCTCCTCTTCCATCTCTTTCCAGTTGCCTTCTATTCATTTTCTTCCAGTTCTTACAAAAATTTGTCCCATTTCCTTGATCCTTTTGTTTTTGGATACTCCTTCAAGCCTCTCCAGGCATAGCCCTATGATCAGGACGTTAAAATATCTGAATTGACAAAGTGCAGCCGAAAAGATAACAGATTTCTGTGGCTAAAAAATTGAACCAGTCAAAAGTAAACATGGAAAATAATTTTTGGTTAAAATTTGAAAACAAGTTCAGCTTCCATTTAAGTTCAAAACCAATTAAACTAAAGAGAAGATAGGAAGCCGCTGTTTTCCAAACATGTCTGTGTGCCTTTATAGCCTATGACCCTTGGCCACTTTAATGAGGCTCAGGTCAGGTTTGTAATACAAAATTTTGCTGGAGCAGCTCTGTTGATGAGGAGGGTGGTAAAGTGTGATGTGTGATTGACAGAACAGTGCTGGTGAAATCGCTGGTGTAAGCACAGTCATATTGGAAAAAACTGCGCTTTTGCTGAGGTTTCCTTTTATTCTGAGGAGTGGGGGGGGAGGGAGAAGGAGAGCAGAGACATTAAATGATTCCAAGCAAAGCACATCTTTATTCATATAAAATGCTTTAGTAATAGGAAGGCTTTGCTGCTAAAATATATCAGTGATTGGAATCAGCCAGTCAGCTGTAGCTTGTCACACTGGCACCCCAAATCTTTATGCTGGTGTCAGGGTAGGATAAGTAGGTGTCATACAAAGAACCTGCATTTATAAAGGGGTCCCTGATACCCCTTTTCTAAGTGAAAGTATAGCTAATAGAAAGAAAAGGATCACACTCTTACTAAAGAGGCATCCCAGATTTTAAGGTGGAAATTTAGTGCCCCCTCATTTGGCACCCAGGGATCACAGAAGTCTGTGATCACTGAAGAATCTTTAAAAAGCCCAAAAGTAATACAAGTGGGAGAAGATCCTGATATGTTCTTGATTGATACATATAAACCTTCTTAAAGAAATTATGCAATCAGATTGTTTTCAGCTGATCACCAAGTACCCAAAGAAAAAAGTGGCTCATTTAGAACCACCAGCTCTATTGGGTAATTACTTCAGAGAGTTTTTGAAAACTGCATATTAGCTATATGACAGATCAGAGTTGTTTTGGTCTATTGAGTAATTATTTAATTAGGCCACATTTTAAAAACTGTTTATCTCCCATATAATGGTTGGAACCAACTCCTTCTGGTTTATTTTGCAATTGTTTAATGAGGCCAAAGGTATGCGTTGCAGAAAATCCTATCCAAGAATAATGCTACTCTGTGCTTCAGGAGAAATAGAATTAAAAAAAAAAAAAAAAAATCTAAGGTGTTTTAATAAGAGTTTACTGCATTCAGGAAACAAATGTATTTCATTGGTAACGTTACAAGAATTGAAGCAAGGAGGACAGAAAGGCTAGAGCATTTGGGCAGAAGGTCCAATGCAAAAGTCCAAAATAATTAAGAAGGAAAATATTAGCCAGTTTTGTTAGACCAGCTATGCAAAGGTAAAAGTGGAAAGCAGCCAAGAGTCACCTTCTTTAATCCAGCCAAGGGAAAATGAATCAGGGATACAAGATATTCTGGCAAGGTAAAAATGAATCAGAGTTCTTAATTAAGCAGAGATAAAAGATCAAAGCAGAAGTATGGTCTAAGGAAACTTTGTTTCTTTGTACAAAATCAGCCTGGATTAACAAGGAATGATGATCCAACATAATTTTTTAACTAGGGAGATCTACATAGAAGATATGACCCTGTCAACACTGAAGTCAGTGCCACAACTTCTAGTCCTTTGAATAGGAGAAAACCTGAATGTGTGCCACTTCAAAAATTGATCATATTTTTCAAGGGGCCTTCTAGCTATGGAAAATACTGTTCCAAAGTATGCTTAAAATACTTTAAAAAAACCCTGTTTTGGTGCTAAATGTATGGATGAATATGTATTTTGGTAAGATATTTAATAATACTATTCTTAAAAAGACATTAGAATAGTATGGGAAGAGCACTGCAAAACCCAAGAGTATTAATTTTTGTACACACAGGAGACTTTTACAACGTTCTTACCAACCAACATAGATACGTGATTAAATTTATGAGTGCTGGATTTCATGGGGTGATGGTGCTTTTAAAGAAACCCAAAAGACAGAAGGGATATAGAAACTGTGGAGATGGGGGAAATACAAGACAGCAGAATTTACCTACTGCATCCCATTGTGAGGAATGATATTGTTCAGATGTCATTGCATGATTTTTCACAGGTGGATAAGGGAGAAGAATTTTAGGCAGAACAATGTCAGAGTAAAAGGAATGGATTGGGGATAGTTATCCTGTTACTGCAGCTGTTATGTCCACCCTTGCTTTATTAAAATAGCAATAGATTTTCCAATCAAAAGATGAAACTTATTTCTGTAGCTGTAATATGTGAGACCTTTGCCCTTAATCCATCCAGAATTATGGCAATTTAACAAATTACTACCCATCAGTAGAGTTTCAGGAACTGTCTGTGTGCATACTCTGAGTGGTGTCTGGCAGGAGGTCTGTTCAAGGGAGACTTATTTTATGCCACATTATCTCAAAACAGGAGGAGATTTTGAACATTCATAGCAGTTCCATGCTTCCCTAGCAGTGCCATGGGTCTGAGCCAGTCAGCTCCTGAGTTATTTGGGAAATCTTACTTGGCTTCTGAAGATGAGTGAGTCACAGAGCTCAGAGGCAGAAGGTTTTTAAATCCACAAGGCATCATGAGCTTGTCACAGTTGAGCTCCCATAAACTATTTTCATTGAGTTGGTCTGTATGGGGACCAAAGTTTATTGTTTGTCTATATCTTACACAGTTGAAGCCTCAAGAAAAAAGAAAAGAAAAAAAAAAAAAAAAAAAAAAGGGGGGAAAAAAAAAGAGAGAGAGAGATAGAAAGAGAGAAAAGGAGGAAATAGGCAAAAGCTCATGATGCCAAACTGCTGCTAATCTGGATTTATGTGGAATCTGAGTCATTCAATATTAATTCTTCTATCTACTCCACTCCTCGGTTCAGTGGCTACCTAAAAGGATATAGTTAACAGTTTAAAAAATTCCCCAAACCTCAGTCCCTGAAAGTGTAATGTTGCTGGACAGAAGTCAAAAAATTGCCTTTCTTGGCTTCATCTCAGGAGGTCCTTCAGACATTCTTTCTACTATATTCTCTGATTCTTTCCAGACTATTGTCTCATGCCAGAATCCCCTCTGAGCTTTGCTGGAAAAAACCCTATGTACTTCACTTGACTTTATTTTTCCTTCTTCTGGTCTCTGGGTATTGGGGCTGATTTCTCTTTCCAAGGAAAAATCTGCTTAAGAGTCTAAGAATAGGAAATTTCAAGGAGTTTCACTGTTTCCCTCACATCATTCTTTGTGCCAGGGTGCAGAGGAAGTGAGGCAAGAATGGGGAGAGGAAAAAGGGCTGGATGGTGACCTTTAAGTTGAGCATTTTAAGCAGTTGGTTCCTTAAAACCTTGAGAAGCCCTGAGGTCTGTACCTCCTCAGAGGACCGTACCTCCTCAGAGGACCTCAGTCCATAGCTCTCTAATCGAGTGTGTCATGGCAGGACACTCACTCAACTCAGGGCATTTAGAAGTGGTGCTGAGTTGGCTGAACTGTAGGATAAAATAGAGGGCTCCAGAGATAGGGGGAGGATATGTATTGTGCCTCTTCCTAAGTTTTGGGTGATTAAAGAAACAAGTCACTTGACCTTCTTCCTTCTAAGTCAGTGGCTCAATACTAAAAGGAAGGGACAAAAGGGCCTTGGTAAGACTTCAGTCAACACAAGCTGAATCAAACTTTGGGCTCGTCTTCCATGCATTTGGCTGCTTCCTATTCCTCGAGTCTCTGGTATAAATGAGAGTTAATCTCTGGGTGCCATAGGTAAATGCCATCGGCTAGGGGTGTTATACCCCAATCAAAGCATTAAAGCAATATGTAGCTGGTAATAAGCTCAAATGTGTTTTCTGCTCCATCTGGAAAAATAAATGTCTTGACATATTTTATTTTTAACTAAACTGTAGCTACTTTTAACCTCTCTAATAAAAGACATTGATATGAACTTTATGGTATTTTACTTGGATTCATCCCATTTGAGAATTACACAAGTGCAAAAAATATATTTGAAAATATGAAGTTGATTCTTTTAATACAAACAAATAATTCTGAGAGCCCATGTTTATTTGTACGTACAATTTGAGAAAGGAAAGAGAATGCTTTTTGGGCAGTTCTTATGGCAGTCCATCGTATGCCAAGTTTCAAACCTTGATGCCAAGTATATTTTTACAAGTCAATTTTAAACCTTCAGTAAATATTATTTCTATTTGATTACTAACATGAACTGAATTGTAGAACCAAAAGAATTCTGCAGGGAAGCTCATCAGTCCCTTCAGCCCTGAGTGTCTGCCAGAGGGAGACCTTGGTTACAGCACTGCCATGGCTCTCAATTGTGGCAAAACAGGATAATATGCATGAAAATCGTCATGGATTTATAGAGATCATGTCATATTCTGACAAAAATTGCCTAAATCATGCTTCAGGAGACCCTCCAAAACTCCTATTTAGTGGTCTGAATCTTATTTCCAGCATAGCTGATTGCCAGATATTTATGCATGAATTAAATTTTATTGCCTTATTATACTTGACTGATTTACGTAGAGGCATTTGTGTAACAATGAGCAAACCATTAGAAGGTTCTCAGGCTTTGGTTCACTGCAGGGAAAATTTCTGCAGTTTCAATCTTGCTATTGGTTTGGAGTTCCCAAGAATGGGCTTTCTCATCACATTTTCCCTAGTATTTCCTAGTAATAAACCTGGCTCAAGCAACAGGCTTGCACTCAGTCAAGATTTACAGAGGTTTCTCAGAAGTGCTGTGGTTGTCATTCTGGAGTATTGGAATTTCCTTTGCTCGTAAAAGGAGATTTTAGGGCAATGACAGCTTGTTTCAATACATTTGTAATGCTGTTTTTCTCTCTGAGGGGTGCAGTGGACCATTATTCAGACTAGGGATGGAAAAAAGGCAGTTGATGGAAGCAGATGTCTCCTTGCTCTCCACGTTGGTTTGGTGTCACCAGGAATTTACAGAGCTGCAGAAATGGCTGATGCATTTTCCTTTGTGCCGGGAGCCTGGAAAATGGACAGACTGGACAATGGGCAGAGGCTGAGGAAGCCCAAGTGCAGGCAGGTGAAAGGGGACTTGCCAAGACACCCCATGGAATGGTGACACCCATGAAGGTGGGTGCTGGGGGCTGCAGAGGCTCCCTGGGGCCACAGTCAGGAGCAGGACAGCCTCTGTCCTGGGCTCTGGGGACAGGACAGGACAGGATGTCAGATGTGTGTGGGCAGAGAGCACAGGGGAGCCTGGGGTTCCAGCACAGGCACTGACAGCCCTCAGGGGGGCTAAAAGGGGGTCTTGGGCTATGGCTGTAGCAAGAGGAGCCTGGAGGGCTGGGCAGGGACAGAGAGGCTCATCAGTCCCTTCAGCCCTGACAGCGTTTTCCAGAGGGAAACCTTGGTAGCAGCGCTGCCATGGCTGTAAAGCTGAAAAGTGAGCAGGTGCTGTGTAAGTGGCACGCAGCTACAACAAAACCCTCAGGACAAATGCCCTGGAAGGTGGACAGAGGTAGAACTGCATCTCATGCCACTGGCTGGGTCCTGCACAGTGGCTGTTCTTGGGGTGAACTCTGTGAGCTGAACTGGCACTATGAGACTGGCAGAGCTCAGCTGGAGGGTGGACACTTGGTCCCTTGTCCCCAAGAGGAGTCAAGGTGGGAGCTGGGCACAAGCACGAGCCTCTGGAAAGCCTCTGAGGCTGAAAAGGAAGGTGTTTTTAGAGCTTTAGTGTCTGTTGGGTGTGAGCACCCCTTGCTGCATGTCTTTTCTGGATCACTTTCTTGGACTTCACTGCCTACGTTTCATCCAACTTCCATTTCAGGCACCGAGTAGGCGCTCTGAAACTCCTCTTTCAGTCCTCTCTCCAAAACAGAGCTCCAAAAAAAGGCAGTGACAATACACAAAACCCACCAACCTGCTGGGAAGTGGTGCTCAATATGTGTTTCCGTGTGTTTGGCTATTTTGAGCGCAAAACCAAACTTTTGTTTTTTGTTTTCTCAATTGTTGCCACTCGTAAAAGTGACAAAATGAATTCTGACTTAAAAAAACCTCAGCCTCTGATTGAAGAATCTCTAATGTCAGAAAGTTATTATTTTGGGGCTCTGATGAAGAGGAGAAAAATGTTCTCTTTTCTCCTGCCATTGTGTCATGTCATTTAGGAAGCTTCTCCAAACAGCTCTATTTTTTTAAAAAACTTGGAAATTAAAGACAGCACAAAACTTTTTAAAAGTTTTTCTCAATATTAGTGAAAACTTATTTGTTCTTTAGAAAGTATGGTTAGTTTGGCTTTACTTCTGAAGATCTGAAGATATTTGAACTGGATCTGCTCAGGTTAACTGGGTGAAGGTACACTGTAGGAAGCTGAAGTTCCAAATCGGCTACATAGAATTTGTGTTGTCTGTTGACTGCAAAGTGCCCTGAGGATTTAATGGACTTTGCCAATGCAAAACACAGACCTCTGCTCTAGCCTTCTATATATTTCAGATTTGCTCTCAGCTCAGTATACCTCACAAACTCATATCACTCAGGGGATGGAAATCTTAGATTTAAAGCCTAGCTATAAACAAAGAGATTATCTGGCCCTCCATCCTCCATTTAGAAAGAAATACAATTACTTCTGTGTTAAAGATGTGATTCCTCCCATAGAACACCAGATTCTTATAGATTTTAATTATTATTAGCAATATTGACTTGAATTCTCAAAAGTCTTATGTTATGTGTCCATCCATGAGAGGTAAATGAGGCTGCATGACATGCAGATGTGACCCAACATTTCTGGTAGCCAGAGAATTCAAATTGTGTTACTTTCTGCCAGTCCTCTGGGTTATTTGTCATATGAAATATATAAAGAAAATGCCAATACTCAGTTTCAGTCCATATTCTGTTTTCTACTCTAAATACTTTTCTTTCTGATGGCAGCTCCGATTAGAACATGCAAAGGGTTTCATCTTCTATACTGGTGATTTCTTTTGTGTTTAAACTTTCATAACTTTCATTTTATTAGACATATAGCTGTATCTCCTGCTATCCAAAATTTAAGAAGAAAAAAGAAAAATTCCCACCCTGATATACTGGGGTTTAATTTTTTTTTTTTCCCCCCTCCCTGCACCTATGGCTCTCTATCAGTATGGAGTGTTAAGACCAATACTTAATTTTACTATTTTGTCTCAGAAGGAGCGGGGGACGGGGGGGGGGGGTTGGCACAGCCAACTACTCTCATATATTCTCAAGTTAAAAAATCCCACACACCCCCTGGCCCACTGTCTTGCCAAGGGTGTTGATTTTTGCACAGATTAATATAGGATGTTGTTGTATTTGTTTTTGATGTATGATATCCAAAGGATCTGTTTAGTATCCTTGTTTGATTTTAAGATAGTCACATTTTTTTTCTTGTTTGCGTATCCATAATTTCAAAATAAGAGAAGTGCCTGAGGAAATTTCTGCAGTCTTCTCTTTCACAAAGGGGAAGTAGGGGCAAGAAGAAAGATACAGGAAAAAAAAGGAAAAACCTTCTTTTTCCCCCTAGCTTACACAGGTTTAGCTGATGGTTTTAATTGTTCCTAAGCAATTAAGCTATGGCTTTATTGCCTGGGCCCAGACCTTACATTTAGTTTTCTCTTATCAGACATATACAATTTCGAATCCTAACTTTTAAGAGTGGCCTTCCCTACATGCTTGTCTAACTTGTTTGCCTGCTTCCAAAGCTGAGCTCTGTTGATGGGCTTTAGGTTCTGTGTCCCTTAGGGGTGTAAAGATGTGACCCAGTCCTTGGTGCTACAGTTTGCCTGAATGTGGCTGAAAACTCAAACAAGCGATCATTCCCTTTTAGAAAAGAAAAGCAGAAGAAATGCAAATAAAAATGAAGAATATTCATTCATAAATAGTGGTAAATGCTTGTCAAAACTTATCATGGTCCAAAAGTAGACATGTCTGTTCTTTCATGTGTGTGCACCATTTTCACCAGCTTCCCAACATGTTTGGAAGTAATCAGTGTACAGTCACTAACCCAGAAGTTTTTTCTTCAGAATATCATGTAAGTTCATCTATTAGTCTTTTCCTTACAAAATGGGAACATGCTTTAATCATAATCATTTATGAAATTACTTCCCTCGAGGAAACAGACTCTTTAATGTTACCTTAATAAAGCAATTATTGGACTGTTTGCAGTACAAATTAGACTTGAGTATGAATGGTCCAATCTAGAGTGATTTTCTTTACTCTAGTCAAAGATATGGTGTCCATGATGATGTCCTTATCATTCTCAATGCAGGTGTTCAACCCTTTGCAGAATAAATCTGCCCAAATATGTTAGAGTTACATCTGGTAAAAGTAAGGCAAAATATGCTTAATATGGTATAAAATTACTAAAGAATAACTTTCACTCAATAATTCTGCTCGCATACTTTGCAGATTCTGAGAATTTAGCTGATGAAACTGGAAATCAGGCAGGAACACAGAATGTTCTCTTTGACCCCAGGCATATCATTTTGTCTAGTTACTCTTGGCTGGAAAATGAGAAATCGTGTGGGGGTTTTGTGCTTATTTTCATGTCACATTTTTATTTGAAGGTTTAAAGGGAGAGAATATGTTATTTCCCTTGGGATTTTATTCTGATAATTCATCCTTCTCATTCTCAAAATCTACTTCCTGTTGTTTTGAAGAGTGCTGACTTTCCTTCTAGCCATTATTTTTTGCTATTCCTTAAATGACAGAGCCTATATTATCACTATTAAAATCTGTCATTCAAGTCACCTTTAAATCTTATGTCTGATTAATTAATCAGTCAGGTAGAGGTCTGTAATACTTGAATTTTAAGGTATTTTGTCTATAACTTGAGGTTTTATTGTGTATAGGCCATATGTATCTAACATAAGTACAAAGAACCTTAATGCTTTTCAGGAATTAAACTGCATCCGGGTTTTGCACTCACACTTAAAAATGGCTGGTGAAAAATGTGAAGTGTGCCACCAAAAAGGGGTGCCACCGAAAATGAGTGCCAGCAAAATAGTGGCACTTAAGCCGAGCAAAAATGTTAATAAAATTTTTCCTTTATGAATTCTTCTGAAATCACTGGAAACCATCACTATGTACCTTGAGACGTGTTCTTTATTCATACTGTTTGCTTTTTTTATTTTCCAAACGAAAGCTTAGAGATAACCTACTACTGTGCATACCTAACACAGATCTTTTAATGATAAAAGATTTTTTGTATTTTCTGATTATCTAATAATTTGATCATCTTTTAAATGGTTTAGCAGTTGTTTTCATGTCCTGTTTTTGTCCCCTTTGGTAGAAACAAGTTCAAGAGGAAACCTCCTCCCTGGCAACTGGGAGATACACACTTGGGAACAACATGGTATTTCTTAATATTACATGGAGATTATCTATTTTTTAATATATCTATATATATTCATATATAGATATATATATTTATATAGGTATATAAAATATATATATACACACACACATTTTTCCCCTGCAGCTTTAAACTTTCTTTCTTCATTTTTATTGATGATACTTAACACACGTCGAAATTACATTTTCTTTAATGACCAGCACCTGTTGAAATTGGAATAAATGTAACTTAATAGGAGCACCATTTCTCCTATCAGTGCAAGGAGAGGACTACAAGTATTCAGTCGTGCTTGGGCTTTTCTTGCACTGTGTCTTGCAGAGAGCTGACAGGGTTCATTTTGCACAGAGGGACAGAATCTTGTCAAAGCCATCCCTTAGGCAGACCCGTTTGTCACTCAGGTACCATGAACCTGCTACCTGTTGGGACAGCAGTTACACCAGAGCCTGCAGGATGAACTGGAGGCCATCTGGAGATCTGAGTGAAGTTTCATTGTGTAACTGAAAATTTGGATTTATCATTTAAAGACTGTGAAGACCTCAGAGACGTTGCTTGGCTGGAGTCAATTGATTCCTTAGAAAGAAAATGGAGTAAATTTGTCATCAATTGATGTCAGACTTGACACTGTGAAGTCCAAGCACTTATATCAGTTTTCCCAAGACAAGTATCTACTTTCCATTCCCCTCATGCCTACTGATTTACTGAGTTATTCCGTTATGTCTGTGTGTGCACTTTAAAGTCTTTTTAAATATCACTAAATACCATAGTGTATTTAAAGACAGGATTATGGGCAGATCCTGAACTATGCAACCTACCCAATTTTTCCTGACTACAATGCACTTTCTCTGACTTATGCTGAATATTTTCCTTTTTTTTTTTTTTTTTTTTTTTTTTTTTTTTTAAATCTTCCCTTTTCTAACTCCCATCCACAGGTTTTTTTGGTGGTTTTTTTTTTTTTTTTCCCCTTGCTGTATTTGCTTTCAGGGTACAGTTTATTTTCCCAGAATAATGGAGATTCAGACTTCTGTCAGACTTTCACTTCACCTGTCTGTAATAGGTGATTTTCATTCACTACTTTCAGTGTTTAATAGCTATAGTGCAAAATCATACCTCCTGCTGAGATGCTGTCCATCTGTTTCTAAGGTATTCTGACTAATGGGACTGAAAAGTGATGCTCATCATATAACAGCAGTTTGAATGGGCATCAAGAGCTCTGCAATGTGAGCAGACAAAACCTTTGAATAAAAAAGACAGGTCTTTCAGCATGTGCCGTTGGTTTCCCTAAATGTTCAATATCAATCTTTTTTCTCCTAGTTCTGTTTTCCTGCTGAATTCTCACGTACTAATCAGAGTGAGAAAGTGTGTCAAAACTGCAAGGAGACTGTAAATGATATGAGGATCTTCCAGTTGAAGCAGGGTGCTCAGGAGCTCTAATCCTACTTTCTTCTGTTCTCATAGTGGAAAATATAGTTCATAAGTATGTTGATATCTTAGTATTTCGCTAAGTCATTATTGATAGTAATAAAATTCCACTTTTCACTGGCTCAAATTTGTCTATTTTCATTGACTTGAGCAATTCCATTGACAACAGTGAAGATGCATTCTAACAGCATTTTTTTCAGAGGTTTTTAAAATCATATATAGGTTTCAGTTCAATAAAAAATGTGGAGGAGAGAGAAACTCTTGATATCCTGTGGTAAGTCAGTTTATTGAATGATAATTTCTGTGCTCTTTAGCAATATGGGTTGTGTCAGCTTTCACAGTGTTTGTGCAGCCATCTGAGAAAGCAAAAATGCAGCTTTCTTCCTCCCGGGGCAGCATCATTGGTATGCTGGAGCTGACACCTCAGCTGCACATTGTGCTCAGGACAATGTCACTGAACACGTTAAGCATCTCCCCTTTTCATTAACGGGTTTGAAACAATCTGGAAGCATTGTTGACAAAGCTTATTGCAAATATGTTCCAGAGATGAGAGCAGGCATTAGTACTGCTGGAAGTGAGCGGAGAATCAGATCTCTTTAACTATATTAGCTGCCTCTACTACTGTTCTGTTCAAACACTTCACAGACTTTCACATTATTTACCCCCAAAAAGCTCTGTAGCAGCAGCTGTGCCTTTATCTCTGGTTTACATTGGAGAAAGCTAGAGTATAGCCAAACTTGCCTAAAGTCATACAGGAAGTATATAGTGAATAGAGAAGTTAAATGCTAGATTAGTTCACTATTTATTAGACCTTTCTTCCTCATTAAATATTTCTTGATTTTATAGATGAAAATGGAGTTATTTACCATGAAATGTAGTGTAGAAGACAAAGTCTAATGTTTTTACATGACTAATCATGACAGAGTAGATGTATCTGAGCAATTGCTTTATGCAAGCTGGAATTCAGCAGGAATCATAGTAAAATTTTTCTTGGAAATGCGTGTAGGCTGCATAAAAATTGAAATTATTTGTGTGTAAATGATTCCCAGCAATACTGCCCACAATTGTCAGAAAACTGGCTTGGTGTGGAACAGCAAGTGAGTAGATTTGAAATGAGTGGGTAATGGAAAGCCTTTGATCTTGGTTCACATTGTGCCACCACAGAAGTGTAGTCACTGAGTCTTGTATGTGAAGAACTAAGAGATGTGATGTGGATGGTGGAAAGCATTTTGGTATTTACAATTTGTTATTGCATACCAGAGCAACTGTGAGATAGTGAGATTAAGAGTAACCGCTTGCCAGATAACGTCATACCAAGCATCTTTACTGGGATTGCACATCTCAATGCTTATCTCAGAACTATCCGGAGAGCCATCCAGGGGACTTATTTCACAAAATTTCCTCTTCCCTACATTCAGAGTGATTCAGAGACAGAAAAGGGGGGGGGGTCGGGGGGGAAGTCTCTGGTTATTGACTTGCCACAAGGCATCCTAATGAAAGATTAGTGAGACAGGCTGCATAAGACTAGAATAATTTTACATAATCATATACAAAGAATCTTGTGCCATCCTACAGAACAAAACACTCCAAGTTGCTTTGAAAAGCCATGTGATTTCCATTAGATCCAGCCATCTGATTCTTCTCAGGTTGCTATTAATGGCCCCATCTATCACAATCTGGTGTGATATACAGTTCATCATCATTTCAGTTTATTTCGGTGAGCAGAGAGATTGTTATGGTGGAGTGTTGCTGGAGGGTACACTAGATGGCATTCTTGATAACTGTGCATTCCTCTATACTCTTACTGATGCTCAAATATGGTTTAGGGATTCCTGGAATAATTTCAGCAAGTGTGCTAAATTCCCCATCTGTGGCAGATGCTTAAATGTTACACATATAGTTCTGGCTGTACGTCACTTTCCTGGATACAGACGAGTGGATAACCGGTGTTTAGGCTTTGACAGCTCGTTAGCAATTCGTCATGGAATTGCTGGGTTACCTGTTCAGAGACAGGAGCCTCTGCAGTGCAAATCAGGCTGCCTCTACTGACTTCAGAGGGAGCAGGCTTCTTTATGTTAGCTGTGGATCTGCCCCACTGCCTTTAAAACTTGTACCCCTTGAAAGCTCTCCTGTGCAGAAGCCTGGGGCACACAATTACGATGACCTTCTTCATGATCTTATTGTAACATTCATCCTCTTTTCCCTTGTAATACTTGGCACCAACAAGTTGCATTTAATATTAGATAAAAACTAGCTTGAGGCAAACTCATTTCTGTTTACATTTTAAACTGCAGAGCATTCTTTGGGGATCTGTAAAAATAAAAGCCAACAGGCCTGATGTCCATCTTTTCAAGGCCCTTATCTGCACCATTTAAATTAGCATAATCAGTAGTTAGAGCTCTTGAAGAAGATAAATCTATTGTATTTACATTTTTGTTAGCAATCCAGGAAACTTCATATAAGATTTGTTATCAATAAATATTTATGAATTCAAGATAATATTTCTATCTGACACATATGTAGCAGTGGGAGGATTTTATGCTGCATTAATGTAAAAGAATGAAGCGTGATCAAAATGTCTGTGTTAGTTTGATTCAAAATGTCTAAGAAGGAAGTAATCTGTCAGTCAAGAATTATTACTCACTGGAGGGATATTTATCAATCATTCTAACTGAGAAGAAAATCAAAGAGCAACTCTATCTAAATATTCATCATTACACTGGTTTTTGAGGTTTCAGATATGATTTCCTGGTCAGTGGCAGCTTTTTCAAATAAGCCACTACAAGGCACAAGCAAAAGAGTCTGTTGATGAAAGCAGCTTCTTGTGTCTGTTCTTTATAGTCATCAGACTATGATCATCCAGCATGATCTGAAGTTTTGAATCACTTAGCTGGAAGAGATCTTAAACCCTCATCTAGTGCACATGCATGCTCTAAAACAGGATGTAGTGGTTTTAATCTGTGATATCACTTCTTCTGACCAGCATTTGGTCATCACTGTTTGAATAACATTTTGAACATATGTTATAACTAATAAAAAGAAGCAATCTACTCAAGTGAGATATGTAAATATTAAATATGTTGAACATTAACTTGAACATTCAGCTGAGCAAAGTTGGAAAGGAATGTGGAATGTTGCAGTTGTATTTGTTTTTCATTAAAGGAGTTGCTTTATATGCTATAAAACTATTTTGGTGTTAATATACTGCATACAATCCTTTAAATTTGTGCTCCTCATAAATTTACCAAGTCTGATATTTGATTATCCCTGTTACTAATTTTCCATTTGCACCTACTTAAACACACTCCTAAACTGAGGTCAGTCACATTGTCACACGTAAATAGTTCAGCCAATCAGCTTGGTGAGCACTGAAAATTAGTGACAAATTGACAAATAATGTCACCTGGAGTTCCATTTGTGTAACTGTGTCATCTTTTGTCTTAATACACAGGGCTAAACTTTTCCCTGTGCTTCCTTTTTCCTGTGGATTTTAGACTTCAGAGTAAGTTGGAGGGCAAAAACCATGAAAACTTAGACAAAACTGCCTAGATTGTTTTACTGTCATCTTATATTGAATGATCTAAGAGAAAATGGTTTATGCAGCAAATTTAACTGTTTTTGAAATACATACAAGTGTGCTGTGAATGTTCTAGTGTGTGCAGCATTTGAAATTACTCATCCAATGACACACTTCAGTCAAAGGTTGACAGTGAGTTGTTCACATATGCCTTTGGGCATCCTGTCTCTGTGCCATGCTCAGCACAACCCTGTTGCAGTAATAAGCAGCACTTCCAAATATAAAAAGATTGACTGTTCTGAGTTTTTTCTCTATGTGTATTTCATTCTACATGTCTAAGCCTTTGGTCATCCCTTTCATATGTGACACCATTTCTGTTTCCTTGTTGAATAAATTCCCATGCCAACATCTGCTCCCAAGACAAACCCATGAACTGGTGCAGCACAAACACTTGTACATACACAGTTCATAAGTCAACCCTTATTGACATGCTAAGCAAACAAATATTGGCAGAAAGATAAAAGCAATAGCAAGTACTATCAAACTGAATTTACTGTTTTTTGTTCTGAATAAACAAGCATTTTGTGATGGCCTTTTCTAGTTTTAATGCCATATATTTGAAAATCCTTTCTGTAATATCTCGTTCAAAACAAAAAATCTGTAGATGTACAGTTACTTCATCCTCTTAAAGATCACACAGGCATTGTAATGACCCAAAGGTGAATGTCAGGCTATTAACAAACCCCTAACTAGGTGAGCTTTAACTGATTTGAGGGTTTATAATGAGATTTCACACAGCTCTGTACAATCTGTAGCTGCATGGAGTTGAACCACATGTAATTTTTAAAGAGCAATTATAAGAATTCTTTGTTAAAATGCAACATTCTCTGTAAAACAGAAGGAGCTGCCTCAGCGCTGCCAAGAAATTTCTGCGTGATTCTTATATTAAATGCATTTAAAAGGTATGAGTTTACACACATATTTGTGTGCAAACAGATGCATATATACATGTACATATATAAATATGTATGTATGCAAAGATACATATCTATACATATATGCATCTCTTTATGCACCTATATATATATATATAAAAATATATATATAAAAATTTACAAACATGCACCCTTTTGGCATTTTTATGCATTATACAACTATATATCCATAGAGAAGAAATCAACCCAGCCATGGTTTGAATACAGGGGAATCTGAATTTTTTTTTTTTAATCCATGATATGAAGATATTTTTGATTAGAAGTACAAAAGAGGTCAAATTTAGATTCCTTTTTGTGCCAGGAAAGGCTAATGCATAATTATATTTTGCTTTTAGTGTCTCTTTAAAACAAAATCTCATTGGAACACAAAAAGGTTCAAATAAATTATTCTTAGGCTCTCAGTGAAAATAATGGTTTTCATACTTCATTTGCTGTTGGTTTACTTCATACAGCTGTGCATGGGAATCAGGTCTGCAGGGCATTATACAATCCTGATGTTTGTAGCTGAATCATCTAAAGAGATTGATTGAAAACACGCCTCACCTTTGATGTGGGTATTTTTCCCTGTGAATTTGACTTCATATTTAGCTCATTATGGTATTCCTGGAATGCTGAGTCCCCATGAGGGTAGCAAAAGGTCTAGATTACTCTAATAGATGCAAATTATATCTAACATCCTATACTTAAATAAATCTCAAACTACTCTCTTAAATTGATAAAGTCCAAGAAATATAAACAGAAAGCAACTTTGGATCACATTGACATGAAAAATACCATAGCACAAAGATTTAGGTGTTGATTTTCGACCTCAAATTTTGCATTCTACACTTTTCCGGGATGAAGTCAAAAGCCTAATGTTAGGCTTTATTGTGTTCATTAGCAATCTTTCATATTGTACTGGCCTCACATGTCAAGCAAAAACACATTAAAATGTGTCTTATGCCACTAAGAGGTGATGTAAATCTTTATTGAGTCTTTACCTCTTTTCTCATTGAAAGCTGATTAATCCCTTCAATTTTCTTTTGTGGAGGGATAAATAGAACACACAAGAGCCAGGGGGAATGAGACTAAATCATATAATCTCTGACTGAAAAGTAGAAGAAACCTCAAGTCTGTGTGTTTCTGGGGTAGATAGAAAGGGTACAGATAGCAAAGCTGGTGGCTGGCCAAGCTGAAATGTATCATCTTTGGAACAGGTTGCCCAGAGAAGTGAGGGGTGTTCCGTCCCTGGAAATGTTCAAAGCCGGGTTGGATGGGGCCCTGAGCAACTGGATCTAGTGGATGGCATCCCTATCCATGGAAGGGAAGTTAGAAATAGATGATCTTTGAGGTCCTTTCCAACCCAGTTCATTCTGTGGTTCCGTGATCCTTCCTGCCTGAAGGGATTTCTCTGTGTCTGCCAGTGGTGTAGCAGCTGTTGCCTTATCTGTCCCTATTTTGCATAATTGAGCATAGGCTGTATTTGTGAACTCTACATAAGAACATGTTTGAGAGAGACAGGGTTATTTAAGAAGATAGAAATGACAAGAAAGACTGAGCTTCTGTGTTCATCCCTTCTATGTAAAATATATCTTGGATTTCCCACGAGAGACACTGACATGTGGTATAATGCTTGCTCTCATCACAGAGATCAGGTTATGGCTGACAATCTTTGAAAAATTGTGTTCAACCTGAAGCAGATACCAGCCACAGCCACTTCCATGTTCTTTGTAAATCCATCTGGATATGGCACAGCCTGAGTTAGAGGTTCTCTTCAGCTTCCAGGAATAGATCAATTCCTCTTAGCTTGTCCTCAGGCAAATGCAATAACCACAGAGCTCCAGGTAACACTGGCAGCTGGCAGAGGAAAACTAAATTCCACATGCTTGTTGAAACTTGTTTTGTCACTTTTCAGAAAAGAAGGCAGGATTCAGGGAATTTTAAACAGAAAGAACAGTTGAGTAGCTACTAAGTAGCAAAGTCAAAAAGGATGTGTCATTCTCAGAGGAGTCATGCTGACTTTTTTGGTTTCTTTCTGGCCCAAGGAACCTTAGTTATTTTATGCATAGCCTATTACCTCTGACCACCGACCCAAGAAGAAAGAAATCCCTTTGTCAGGAGGAGGAATTAACTTTAATCTCCCACTTCCTGGGGAAGCCCCTATGTTTTAAATCAATGGCTTAATTGCACTGTGGCCTCTTCACAAATCCAGTATCTGTGGAAGAACTCCATGTTTTCTGGGGATCTGATCTGGTCTCTATGCATAGACTCTACCCTGAAAATGTTTACCAAGTCAGGAAGACCCTGAGGGGAATTCAGTGAAGCAAGGCAGCCCAGCTGTGTCTTCAGTGAGAGCTTTACAGTGCAGTGCTCACTGTGCAGTCTTCAACCACATCAGAACA
The DNA here is from genome assembly GCF_015227805.2 of Hirundo rustica. Taxonomy (NCBI): domain Eukaryota; kingdom Metazoa; phylum Chordata; class Aves; order Passeriformes; family Hirundinidae; genus Hirundo; species Hirundo rustica. Next base: position 144,352,176 of record NC_053450.1, on the reverse strand, counting down.
TGAGCTCTTCTGCAACTGTGCGCAAGTTAAGCTCTTTGGAAGCTTTAAAGTCACAAAATGCAACTGTGAAGACTAGGTGCCTTGGATGTCTATGTGGCATTTGAAAAGGGGCTTTCAGGAGCTCCTTTTTGGATATAGTTACCAAAATGTCAACCTTTCCCCAGATAGGTGTCTAGATCCTTTTCTTTTTGTTTATTTTTAGGTTTGTATTCAACCTTAAATCCTAGGCCAGATAACATCTTGCCTCTGAGCAAGGCTTGTGTGATCTTGTACCCAGTGAGGTGAGCTTGAGTATGAAATGAGCCCTCTTGTTACCTGTCAGTTCCCTGAAGAGCTGGCTGGAGCCCAGCATATCAGCTTCACAGCTGTTTAACCATGAGAAGATTCAAACAGAAGGTTTCTTTTGTCTTCTGAATATGTATAATGCATTTAAAAAAAAAAAAAAAAAAAAAAAAAGGCTGTGTGTGATGCAAGCTCTCTATCAACAGGTCAATGTGATGAGGAATACAATGGTAAAACCATATACTCTGAAGCAGGTCTTATTTCCAGCTGCAGATAAAATCCTACCCTCAATAGAACTACATGGCCATCGATTCAGAGGAGGCCAGACAACCTTCTTGTAGTAATGTAAGACATAAAATATTTAGTTTACATATAGAGCACTTCATAATTTAACTATGAACTTGAAAGGTTCACTGAGGTTCAGATGGACTCTTCTTAAGTAAGCAAAGTCTTTCTTTCTTTTTTTAATTGTAGAGATCATATTTTCATAGCAATACTATTATCTTATATGCTCATCTCTGAAGATCTTTCTTTCCCCAAAAGCAGGAAATTATTCTGATAACAGAAAAGAGTACATTTATGCAAATAGCACCTACAAACCACTTCCTTTGAAGAAACAACATAAATTATAGGGCAGAAGCCATTTAGGCATCTGAAGTACTGGTTAAAGAATTACACATGATTAGTACAAGAGTAAAATATTTTTTATCAGCTATTTTCTATCAATTCAAGAAGTTTCATGTGTTGTTCCCTGGAGGAAACTACCTGCTCTTGGCTGGAGAGTACACTTTCCAGGGGAATGAGAAGTTCATTAACCAGTGCTTTTTTGTACTGCTGCAGACACAAGTGGGGAACCTGCTTCTATCAGTGGCAGGACAGTTGTTGATGCTAGACATAAAATGGAAATTCTCATGTGATTCAAGATCTCCTGCTTCAGATGCAGAGATACCCAACAGGAGAAAATGTGCGAGGTGCAGTTAGGCACAGATCTTCACATTTCAATGTATTTACCAAGATACTGAGAAGAATCTGAGGCCCTGGTATAGAAAAGTCTCTTGAGCTTTGTTTTTGCATGTACATCAGCTTCCAACCTTTGCAAAAGTGCAGCAGAGGAGACACTGCACAGTCTGGAGAAGATGGTTTTCTGTCCCAGCAGAAATCTGCTTGGTAGTTTGTGGGAGATTCAAAGCAGCCAATACAGTCAAAATTGGTATGTTCTCAGGAAACAGAAATACCTGGAGGAGCAGTCCTTGTGTTCCTGATGTCGTACTGATCTGATATTCTCACTGCATTAGGAGCACAGGTTTTTTCCCCAGTCCTTAACGTAAGCTTCCAACATACTGTGGGCAGTGAAGTGTAGCCACCATGAAATCCAGCAGCATATTCCAGCAAACATAATAGCTAAGCATAGAAAAATTATCATAAATTGTTAACAACTCTCTGCAGATGTCCCTACTTTGCTATATTCAATAGCTTCCCATTTTTGAGGCATCTTTAAAAGATGTAGGTTTGTTTACAGCGCTTTAAGCAAATACTTTGCTTTACACTGAGCATTTCCCATTGTGGTCAGTATTCAAACATGGAAATGGGTGATATCTTTGTACTTACAGAACTCTGACATTGTTGTTGGAGTTTTGGTTGGCTTGGTTTAAAATTAATTGCAATGAATTATACTTTTGAGAATTTTAATTTGATTCACCAAATTTCTCACCCTTAAGAGGATTATTTTTTTACTGGGATTTTTTTGCTACAGAAGCCAAAAACTATTTGACTTCTTAAAACTCATAGTGTCTGGGAGACACTTCCAATCTACTGTGTGAGGCATATCTGAACCAGATTGCATCCACACAATTTAATTTAATGGCTCCTGATATATTTAGTCTTCACAAATTTCCTGAATCCCATTTTGAACCTAAATATATACATATATTTAGGGAGAGTGTAAGCTGCTTGTAGCAATAAATTTAAATGATTATGCCTTGATCTATCAGAGCTGAGTACAGGGTAAGACCCCAAGTTTCTCTTTTTTGTTAAAGGAGGCTTTACAAGACCACATTGGGACCATGCTAGAATGTGTGGTAGCAGTGCTGTAGCATATAAAAACCTATGGGAAAAAATAGGAATAATTATACAACTTCTGCATGAAATGTCAAAAGTTCTAAAGACGTGATTTTGAGATTTAATGCAATTTCAGCCTCTTTAGTCTATTTGCAATCATGAACAGAATTTGTGTCCATACAACTCACCTTCGGTGTTTGGCCACCTGCACCACCTTACAAAAGGCAGAAATCTGTCAATGTGTTATACTCTGTCATGTAAACTTCATTAAATTTGTTCACTTCAAGATCTTGTCAGATGTACAAGAATTACTTTACAAGTTCATTAGTGATAATAAAAAAACCCCTGAACTCTCAAATTCTTGCCTATTAATTGGAAATAATTAATGTTTCTAACTGTATTAACAGTAGAGTGTGCTTTAAAAGACAATTAATGGTTTTTCTGAGCTACTAATCTTCCTCCCAAAGATTAGTTCTGAGGATGACTCTTCCTTCTCTTTCCTCAGCTTTAAAAATCCCGCACAGTTTTTTTCTTTTTCCAGGAAGCCTTACCACAATTACACAGCACAGTTTCATCATTCACCTGTATTCCCCATCAGGAGGTTTTACCAACTGTGTGAAAATAAACAGATGGAGAACTAGAAAAAGTAGAATAGAACACAGTTCTCACCTGATGACTGTGGTCTTTCTCTGATTTTTGAAATTCATATGAATTCTGCCTTTGCAAAGCCTAAAAACAGATGAACTGCTCCACCTTATTGGCTTGAAGAGAGTTGTAATAGATAATTATTTTATCTGTGTATGCCTACAGCTATCAAAAAATTATATTCTGCATTCCTTCAATGAGAGCAAGACTAGAGTTTAAAAACAAAAAATTTTTTTTAGACAAAGTAATTTAGATAGACACTTGCATAATAGTTAGGTATGGGGTAATAATTTGTTTTGAAAGTCACATTTCAAAGGCAGCCAAATTGCTCATCTTTCATCAGATTTAGGCCCCACAATGTAAAACAGAAAATATTCACTCCACTTAACAATACTGTTTTAGTAATCTTAATATTATCAAGATTTTAAAGAAGGAGACTATTGATTTCTTCCTCTGAAACTTTTAGAAAAACTCATATATTGTAGGAAAGGTTCCAGAGTAGATACAGACTCAGCAGAAAAATTATAGGAGCATTTGATTTCCCTTGTTTCCTTAGGAGTGCTTCTCGTAAAAATCACGTCTCTGTCAGAGATGAACAGTCCAGGGAAGAATCATTTAATAAAAAGTAGCCCTCAAGGATCAGAAGCATTCTGACATATTGGTGTTTTCCTAAATAGTCTCACCAATGCCTGCAGCTGATTACTTTAATAGGATTTTTATAAAGGACAGATTAAAAATTTTGTTTGTCAAGAGTGGCTATGATCAGTTCTGTGAAGTTAAATACATCCTCTCTACTTCATTTATTATTTGACACCCATGTACTAAATCTTTAAAATTACATTTAAAATAAATAAGTTAATTAATAAATACATTCAAGTGGGCCCTGTAAGATAAAACATGTGGCAGCTTTTTTTTTTTTTTTTTTTGTGTGTGTGTGTGTAATATGATCTAGCTGAGATAGATATAAATTATGGATCATAGAAAACATGGCATCCTCTTCTATCCAGAAAGCAAAAATTAACTTCTTGTATCTTTCTAATTTTCTTTTGTTAGTATTAACTTGACCAGAAACATGATCCAAATTAAGCAAGCCCTGAACCCATTTCTGTGCGTGAAAGTTTTGATTAACTGCCCAGAATCAGAGACCTTGTAGGTTTGAGCAGTGGATATTGAATTGAACAGGTCTGAAAATTACCTTTATCTCTGGCATTTCGGTTCAAATTTATGCCTTTTTTTTTTCTTTATTTTATTTTTTAATCAGCATAGAGCAAAGACTGATGTATAAGGTAGAACTTTCAAGTTATAAAGTACTGCACATCTGAACTTCCATTTTGTTTACATGATTCATAGGATTCTATAAGTGATGAAGACTTAATTGCATTTTAATGATCAAATGGAAATAGTTCTCAGATCCAAGAACAATTCTCAGAAATGCTTCTCCAAAGGGATATATCCTGTGCATGCCAGGGCAGGGTTTTCTCAGGACAGACATTTTTTTCTCTGGTAGAGTGGTGGTGGGGTTTTTTTTTTGGGTTTTTTGGGGTGGTTTTTTTTTTGTGTGTGTTTTTGTTTGTTTGTTTGTTTGTTTTGTTTTTTATTTGTTTGTTTTGTTTTGTTTTTGTTTTGTTTTTGTTTGTTTGTTTGTTTGGTGTTTTTTTGTTTTTTTTTTTTTTTTTTTTTTTTTTTTTTTTTTTTTTTTTTTTTTTTTTTTTTTTTTTTTACTAGAGTTCCTGTATATCAGGTGCATTGTAGAGTGGTTAAAGGAGAATGAACACGGAGCAAGAAGTTCAAAGGGATATGCCCATGATTGCCTGTTTAGAGTCCTGCAGTACTTTTGTAAAGTTAAAAGTAAGATAAATTATTTTGGGAACAAAAAGTGTATTCTATATAGCTAACCTGTTCCAGAGATCAGTTATTACCTGTAAATGATGCTTAGAGAGACAGAAACTTGGTTATCTCCATGTCCTTCAACTAGCTGAACACACACATGAATAGCATCTCTTTGAATGCAGAGCAATGAATATTGAACTTGGTAATGTCTGGACTTTCCTGTGCTCTCCCAGGCTCCCCCAGCAATGCCAGGGTGCAGAATGATGTGTATCACTTCTCTGGAAGCCACCAAGCAATTTAGAAGCAAAGAATATGTGGGCAATATGAGGGATTGCCTGCACTAAAGGTTTGGAGGTTTAAAATAGATTTTCCTGACAATGCTTAGTGGGGCTAATGTTTCTTTTTTAAAAAACATGATGATGTAAACTAATGATTTTAATGGCTTTTTAAAGGTAAGTGCCAACATTTTGAATCTTAATACTTTCCTTTATTTTCATAGTAAACTTATTAAAGACAGCAGAAAAAATTTTGTAACTGAGATTTTTGTGTGTGTGTGTGAGTGTTATTAACACTACTCGTATCTGAGTATTAATAAATTGTTTACAAAGACACTCAATATACATACTCAGTCATTTTCATCTTGTAAACTGCTATGCAGAATTGCATAGCAAATTAGAACTAATGGAGTTCTTAATCCTCTTTAGACCATCTATGAACTGAAGATGTTCACTGGACTGTAAAAGACAAAGTCATTGCTTAAGAGAAATACGATATCATTCTAAAAAGTTATGGGCGCTTTTCTATGGACATAAGGGTCCATGCAACACTTTTGCCAACATGACTGGCATTATAGCCACTCATTTGCTTTTCCTCAAGAAAAGTCAAGAAAATATACTTTAAACTTTTTTGTAAAATAAAATCCATAGTCAAGATAAAAATTAAAAAAAAAAAAAGACTAACTTGCTTAAGTGTAATTTCCTTAATTGATTTATAGAACAGTAGGTGCTCAATTTTATATAATATTTAGTTCCCAGATCTTCATAGTATACGCCTTTTCGCAAAGAATTTAACTGGGATCAACAGATAAACTTTGCCTAATAACTGGGAGTGTTAGTCACTGTTTTTTCTTCAGTAAGTTTTTAAATTATTATTTCCTTGTAAGTTAAAGCACACTGGTTTTGAGCTTTACAATTATTCTTTATTCCAGAGCAGTTCTCAGCGTGCAAAATGTTTATAAGGTAAGGATAAATGAAATTCTTCAGATTCAGCTATTTTAAAGCTTATGAAATATTAAAAAGTAATATAAGGAGATGCATAGCAAACAATAAGAAGAACTGAGTTGAGATGATCAAGTGTTTTATTTTTTTCATGGTACATTCTTTTTAGTCTTTATTTTAATACAACAATGTCATAATAGAATAAAATGCATCAAAATGAATCAGTGCAGTTGCTTCATGGATATGTTTATCTTACACAGTCATAGTCCAAAATGGTGAAAAGAAAAATGCTAGTGCCACAGCAGAGATTTCACAAACTTTCCATTTTTCCAGTAACTGAAAAAGAAGCACATAAAATGCTGTCAGATTACTTAAGAGATCCAAATTTCTAATAAAGGGGTGAGACAATTATAATTTGTAGCTCTCTCAAAAGATTCGATGGAATTGATAGTGATATGTATTGAAAACTGGGATAGATAACAGAAGTTGAAGGTGGCATTACGGCTTCAGGCATTTCTGTGTGCTTTGGAATGACTCTAAAAAGGTTATTGGTAGAAAGGAGAAACCAGGGAGCTAATGCTCATCTTGTCTCTGGAACTAATCTTTTTCTTCTGCATTCCGAAAAAACCCTCACAGGCAAAACATCACCTCTAACCTTGTTTTCTGTTCTGTGTTTTTTATTAACCTTTCTTTTCCAAGTCTACAGTTTTCACTCGAATTCAGTCCTGATAGCAATCTAAGTTGACTGATTATTATTTTTTTACAGTGAGTAAGGTGTAACCACGATATTATTTCAGCAAAAAGGCCATGTTTAGTTGCCATGGCAATTAAACAATAATAACTGCAGTCTTTACTTGTCTATCACAGTTGTCAATCCAGCTCCTGCTTCCTAGTGCCAAATTTACCTTTTTGTTTTTTGTCAGTACTGCTTCATTCAGCTAATTCAGCTGGGCTTGTTCTGAGGCAGGGAACAATTAGTTTGGGCCTGTTGGAACTGGATACAGGTCCAGCATCCATGGCACGGGTCAGTGTTGGTCAAGGGATGGACTCAAGGAGCTAAATGAGTTAATCTCTGAGATGACAGCTGAGATGACAGATAAATATGTGTTAAGCTCTCTGTTACAGCGACCTTTGGGAAGCACAGACAACATTTCCTGTCAAAATTCTACATCACCATGAATATCCTTGAGCTTCCAGTTTTTTGATCCTTCTGGGATCTATTCAGGGTACAACCAATTCTTTATCAGGGAAAAAAAAAAAAAAAAAAAAAAAAAAAAAAAAAAAAAAAAAAAAAAAAAAAAAAGGCAAGAATAAACCACAAACCATGCAGACAACTTACTTGTTTCTTCTTTGAAGAGTGCTTATGAAAAGGACATGATTTTCATTGAAAAAAAAGTAAGCTTTCGTAACCTTGGTTTTCCTTAGATTATGAGTGTTATGTGTTTGGGATTGCCTCCCAGTTACCGTGTGAGACATATAGGTTAGTAACTCTTGGTTGGAAAAGAGCATATGGCACAGAAAAATGCAGCCCTTCCTCCGCTCTGTATCTTCCATGCAGAGGAAACCATGACTGTTCATAGATCTATAGATCAAATGCGGCTGTGGTTCACCTGTGCAGGGTCACAGAGCTCAGGGATGCTTTAGAGCATGGTCCAGAAATGAGCCTGGGCACAGCCTCAGAGCAGCAATACCAAGTGACACCTTCTCAGCAGCTATTTCTCACCATGTTGACAAAATAAACGTGGTCTGTGCACATCTCTTGTCTTTGTGCTTTCACTTTGCGGGTACTGCACCTGGTTAAAGAAATGTTCTAATCAATGAAATATTGCTGACTAGCTAAACCAGCTCACTTAATGTGTTGGACCATCTGACAAATGGTAACTGCTGGTGTTGTCCTTGACAATAAACTGCTCCTTTATGCAGTACATTTAGCAAATAGAAACTGTCTCCCAAGTTGCAGACCATGGGATTTGATGTTGTTGTTATTTTTGTTGTTGCTTTTCTATTGAGCCTTGTCACCAAAATCCTAGGTCAGAATATTCTGATAACACACAATTCAGGAATTCTACAGCTGACACACAGCGCTTGATATTGTGTTGGTCATTCACATTCACACCTATCACTATTAGAAGGTTATTTGAATAATCAGTTTGAATAATCAGTTACAAGTAACTTGTTTCACAAATGGTAATATGACTTTTTACTTTTCAATATATTTTCCTTACTGAACTGTACTTTATTTTTCCCATCCTAAATTAACAAGCTGGCATTAAATAATTAGTTCCTCAACCAGTTGCTGAGGGGACAGAAGAATAAAAAGCTGAAAGATGAAAGGAAAGCTCCTAAAATTTATCTGGAAGTGAATAGAAACTTTTCTTCTATCAATTCCGGACTACTTTAATAATTTCTGACCCAAATCCCCAAAGCTTTCCATTTCCATATCCCTTCCCTGGGGCAAGTACCTTACAGGGGAGTCAGAGCTGTACAAGGCCATCTCCTCTTTTGATACCTTGTAATGACTTCTGAAGCTTTCTTGCCTCCAAATTCTGCTGACCAGTTCTCATCAACATTGAAACATGCTTAGGCTAGAAGAAACATATGAAGGAACAAAAGAAGAAAAAATCCCAAAAAGTTTCTTTGATTTTTATTCTGACAATCTTTTCTTATTACTACTGGAAATCCCTTCCACCCTTGCTTCGCCTGACATCTTCCATATTCAACAATTTTTCTTCTCTGTGTCTTCATGGATGCCCCTTTTACTTCCATGTTTTGTTTTTTCCTTCTCATTGTCTCCTTTTAGCAGTACATCCCTTGGCTACTTCACCTCTAGGACTGCTCTTTTTTGCAGTCCTGGGCCTGACACAGCGTTGGCCTCTATCACTCACTTTCTTATTATCTGGCTTTATATCTTTACACATCAGGCTTTTCAAGAGGGGCTCTCTGCTGGTTTCTGGTGATTCATGAGAACATAGCAGTGCACCTAGATCCTTGATTGACATTTCAGTGTTTCTGTGATAACAATCAGATTTTTTTAAAGTTTTACATTTCATTTCAGTTAACTGTAACCACAATGAAAGAACTTGGAGTGCACCCTAAGCAACTTGTCTCAAACTGCAGGAAAAAGAGAAGTGAACACTGCCTCTATTGTTAAAAACAAAAACATCCTGAAAAGACTGTTAACCAGCAGTGCTCATCCCAGAAAACATGAAGATGGAGAGAGAGAGAGACAGAATGTTTTCCTGAATTCCAGTGAGCCTTTATATCAGATTTGCCTTCACCATGGCCAGAGATTCACATCAAAGATAAGCAGAGATTTTATTCAATAACAGTCAAGTTGTAACAGGGTCAGACATACAACAGGAGAGCATGGCACAGCTGCTGACTTCTCAGTTTAAACTAAAACAAATTAACTTCTTGGCCTGTTTGCTTATAGAGGGAAGGTGCCTCATCCCAAAATTCATAAGGCTACATTTTCTTGACCACTGAAAGATGCAGTCACACTCCTTACAGAATATCTGACAATATCTGACAACAAGCAAGTTTTAATTCTCAGCTTATTTAATTCTTTTCTTGAGCAATCTCTTCCTTACAACAATAAAACCAGGAATTTAGGTATTTTTTTTATCCCTTTCACTTAAAAAGAAGCAAGTTAAAAGAGGGGGCAAAGTGCCCTGTGCCTTTAAAAAACAAAAGAATTCTGTCTTGTTCAGATCAAGCTAAAATGTTTTCAACAGAATAAGCAAAAGAAAGAAAATCCTTTCAGCAGTGGAGGCAATGTTAATATAAAAGAGTGATTTTAGAAGTCTTTCCCCACCATTTTTTGAAATGAGAAAAAATATCCATTTATTATTTTCCTACAAGCATGAAATTATTGTATTAATATTTTTTAATTTCCTGACAGCACCTTTTACCTAAAGGATTGTGGGTCAGAGTTCAACAAATTCTCTCCATGAGGAAAAGCTGAAGGCAGCATTGTGGAAGAGGCTGGAATGCCCGTAGGTATGATTTCACTATGTATGTTCTTGTGCCACAGGGACCCTGCTTGAGAGTATATTTTCAGTCAATATTTTTTATAATTTTATAAAATGTATCAGAATGGATATGTTGAACCGAATTTTGCTAGTTTATTAATTTCTGAATGTATTGGAATTTATTATATTCTGAGTATTCTTGGCCAGACCCTAAAGTTCTTTATCTGCAGAAATATGACACAGAACCATCACAAGGGAAAAAATAAACAGAGTCCCCAGCTGTCTTTGTTAAAACCAGTATGCATTGTATTGTTCTAGTTCTGTTGGTATGGAGGGGTTTTTTTTCATCTCTATGAGGAAATAGTCTTAACAGTACCTTCTCAAAAAGGATTTTCAGTTCAATATTTTATAATAAAGCTCTCTTTTCTGCCTCCCGTAGAGTAAGAAATGAAGAGCCAGTTGAGGGACCATATGGCTTAGAAGTTCTCATTTGTTTAGTTAGATGATACCACAGACAGGAAATCAACGTATAGGAATTTCACAACCACATTTCCATCTGTTTTATGTGGGTGATGCCATCAAAGAAGCTGACAAGTCTTAGCAATCCTCCAGCATATGTCAGCTTTTGGTAGTGCTACAGGTCCAAAGTCCATTCACACACCTGCCTCAAGCAGCAGCAGGAGCCAAAATTGGAGATGATCTCTGTGGAGGGCCTATGGCTACACAACATGATTAGCTCTGAACTGTGATATTTCTGGTTTTACCTGCGTTTGATAAGATACGTCTCATTTGTCGTGGAAGTTCTGGTGTAATTACTACCAGCTGAAATAAATTTCAGTATACAAAGATCAAAACAAGGGGGTTTTTTTGGTGTTTTGTTTGTGGTTTTTTTTGTTTGTTTTGTTTGTTTTGTTTTTTGTTTTTTTTAAACATGCTGGGGGGCTATAAATCTGCTCATCAGGTGCAGGATCTACTGAGCGTTGATAGTTACTGGAGAGCATAAAGACCTCTTCCGAAATCAGACATTAAATCTCACAATCCCTGTGTGCTTTGAAGTCATCCCCACTCTCCGTGTCTGGAGGGTGTAAAAGAAAACCAAAGTTGGATTTGTGAGTCATTCAAAGGGAGAGATCAATTGAAACATTTAGGAATATTATTAGTGTCATTTACATGTCATGGAGAGTCTTGTAACTATGCTAGTTTTGATGATTTTCTCTCAAATAAAAGAAGTTCAAGCTGCTCATTCTAGGTATTTTCCTCAAAAGACAAGAAAAATGGCCACTTATAAATTCAGCCTCTAAAGACAAATTTAATCAAGAGAAGAGAATTTTCATTCTTGTATAAATAATCCACTGAATTTTGCAATTTGCATTCAACTGCTTGTTCTTTCACTTGCAGGTCTTAATTAGGATCACTATTGCATCTTGTAGACAGCTAGACTATTAGTATTGTTGGTAGCTTGCCACCATATTTGGCAGCCCAACAAAACTGCAAAAGCTGAAAAATAAGCCTATTAAAAAAAGTCAGTAAAGCCAACATCCTTTCTGAAAGCCTTAATCTAGGTTTCCATATGCTGTGCCTTTGCTGAGGGTAAAAATTATCAACCTGCTGCTCTGCTTCCATCCATCAGAACATTTTCTCTGAATACCATTTCAGAAGAAATTCCCTTTCTTTTGTTATCAGTCTGGATATTGATTATAATTTTCAGATTCTTATGCCTTTCATGTAAGCACTCTCAAGAAGGCTGTTTATGTCTAAAGAGAACACTTTTATTTCTTGTGATTACATTTAGACTGCATGATGGATGCATATCCTTAAATGAAAAAAGAAGGTAACCTCACATTTTTGTTGTACTTTATACCATCTTCCTGATGCCTGGAAATTAACTTTATTGGCAAATTTGGAATTCACTAATTCTAAGGAACAGATCTTTAAAATTAGATAGGCTATAGAACACAAAAGAGGAAAGCCTGGAGAAAGACAATGACAGTTCTATTTATGTCACTGTTGTGAAACTTTTTATAGAACAGAGGTTCTTCCATTCCCTTTCTTGTTCATTGCTGTGTCCATTTAAAGCGCAAACTCCCCATAATGATTAGTTCATTCTATAAGTTTGTATAATATCTAATAAATGGGCCTTCAGTGTTTCTTGGGAGCTAGATGAAATATCAATAAAAGTAACAAATAATAATAATTATGACCTAATAGAAAATGTTAAGACCATCATCAAAAGATATCAATTACTGGTTAAGCACTATTAAAATGTGAGCTTCAGACAGAAATATCAGAGGTTAAAGATACAGGGAATCATACAGTTACAAAGGGAACAAACTTATCTGTCTTATCTTTGCTTGCTAAGAAAAACCATTTCTATCTCCTGACCCATAACAATGACATTGTAAAGGGCATTTCCTTTCCCTGTATTTCAGAAGAACATTGTGAAGTAACCAAAAGAAATTATAAGGCAGTAGCTTTGTAAGTGATTTGGGTGTCTAATTAAGCTAGAATTCTTTGGGAGTTTTCACCTGACAAAACTGAGTAAGTTGAAGAACCTCTGTGTGGTTTGAATATCAGGTCTGCATCTAACAGCAGCAGAAACCCTAAATGGGAAGTCTATAGTACAAAGTTAAATGTCTGTTTTAACCCCTGCTACAAATGAAATCTAGGGGAAAATGGAGACACTATAGTATTTACCAGAAACATTTTTTTCTTTTGTAAGGTTCTGTACTTATTTCATCTTAAGTGATATCTTCTCAGGCAGTTGAAATGTGCAGTGGTTTCATTCCCAGAAGCAAGCAAATTTTTCCTTATTCAAGTGATTTGATACAGTACATTAAAAACACAGCAAAATTCACAGCAGAAAAAAATAAATTCACTTTGGCTAAAGATGTTTTCACAGTATCTTATTGATGCCAGTATTTACAGCATCTTTTTGCTGGGATATTTTCTCTCCTCTCCTCTCCTCTCCTCTCCTCTCCTCTCCTCTCCTCTCCTCTCCTCTCCTCTCCTCTCCTCTCCTCTCCTCTCCTCTCCTCTCCTCTCCTCTCCTCTCCTCTCCTCTCCTCTCCTCTCCTCTCCTCTCTAAACTATTTTTTTTTCCAATGGGTTTATATTAGAAAACTCTCAAAATATTTTTCTTCTGCTTTACACAGTTTGAGCATTCAAAGGAGAAACAAAAGTTTTTTATGGATAACTAGCTGTTGAAGAGATGGTTGCAGAAAAAGAATTCTTAGCATTATAGTCTTACTAAATGACATTCTGGGTAAGAAAATGCTTCATCTATAAGCTGGTATTTAATTACCTGAAAATGTTATTTATTACCTTGGGCACTCCGATTCTACACTGATTATCCTTTTATTATGGTACAAAACATAAAGATTCATATATGCAGATTTTTATTTCTTTTAGGATTTGTAATCCATTATATAAGATGGTAAAGAAAAAAAAATCAAGAGAAGATTCAGAACTATTTAATTTGAAAGGAAAAAAAGAAAATTCTTATCCACCTGCAGGAACACTGCCATTTTTGTCCTACTGTTTTCTATATATTTAAATAGATGCTTACAAAATGAACAGTATCAAGAAATTTCAGCAATAGTCTACACCAAAACCAAGCCTACCTCTACTGTTTATTAGAACCTCACAAAAGGAAGAAATTACTTCTCATTGGTTTAGTTATTCACAGGTAACACCAATCTGAGCTGCCTGACATGAAGGTACAAGTAACACAGGAGCAGGATAAACTCATTTCTCTGCAGGTAAATTATGACCTCCTGCACTGCCTCTGGGATTTTCTATGTGTGCTCTGTGCGGTGCTGTAAAGGATCAGTCATTGGGTCTTGGTCCCAGGTCCTCTTAGGACCAACTTTTATGGCTTAAAGACCTTCATGCTGGCAGGAAAAGGCAAAAAGTGTTGGTATTTTTGTGGTCTGACAGTCCAGAGAGCTGGAGAGGGGGCTGCAGGCATGGGTGGGATCTTGTTCCTCCATGTGGGCTTAGGTTATGAGTTAGACCCACCACAGTAATATCAAAGCAGGAATTCCGTGTTACTGCTAGAGATGATAGGAAACAGAGATGGCAGGCTAAGGCAAAAGCCTGATGAGCAAGGACAATGATAATGATAATAGTAGATGCAAAGAGCAAGAGAAATATTTTTGCTGGAATCGCAGAAAGCACTTAAAAATAAATTATTTTTTACATGATGGCTGTTTTGAAGTTGGACACTTAATTATAGAAAACATTACATATTTCTATTACATAAAAGTAGCCACCAAATCTTGAATGAGTAATTCTAATATCAAATATAATTGGAGAGCACTATATGTAAGCATTATCGACACACATGCCACGAAAAAAAAAAAAAAAAAGTCAAAAAAGAAAAAGGAAAAAAGTAGGACAAGAATATTGAGTTGTGTACAAGGAAAGAAAAGTTTCAGTCCTACAGGATGAAGTTTAGGCATATTGTTCCATTTCAGTATAGGAAGAAGCAAATTGATACGTCTGCAGGGTCTCCAGAGGCTCCCTCTGAACACAGCCAGTGTGTGATTTCATGTGACTCTGTGTGAGCAACCCAGCTGTCTTTCATGTATACTCCAACAGAAGTCCACCTCACTGACTTGTACTCATTTGGGAATTTGCTTTGAAAATGATGATGGCAATTTTTAATACATAAATTTATTACTGTTGAAAATTTTCTATATTTCTGGAGTTACTCCTTTTCCCAAAGTTAAGCTGAGCAGTATTTTCAGATGTGGAAATAATAAATACAAAAATTCTTAATGTTTTATGCTTTTGCGGAGATAGAGTAAACTTTTCCTAATACCTAGTATAGACACAAGGAGAAACAGCAATGTTCAAGATAATAAAATTGAATTACTGTAGTTCCACTAGCTTGAAAGAACAAATGGAAGAAATAGAAAAAGTTGCATCTTATTGACTTTTCAACCTGATATCGTCATACACTGATTACTGTTGGAAAGCGAGCCGCTGGTCATTGAAAAGTCAAAAAACAGAATAGAAAACATAATCTGATTACTTCTAGTGCCAATATCATAAGGTCACTGTCAGGTTTTTGCTGTCTGACTGATGACTTCTGCTTTTCCAAAGTTGGCGATACTCCAGGTGGTGCCCGAGCTGCTGCAGCCCATCCACAGATGTTTCATTAAAGAAGCAGGATATTAATAGTGTCCAAGTAATTCCACATCAACTTCTCTGAACTGGCTCCCTCACAAGATCGTGAAGCAGACCCTGTCCCTCACACACCAGCTGGCTCTGGTCCTGCTGGTCTCTGCCCATCTGCTTTTGCCATGTGCTGACCACTACGCCTGATTATTTTTCATTTCTAGATCAGTGGCCAGGGTGGCATGTATAAGCAAGTTTAACATTGCTGTGGACCACGTTATGTTCTAGTCTTTACACATAAAAGTAGAATTTAGAACATCAGAAATACAAATAAAAATTAATACCATACTTCTGAAAACAAATATGTACTGTAATACAACTGAAATACCATCTCAAGATTTTCCTGCTCTGAGACAGAACCACAAAAATAAATGCTCATCTTACAAAATTTGGACTCTGCGTGTCCCAGAATTATGAAATTAGTGTAATTATATCCCAAACATACTTATAGCAAATCTCTCGAACTGTGCAATTAGAACTTCAACTGATCCAATTATGTGATGTAATGGTGTAGAGTAATTATGCATAATGACACAATTATAATTTGTGATTATATCATAAAAAGGATTCTGAAACTTTCAGAAAGAATATTGGGCACAAACTGTCAGTCTTTGTTTTAAGCTGAAAGGACTCATCTGTTTCAGACATCTATTCCAAAATATTTATGTCATGTTGCAAGTAAATGCTATATTAGTTGGGGAAGAAAAAAAAAAAAAAAAAAAAAAAAAAAAAAGATGAGTCAGAGATTTAGTTGCTTGAAAATGATTTCTAGGGACAGAGAGAGGAATGTGGCATTCACTGCAGCAATGTCAAGAGCCATTTAAAATGCTCTTTTTAAAAAGTTATGAAAGGAAATTTTTACTGTGTCTGTTAGAAACTCTGACTGAGTAGTCTGTCTTGACACTTTTCATCATAGTACCTGAGCACTCTTCCTAATAGTTGCTGAGAGCTTCTCTATAAAGCAATGCCCTATAAAAACAGGTAACAGTGAAACTTCAAGAATTTATATAAGAGTATTTTTATAACGGGAAAATACATTTTATGGCAGGTACATATCTTGTTATTATTTCTCAAAAGAGGTTTTCTTCAGCTGAGACTAGAAAAATACACATCCACTACAGAGATGTAGAAGGTGGAATAGCTCTCTGGAGACAGTTGCCAGCTCTTATATTTCTCACTGAGTCTAAAGTCACAGCTGATGAAAGGACTTCTGTCTCCTCTAGCAAACAATGGGAGTGAAGCCAAGTGGCTCATACCAGCACCGCACCATGGAGCATGGGGAGGCCTGGAAAACACTGGGGACAGATCTAGTTATTCTTGTTCTAATATTGGGAAACATCCCAAAGTGATTTCCTTTGGAGACTACCTTTGGAGGCATCCCTATAACTTACTCTTACGTATTTTTAAATTATAAAACTGCAGACAATGACCACAGCAATTTTCTGTGAATGAACTCCACACCTCCTATCTCTTATTATGTGTAAGAAGTGTATTATAATACCAAACCAGCAAAATCTTATAAATATAACTCCTATAACAGTTCAGTGTTTGAAACGCCTTTTCAAAATTTGTTCCAAATCATTATTCAACGTGGCATTTGCAAACAGTAGGGAAATTTGATTCTAAAGATAATTCTAAGAAGAGATTTATCACTATGGATGGGATTACTCTGACTAAATTCTGGACATTTGCTCTGAGCTAATAGTATAGATGTACCACTGTTGTGGTATAATTGTGAATAGAGTCAATTCTTACCTCTCTGAAAGAGATTTTTAAAAGAACTCTAATGAATGAGACTAGAAATATCTATTCTCTGATTATACAGAATAAATTATTTCTTTATGCTCAATGACTATGGGATTGCTTTCTTTTTGAACAGACATATTAGGAAAAGTACTGGTAAATTTATTAGATAATCTGTATTTAGCCTTGAAAAAAAAATATATATATATATATATATATATATATATATATATATATATATCAGCTTTTGCAGATATCAGATGTTGCAGCTTTTGCAACTCTAAGTAGAATGTCTCATGAGTGATTAATCTATGTTTATGTCTGAATTATCTGAACTCTGATGCTATGGAAGGTTTTTCATTTTGAAAGATGGTGGAAGGTACAAGCATTGTCTCAGACATTACTATCTGTGCTGCCCTTGGGTTGCTGTTCTGATCATTACTTCTCCATAACTGAGCTTCAGTCAAGTTACTGTATTGGTCTCATAGCTCCAACAGACAAAGTCTTGAAAGGAGAGATAATATCCTTTATTACACCAACTGATATGGCCAGAAAAAAAATCTTTGAGGCTTGCAGGTTGACAGACACTGAACAGAATATCTCACCTTAATATTTTAGATACATTTTTCTAGTCAAGATTTTACTACTCTTAGTTCTGTTTTTCCTAGAGTTACTTTAATATAGAACATATTTTTGCCTTTCCAAGAAATCCTGACTTTTCTATTTCTGAACTGGATAAGTGAATCAGGAGAGAAAAGCCAGCAACATATAAAATCTAAAGAATAAAACCAATTTATTGTATTTACCAGGGCATTGAGAAATATGTCACTAACAAAGGAAGCGTGAGTAAGAAAGATTGAGGTATAGCAATCTAAGATGGAGGTGTACTCACATTGAAATAGACCAGGACATACTTTTCTTATTCTGTGAAGCTTTTTAAAACTTCAGTAGCTATCCTTGTAATTAAAAAAGCCAAATTGAGAAGTCAAGAATTCAAGTCACAACCCCAGGAGAATACACTCACTTGAGATGCAGAAAACTCAGACTTTCCAGACCAAGCAGCTAGGATGGTTCTGCATGATTCTTGGTTTGAATAAATATGACATTTTATATTTAATCAGAGAAATCTCATTGAGAAGTTTATCTTTTGGCAATTAAAAAGTTTCTGAAAGGATTTCCAGACCAGGTTTCCTGTCTTCTAACAGATAGTAGAAGGAAATAAATTAATAAAAATGTATGATTTATTCACTGTGGCAAAGAATAAGAAGGAGAAAGACTTAAGGAAGAAGATCCATTCTGAACTCTTTCAAAAGGGAAAAGGTGAGAAGATGTCCACATAAAAATGGCTAATAAAAGGGAACAAAGGAGGGGAATGCATGAGGGACAGTGCTTATAGAGAGCTCTGTTTCTCAGGAAGCAGTTACTGACAGGTCCTGGCACAGTTTCACAGACAGTAGCTGTGGAAGGAATAACGTAATTCACAGTGACAATATGCCAAAGAAGATTGGAAACGGGGAAAAACTGATTCTGATGATGAGAAAAACCAACACTAATATGAGTATTGTCCAATCTTAGTCATGAGAAACTTCAACTCTTACAACTCTTACAACCAACACTAATATGAGTATTGTCCAATCTTAGTCATGAGAAACTTCAACTCTTACAACGTAACTTCATCAGTACATAAGGAACAAAACATGTTAAATGGCCTTGAATTTCCTTACTGTTTCTTTTCTTAATTAATACATCTGACAAATTAATATACATTTGGTGCATATATAGAGAGTACTAGCACTGACAGCTTTAATTAAATAATCAGTTGTTATGGATTATGTAGCTACTTAACGTTATTACTTAGAAGATTTTCTTCATTATCTACAACTTTGATACCTAGATAAAGGATCCAGGGACATCCTACTGGATGGTTTCCAAAAAATTTGCAAGAACTTTGCAAGCATTAAGTGCTGAATCCAAAGCAAATATTTAGTAAGCTGACCTTTTTAATCTTTCATATTTTTACTGTTAATAAAAGTCAGGCAAGAAGATTTGAATTTAGATATCCTGAGGAAATATGCCAAGATTTGCAGTTTCAGCAGTTCCAGGATCTCATTTGGTTCTTTTATATCAAGAGTAGTGGGTTTGAAGAGTCACTCTGTATCTTCCTGATGTCAATTTGGCATCAAACCATCTTTTTCAGGGAGTCACATTATGAACAAAAGGTAGGAGATGGCCACAGAAGTATTAGCTGATAAAGTGCTTGGAAGAATAATTGCAGTTTAAGTAGAAGCATTGTTAAAAGGTCACTTTTCCTGGAAACTGACTGTCCAAGCTTATCCTAAAATTTTGATTGAAATATTTCCGTCATTCAAGGTCATAAACACTCTCAAATACATTCCCCTAG
Organism: Hirundo rustica; assembly: GCF_015227805.2. Lineage (NCBI taxonomy): Eukaryota > Metazoa > Chordata > Aves > Passeriformes > Hirundinidae > Hirundo > Hirundo rustica. The sequence goes on along the minus strand of NC_053450.1, from coordinate 144,332,848 downwards.
TTACTTAGAGGCTTTTAAAATATTCAAGTCACTGTTATTACAGTAAAGCCAAGAATAAATTTTCAACTTGCATTGAAAAGCTGATTACTAAAAATAAGTTAGTGGTGCTTAAGGACAAATGCTCTCTCAAAAGCATACGTGACTCTGGGTGAGAAGCTAAATGGTCAGTGCTGATGGACAAATAATGAGAATATTTGGTCAGCTTTGCCAGCTACAGATGTAGATGTGTAGAAATGTCTGGCCTGAAACCCTAAAAGACTTGGCAGTCGTTGTGGCTTATAACAGTTAATGGACAAAGATGACAATAGTCAAAAGCTCCCCAAGAATCTAATCTGAGACAGAGAGTCTTTTATGGCAAGAAAGTTTGTACTGTCTTTTCTGGATAAATTAAAGAAAGAGATGGTGTATCAGACCTTGTCTGTATGATTATTAATTGTATTTTGAGGAGCATTTATTCAAAATATGTAATGGTTATATATATATATATATAATTTTTTAAAGGTTTGTTGGTTTTTTTACGATATGTATTTTTGATGAAAAATTCAACATGAGCTATCAGCGTGTAGTTGCAACCCAGAAAGCCAATGGAATCCTGGGCTGAATCAAAAGCAGTGTGGCCAGCAGGCCAAAGGAGGTGATTCTGCCCCTCTTCTCTGCTCTCGTGGTACCCCACTGGAGTATGGAGTACAGTTCTGATGCCCCCAAACATAAGAAGGACATGGAAATGTTGGAGCAAGACCACAAAGTGGAAAAGAGGAATTAAGTTACTCTTAAGTAAATTTCTTTGTTTGTTTGTGGCTGGGAGAAAGATGAGGCTGCTTGCTGAATGGAAATGGTAAAAGAGTGGGTTTTCTAAAAATTCGGGGCTCGGGACCAAGATACACCTGAACTGTGAAGACATTTCTCTTGAATAGATATGAATCGTGCCTTAAAGAGTCCTGCTTCATTCCACTGACTGTAAAGGGAGTTCAGGAATCTGGTGCAGTGCTAGGTGTTTACAGTGAAGCTTTGGTTTAGTCTGCCCTGCAGCCTGGTGTGACTGGGAGATGGAACTGTGTTATTGGAAGCAGTCAGCTGTAACTGTGGTGGAGTCTGAGTCTGAAGCAGTGCAATCTTTTTTTACAGAAAATCCTGAATTGTAATCCCCTGTCTTATTTCTCAGCCATGAGATAAATAATTACCCATGACTATCCATTTCAAGTAAAGCAAAGCTCTTTCTTCAGGGGAGCTCACTTGATTATAAATTTAACAAGACTTTAAATTAAATCTGTATGAAGTACATGATTTAGATAATAGCAACTAAGATAATAATAATGTAGTTTCTTTGTTTAAAAAAACCTAAACACATGGTCACTTACAAAATAACCAAACTGAAGGCTGTGGTGTAGTCATATAATATCTGAAAACTAATTGGTTTTGGGGGGAACCTTTGTCTGCTGCTGGAAGGAAAGCCCTGGTATGAATGACATGGATCTGAAACTTTCAGAATTAGAAGAATTCTCAGCTGGTGGCTTTACACTTACTCTTAGGGCATAAAGTGGGATTTTTTTAAATTGACTTGACTTGCATCAGCAATTTTCTCAGAAGGATGCATACAGATTACCCTAAAAATGGGTAATTACAACTAGAAAAATGAGCAACTGTTTAGTCGTTTCAACATCTGTTGTACTACTGGGAATATTTTCTTGATGATATTTGAACATTTACTAACAAGTGAAAAATTTTTGTTTCCTAGTGTTTTGTATCAAAAAGAAAAAAATATTAAATTTAACTGTGAGCTTTTTTATTATATTTAGAGCCAATTTTATTGACCAAAAATGTTAATTTGTTAATGAAAACATGAAATAAAAGAAATAAATGCCTTCTGGATACAATCAAGAATCTATTTACCGCATTTGCTAGTGGTATCTTGAAAGACTAACTGACTAGTCTTTTCTCTTTGGTGGTTTCATGACTGTTCCTGAATCCTTGAGCATTTAAAAAGTCATAATTAATTTTCACAACCCCTCATGTTATAAGAAAATATTGTCAATCTCCTATGGTTAAGAGATGAATAAGAACATTAAGCATTAATATGTTGGCATTCAAGATATGACTTAAAAAAATCTAATTTGAAAAATACACTGTTTTGATAAACTTGTATTAACCAAAGACAGTTAAAACAATGCAGTTATGATATCTGTAAATCAGTTTTGAACAAAAAGACTGAAAGAGGAATGCATTACTCTTCCCTCATAATCCCAAGTATTTTCAAATTTTTTTTTCTATAAATATTTTTCCTATTTTCTTCCATAACGTCCATAATTTTTGCCACATCAAGGTGGTTTTATGTAGTTAACATTTTATTTCAAATGTAAATTATTTCTTTTAATGAACTTTCTGGCAACTGATGCTAATTTTCATAAATATTCTCCATGATTAATTTAAACGATCAGATCAGTACTTAGAAGAAAACTAGTTATGGAAAACAAAACACAGTTATTTTACTAATTCAACCACTAACTGCTGTGAGTAATTTATGAGTGCATGCTTTCAGGATAGAACCACATTGTATTACTGAGAGAAATTATACACTGGCATGAATAAAATGGTAACTATTATCATACCAATAACATCTCTATTTCTAATTAGGCTCTAATTACCCTTAAAGCATTCTTAGTAATTTCTAAGATTTTTTATTATTATTACTACTGCTATTCCTTTGTCTCATGATAAAAATCTCTCATTTGTAACACAAGGTTGACTATATTTAAGCAAAATTTAATTTTCTATGGATATCTTTATTCTTGAAATGCTGATACTACACAGGAGTGAAACAATGGAAAATTAAGGGCTGCTCCAATCCATTCCAAAAAGAGCTTAAGATCCTTCATGTCTCATGCATGACAAAAAAAAAAAAAAAAGAAAGAAAGAAAGAAAAACCCCCCACATAATTGAATTCTGTATAACAAATTAGTTCTAAATTACTCTTGGAAGTTAAAGGGCAACATTATACTGCAGCAATAAGGGTTAGCTGTGTTACATGGTTTTCAAAATGCTCTTAAACTGTGTGCATCATCAGAATGTTAATGATGTTAATGTAATATTGACTCTCATCTTAAGGGAATATTTCATATACGTGCACTCCCACTTATCTTCATTGTAAACTCAGGGATCCATGTAGAATATTTGCCATTCAACCTCAGTCAGGTCTTGTTAGACAACCCTTTTGATCTCATCTGTGCTCTGTTCACTCCTCCATGACTCCTAAGGGCACTTTCAACAAAATAATTTGTTTAAAATTTAAAAAATAACAATTCTAATAAAGAAAGAAAATGTTTAAGAGGGCACTGATTTGGGGGTAAAGTAAAAAGCACTCATTGCACATGTTTGGAAGCAATCGGTGTAAGAGATGAATAATTTCTCTGCCTTAAGGAAGTGGGATCCTAGGTCTGAACCTCAAAACTCCGTATTTCCAAATCTCCTTCTCCAATTGCAGGTACCACCTGCAGTATGGCCATTATCCATATGCATCTCACAAGAAGCAGCCTGCTCTTTTCTGTACAGATTTCAAAATCCCTCTGTTTTGTGGTATGATAGGTGAGAGGTTGTTGGTTGTAATTTTTGTGGCTTTGGTAGCGTGATAGCATAAGCTGCAGCAGCTTCTACAGCTGCCTAATTGATCTTTAGCACTTTGCCTTAACTGTCAGCCAAAATTGTCTCACCAGTTGTGCCTTTCGGAACCCAAAGGAATACCAGGTACGTGGTATGGGAAATGAAAGGAATGTATTGTAGCATGGTAGGAAAGGTAAGACAAGAGGGACAAGGGATGACAGATGGACTCTGTGAAATGGATTACTGGGAATGAGAGGACTGGGAAATGTGAAGGTTTGAGACAATTTAGGGACTATTGTTCTTATCAGCTGGTAGAGCTTGACAATGTTCAGCCCTAACCCTAATGTTACATCAGTACTCTGTCATACCACACCTGAGCATAGAAAAAGGTGGAATGCAAATATTAAACAGTAGAATCATGCAGCAAAATTAAAATTTCATACCATTCTTTTTTTTTTTTTTTTCCTACTAAATATGATTTTTTTTTCCTTTGGTGTTTGTAAGGATCTTGCAATAATTTCTCTCTATGATTTAAAATATTTATTTTTCTATAGCCTCTTGAGTGTTGGAATGAGAATTTTTATCATCTGATATTCTTCTTAGCCCTAGAGGAAATCAAGAGACAAATCTTCAGTTGTATAACTTACTTATAAGGCTTAAAGAAAGAGAAAGCCATTTTCGATTAATTCACTAGTTTTTCTTGTCACCTAATACAACAGGCTTTATAGAATATTGGTGAGAAGAAAACAGACAATGCTAACAAGTCCTCTGAGCAAGGCCTTGTGTAAGCAGAAGAGAAGCATCCTTTAATAGCTTAGAATTCATTATTTCATATTGATTTCAAAGGTCTTTAATACCTTTCTTGCCGTGCATTCATTTTGGTGAGCACATGGGTAAAGGATCTTATCATTCTCCAAAACTAGTTTCTAGTCTCATTAACATGAATGTCAAAATGTCTAATTGATTTAGCAATCATAGACAAAGCCTCATAATTTAACTTTCCAACCAGCCCTGGCATGTGGAAGATTTGTGAAAGACTTTTTTTTTTTTTTTCTGCTGCTCTTAGTAGAGAATAAATCCATCACATCAAGGTGATGGCTTGAGTCTGTTTGTTTTATGCACAAAATTTTTTTCTGTGTTAAATTGAAAAACATATTTAAAGCTTATGTTTCTTCTAACTTAGTTTGAGCATTTTGGCAGGTACATAACTTAAGATGGTTGAATACTGCTATTTAAAGTCACATACAGTTCACATACCTTAAAAGGAATGGATGATTATGATTATGTGATCTAACATGGAAAAGAAGTTATTCTTCAAGACTGCACAAATCATAGGTATTTTTCCAAATGGTCAAAATGAAAACAAGAAAGAGGAGAGCAAGGTTTTATAAACTAAAAAGAAAACAAAACCAAAAATCCCCAAGAAACCAAGCACATTCGAATTATGCTAGTTTTCATTTCTTACTTTTGCTACAGTAATGTGCTTCCTGAAAACATTGCACTGTCTGCTTGAGGAAATGTGAGTACATACAGCAAACAAAGCTCCACAACTGGAAATTTTTTGTGCATGAAGAAAGCCATCTTCTTCAGGAACACAGTTAGATATTTTATTTATGAGTACTCCAAGTAAAATGTATTTACTAGACTTTTGGTATTTGCTTCCTTGGGAGAGGTGTTCAAGACCCCCCAAATACACAGTGAAGTCTGTTTTTCAATAATTGCACTGAAAAGTGTGAGAAAATAAAGAGTATAAAACCTTCCAAAAAGCCATGATCCAGTTAAGATAAAAGAGAAAGTTATTAGCTTCTTACTAATGATGCAATCACCATTTGCCTAGGATAGAGGTTTCAGTCTGCACAGTCTCCAGCATTCACAGGAACTGAAGGTACTCAGCACCACAGAGAAGCCCTCAGGCCATTGCAGAGCACATTTTCCAAACATAGACATTATCTCAGCCTTTGCTAACCTAATTAAAGGCATTCTGTCGCATAAAACAATGTGAAGCTGGAAAAACCTGAAACACCAGAGCCCTGTTTTGAAAGAGCTGCACTCTTTACCAATGCTTGCTGAGCACCTATGGCAGCGGCTTTATTCAAGGCTTTCCCGTTTGTAGCATTTTAATATCTGCCTGCTCCAACTCACTTTCTTGTGGCGGCAGCGTGGGATGAAGCAACACACACTGGACCATACCAATGCAGCCAACTCACTTCTCAATGAAACTCATTATTGTGACATCAGGAGTTGGATACTCATCTAGGAAAACTTCAGATCTTTCTTGCCTTCATGTTCTAGTTGCTCTGAATACTTGTCCATTCTTGCACCATTCTCAACTAGCTCTTCAGACTACCCTTAGGACTGACTTCAGTGGAAAAGACCTGGCCGTATTCCTTCCAAGTCCACTGTCCACCTTTTATATTAAAAAATGGGATTGGAACACTTCTCCATCCTTTTGGAAAGGAAATTGCACTTTTCTTGTTAGCCTGAACAAGTCCAAATACAAATATCAGGTAAATGCCCTCAATGTTAACAGGCAAATAGGGCTGGAGTAAAAAGAAACAAAAATTAAGGGTAATTTCATAGAGCTGGAAAGGAAATGGTTCTACTAGTCTGTAGTATAGCAGAAGATATTCTTGTGGGTGACCTTAGAATTAGTCTCAGCTAGAGAGACATAGTTTTGTGCCAAGAATTAATTTGATAAAACATACATAGATTATTTCCTTCCTATATTGCTATATATTTAGACGTCCTCTGTAAGGCACAAACCTCTTTCATTAGTGCATATGGAACTGAGGGTTCCAGTTCAGACTTGTCACTTCTGCTACTACAACTTCTTCTTTATGTCTGTTTGTTATTGCCAAAGTTAACGCTCAAGGTATATTTAGTCTTAACCTGAAGTGTTTAAATCAGGTGCTTGATCTAGAAGCATAATCACCTTCTATTTATCCCATTGTCAGTGGTGAGAAATATGCATCTTCCCACTGAGTGGTGACAGAGGCCCTACCACAGCCATCCCAGTTTCGTATCTCAAGTTCTGTGGGGCAGTAGGATGCATCTCCTCTAGGATAAGACACACAGCTTTAGGTATCTGATACTTAGATATCTGAACATAATTCAGTCAATGTAAGCTCCTTTCATAGTCTAAAAAGCAAGTATGGGTGTTGTCTGCTCCAGTTAGATGTTATCTTAAAATGGATTGCATTATGGAAAGATTTTTTTATTCCATGAATCTCGGTGGTGTCTTGGGTAATTTTTTAGATTCAGACGTCTAACTTTCAGATGCCCAGTTCTGGGCAGATGATTCATCCCTGTGTTGAAAAGCCTCCATTAGCAGTTAGTCATACTCTTAATCCAGTGAGTGACAATATCACCTTGAGTCATGCCTGTGTAGCCTATTAGATGCTTTTTCTCAGAATAGGAGGTCTTCCTCAATAGTTGCTTTTTGACTTCACACATTTAATACCCATTTTTAAGCAGGTCCTCTCAAGGACTCCCACTGAAGGGTGTTTTACTATTTTTCTTTGTGTGCTCTGTGTTCAAGGTTAGGGCTTATGTAGATTTTGATATCTGTTTTTTATGTTGAGGGAAAAAGATGTAATACCCCTTTCACCCCTGATTCCTGTACCCCAATCCTTCCCCCGTTTGCAGCTTCAGGGAGAGAGATTGCTAGTCACATCACTTTGAAGTATACAAAGAAAGACAGAGTGAGCCTGTGTATGGGAAATAAACTCTTCTCCCTGAACTGTGGCCCGTGAGTGTATGTCTGGAATATTTCAGGTGTACTGAAGTAGCTTCATAGTGATGGAGGAGGGGGATATAGAAATTAGGTGTCTGGGCCAACTCCGTAACTGGAGGCAACCTTAAAGGCTCTGAGAAGTATCCATGAGCAGCACCACAGCAGAATAAGGTATGTCCCCTCCTTCTCTTTCTGCCAGAGCCTCTCCCTTTGTGAAAGACTGTCAGTTCCTAATGGATTTCAAAGACAGCAGGACCTGATGGTCAGAAATCTTATCTTTCATATATGCCTTTTTAATTTTTCTGTTTGATGCTGTACTCGATACCTCCAGGAGCCATGCCACGGAGCCGAAGCTGAATGAATGTATTGTTTAACTCTTTTCTCCTAGATAATATCTCAAATAAAAATGTAAGGAGTAGCTCTACCAATTAAAAAAAAATACTTTTCTCTCTTAACTGGCAGATGGAAGGGGTTCCAAAACATGTTGAAAGTCTCACACAGGCAAAATTGTGAATGAAGAAGAAAAAGAGTGGGGGAGACAAAGATGACAGATGGCAGTAGATTTTGATATCTACCCTTCTTTTCAACACATAATTAACATACCCTGTAACATGCTAAGAGGTTCTGGAAATTCCTCATCAGGACAATGTGGATCAATGAGAGGGATGCACAAGAAACAGCAAAAGATGCTTTGGAAAAATGTGAAACTTGTCTGACTTACTGCATGAATTACAAGACTGAAGAAATATGAAATGACTTGCACCGTATATATTTCAGCTACACACTTGAAATGAAAATGTTTATAAAGTAATATGACTCCCTTATCTTTTTTTCTTTTTCTTCCTCGAAAGAACCAAATCTTTTCATTAGTCATATATTTTTGATGAATGAGACCTATGTGATAATTAAAATATTTTTGCTATGTGTTTTATCACTAATGAACAAAATGGAGACACTTGCATGACTATTAATAGATATAAATAGGATAAAAGGAATAGCAGACACATTTGACAAAGATGAAGAAGAGACTTAAGAAGACACTCTAAAGAAAAATAAGAAGAAAAACACAAACCCAACAAAACGATAAAAGATTCCATGACACTTTAATCATGCAGCGAGCTTTAAAAAGTTGACAGCATTGGTGAAGTAACATTCAAAGATGGAAGAGAGGTTGGAATTCTGCGATAGCCTCCTCAATGCTCCTTGTATGGGTGAAGACATATTTGTAGCATGATGACTCTAACACAAGCAACTTTAAGTACTTAAAAAAATTACTTATTAACATAGTTGACTTTCAAAAGAACAGTTATACTTTTATCCAACACATTTCTTGACATGATAGTTGACATATTTCTCCAACAATCTTTTTGAAAATGTAAGGAGTAGTGTTTTGTGTATAGATCTACTAGGTAGATGGGTCATATACATGAATGTCACTTGGAGAAATAAAATAACTCGTGCTCAAAAAACGTGGATTGTCTGTCTTTAAATATTTTAAATACTAAACACAAAATACATCTCTAAACAAGGTTTTAAATAGTAAGAGAGGAGACTGAAAAAATAAGGATAACCAACTGATATGAAATAAAGAATAGACACTGTATGGAAGTGACAACCTTAAAAAGCCTTCTGGAAAATACAATGGAAAATCAGAGTAGGTAGTTACATTTTAAAGGTCTTGAATAATTGGGATAAAGTAATAATGACTTATAACTCTATAAGACATTGAAAAGAAATTAACACAAATGATAAAGGGATCTTTACCCACAGTATTCAGAAGCAGGCCCCAGTGGAATTGGCAATGAAGTATGGGTAAGACAAAAGCTAATGTTAACTTTAAAAGGGCACAGAACTATATGAATAATTTTAATCTTAGATGAGGATGTGGATCATGGGTCAGAAGGTTAGATGTCTGATAGAGATATGCAAATCAAGACAGAAATTGCTGCTATCTGGGCAAAGACAAAATGTAAAAGCTATGCTGATAAAGATGTAACTCTGGCATGATCCTTGTCCCTCAGACTACGTGCTGAGGAGCTGCACGTGTTTACATCCTCCAGAGCTACTTAATCCAGAACAGACACTGTGAATCCATGTTTTGTAATTCTTCACCTAAACTGCTTCTGGGGCACATCTGGCAGCACTAAAACATACAGGTTTTGGTCAAAAAGCATAAATAGTGTCAATGTTGTTCCATGATAGAATTTTAATAACATGCTGTTAAGAGGGTGTGATAGATACACTGGGCACTGGTATGGGATTATACAGAACATGTAGGAAAGGGATCTATGTAGATCAAAAGAGTTTTAGAATAATGGTAAATGGCTGTGAGAAAAAACACTTTTGAGGAACTTAAACCTTGCATGTCCCCCATTGTCTATATAACTCTCATCCTTTGAGCTACATGCAGAAATTCATCTGCTTCTCATCTTAAGAAAAAAAAAAAAAAAAAAAAAAAATCCAAAAAGAAACTCCGGGAGTGAACCAGCACATATATGTTGATAATCAGAAAGTGACTTACTTGGCAAAATAAATGTATTCAGATGATTGTATTCATGCAGTTAAAGGGAAATGGCAATGTCCATGTCTGAATGCAAAAGGAAATTGGACATATAAGAAAACACAAGCCTGACTGAAAATATTCTTAATGATTTTATCATATTTTTGAAATGGAACCATGTTGCAATGCATTAATTTGGTTTATATTGCGTTTCATCGGATTTGTAATGTTCCCCTTTAACTTTATCATGAGGTTTATCCCTGATTGGGCAGTGGTTTGTCCCTGCCTCTGGGCCCTGCCCCCTGGGGAAAAAGCCCCAGCGTGGGCAGGGCCTCGAGAGATCTGGCTCTGGCATGGATGGGAAAAGAGATAAAACTAGCTCCTGGGCAAATAAAGAGATCTTTTCCCTCCCGGACAAAGAGCAGGCTCTTTCCTTTTGCCATTGGCGGTCGTCTGGTCCCATAAAGAGACTCAATAATTGGGATGAAACCCAATATAAACCCAATTAATGCATTACAACAGAACCATATTTGTTCCTTCAGAATAACAATTATTAGATCTATTTAACTATTCAAGAGAAAACTATGCCAGTAAAAATGGAAGATCTTGCAAGTAATATTAAATAGGATGAATTGTTATTGGAAATGGCTGGCTTTTCCGCTGGTGATGATATGTGATCTAGAGGCATCAATAAACCATTAATGAGGTGTGATCATTCACAAACAGTAATGCCCATAATATCTATCAGGAATGGAACTGCCAGAGAAGTAAAGGAAAATGTGACAAAGCCACTACTGAGATCTTTTATGCAGCACTGTGCCAGTTCTGGCTGACTGAAGGACATTCACATTGGAAGATGTTGCAACAGGGGGTGAACAAAGAGGAAGAACTGCCTCAAAAAGGGAAATCAAAAGAGCATGGGTTCTACCAGCTTAAGAAAAAGAAGAGATTAAACAATTTGGTCTTCATAAATACCCTGAAGTTATGAACACCAAGTTGAAAGATGACATTTAATGTGAGGGTTTGGACAAGAATAAATTCGTTTAATCAGGTCCTGTCAAGGAAACAAAAGGTTCCTAATTTTCTGAAGCTTGAGGCCTATCTTAGTCACCTTAAAACAAGAAGGTCAGCTAGATTCAACATCCTAGAAAATTAAATATCTGGTGCACTTTCCTGACAAAGCAATATCTGATTATGTAATTGAAAACACCACCATCTTTATCGATATCATTTAATCCTATTTACTTTTATTTTAATTTAAGAATAAAGAATATGGATTTTTTTTGTGTATTTGGTGATTCTGAAGTTGTTGTGTAGATAGATGCAATATCTATATTTGGAGTACGGATAAATGTTACAAGTCAGGTGATGTGATTAATGAGCCACTTTTGCATTATCATTGACATCATATGTAGGTAGATTCATAGGGATAAACATCACATGAGCATACAGAACACATACTCATATGGAATGTGTATAATACTGCTAGATATTATCTCAATAAATTTGATTACCTAAAACATATCTATTTATATGTGGAAAGAAGGTGTTGGAGGCATATGTAATGTTAGGGAAGAGGAGGATAAAAAATGTGATGGCAAAGTCAATCATTTTGAAAAAGAATATAACTTTTTTTTTGCTGATTTGCTGTTCATTTGCACATTTTTTATAAGTAATTAGGAAGATTCCAAAAGAAAAATTTAGGAATCCAAATCTATCCTTCAAAACCTAAATCGTGTCCTTGGCAATTCATTTTTATCTTCTGTTTTCCAATTCCTGTTACATAAAAATATTACGCACAACTTCTTTATGTGTGCAAATAAAAGAGCCGTTCATTTTTATTACTTCTTTTGATTTTCCTGAAAAGGAATGGGCTTAAAATTACATCAGTCTTCTCTCAAAAACATTTCTTCATCCAGTTTTGAGCATATGTAGGATTAAACCTTGTGGCTCTTGACTCCATATTCCTGGAAGAAATAGCTCCATATCAATAGTCTAGTCCAGTTACTTCCAAAAAAATGTGAGTTTTGTGATATATCTCAAGGCCAGTAGAAATATAGATGAAAAGTCAGGAGTGCTTCTGTCACTGCTATTGCTCACTAACAATATTCCTGGTTTCTTAATATCTCACAGTCTCTTTGAAAACTATTGTACCATCATTCATACAAAGAACTGCATCCTTTTTACAAAGGGAAGGAGTAGTAGGAAACATGGAAGACTTTAAAGTTAGATTTAAGGAGTGTGATTAAGTTTTAGGCCAGAAATGTGAAAGAAATTCCAGGCTATATTAACCTCTAAAAGGGGTGGATGGAAAACCAATGAAAGAAAACTTAAAGAACATGAAGCAATTATTTAGGAGTTTTGATCTCCTGGGATGAAATTTCCAGATGGCCTAAATAAATAAAGATCTCAAACCCTGAAAAGGTCCTCAACAACTTGCAGAAATGCTGTTGAAAAGAAACCTTAAATTTATACAGTAAGAAGATAACTTAGACCAACTATAGTAAAAAATATTTTCTTATTAGAAAAGTATAAAATCTTCAAAAGGAAAGATGAAAATTTCCCTTGTCTCACTGATTTGTCTTAAATCATGTTTTGGTGCACACTGAGTTATGCTAGCTTGAAGTATTAATGCACAGTGTCATCCCTCAGTTATGTGGAAAACCCTAAAAGCCTTTTTCTGTTTTAAAAATTCTATTTCCCCCTTAAAACTACATTTTTAACTCTAAGGAGCTGCTCTGGGTGAGAGAAGCTGTCGTGCAGGACCTCTGGAAACACCACAGGGGAGCAAAGCAGATTCCTCAAATGCTTTAGATGAAATCAAGTGGTGATACATGGATGGGGCTATAAATTTCCAGTTTCAAAATCAGTCTGTCAGAAATGACTGAGTCAACAAAGTAAAACATTTAAGGAAATTATGCTGATCTTAAAAAGTCTTCTGACAAAGGATGGGCAATGTTCTGCCACAGCTCTGCTCCGTTCTCTGCCGGCTCAGCCCAGCCAGGCAGGCATTGAGCTCCGGGGTTTCTCAACCCAATACTGACAATATTTTCAGCATAGGCTCCCCAGGCTCACAATACTCAAAATCTTCCAGCTAAATTGGCAATGAGGTCCAAACACAAAAAAAACAAAACCAGAAATCTTGAAAAACTGGACTTTTCAGCGCTGTGTTTTTGTTTTTGGTTTTGGTTTTTTTTCCCTCAATTATGTATTTTAATATTTATTTCAAATTTTTCTTTTTTACATTTTTTAATTTTGATCAGCTTTACTGTTTAAAGGATAAACATGATATAAACATCCTTAACATAGAAAATTTATATTAAAAATATGTATTGTCAGTAATGTACAGAAGATAACCAATTTACCTGCAGCCCATTGTCACATGATCTACATGCAATATGTATTTTAATCTGTCTTTAATTTTTTCTTATGTGAAATACTGCACTCAGCAATGGCTACTGCTCTAGCTCATGCAAATTTTAGCTTGTGCAGTTCTTCCTCATTATTATTTTAGTGATCATCAATATTTCATGGAAAAAAATAAGTGTTTGTATTGGGTAATGAGGGTAGAAGCCGTGATCTTCTCTGCATAAAAATCAGCACTTATAAGTTGTCCATTATCAATAATTTCTAGTGTCAAATTTTATATCTAATACTGAGAATGCATTTAACAGATGGCCACTTCTAATGTCCTGGATGATTGCATGTTCTTACATACAGCAAATGGATACTTCATATTTACTAACTGAAAATCATCTCAGTCAGTGCTGATGAATTTAGTGTATGTTTTTGGGGTTTTTTTCCTTTTTTTTTTTTTTTTTTTTTTTTTTTTTTTTTTTTTTTTTTTTTAAGAGGGAATTCAGCAGCATGGGCATTTTATATTTGCTTCCTATGGTATACATTGCTGAGCTGAAACTGTGAGATATTACAATTAATAAAAAAAATATAATTTGGAGAGCTTATAATACAATCATAACAAGATTAAGTGAAATAAATCAAATCCAATTTGTGCTTGGTGGTTTTGGGAATAACATTTCTGTCAAGTTGTTGAGCAGTAATCATTAAAATATGGGAATAATCCACCTCCTAATTAAACAACAATAAACAATTGTCAATGGCAAATAATTGTTAAAAGTCAACAAAGGAAGCATTAGTGTAAACAAAGATTAGGCATAGTTCTTGAAAATGAGAATAGGAACGTTATTTAATGCCTGACAGAACTGACTAGATGCAAAAAGTATTTTCAATAGTGGAGTAGCAAATACCTCCATCAATATCATTTAGATAGGAGAGAAGCTGTCTGTTGATAATATAAGCAATATGTCAAATGTTTTGTCTCCCATCTTTAGTTAATCTTGGAGTGTTGTTACACTCCTTGTTACGTAGCTTTTCTGCCTGTAATTTTTCCGTACCTTCTAGTCTTAGGACCAGTCATATTCTCAAAAACCATTTTAGGCCAAATCCATCTGTTCTGCCAGCAGCTCTTTCCTAAGTCACACACTGCGTAGTTAGGAACTGAGATTAGTTCACCAGACCTTGAATCTCAATTCAGTTCCAGATAGGCTCTTAAGCTGTAAGCAAGTTTAAGGACACATACACATCCAATAAAATCACATACACACACACACAGAAATGCAGATACGGATGTGTCAGGAACTTTGGATCTGCAAAAGTGTCCTTGTGCCTGACATATACATCTTTAATAAATAAGAACCTAAAAAGTCTTGTTTCAATGCAAAGTGGAGATAACCCAGATTGCACAGATGAGCATAGGCAGAGATGAGTTGTAGGAGGGGAGAGCGAGGAAAGACATTTCAGAACCCTTTGGTAGTGCAGCGTAATTTCTTCTGCTTGTAGCATTAATGTGAATTTGTCTGCATGTGCTTTGCTGGAAAATGAAAACCAGACAGTTTTCTTGTGAGACCTGAGGGAAGTCCAAATTTATCACATGGAAATTTGTCCCTGTGTCCGTACCCATCTAAGCCTGGATCTCTCCTCAGGTTTTCATTCATATGAATGAGTTTTTATGTGACCCTGCAAATTCTGAGGTCATTTTGTAGAGTGAAAGCTGCACCAAATTCACACACAGCACATTTTCTCTGCTGTCACCTGTGCAGGCTGGAGTATTATTTTGCAAAATCCACAATCTGCACTGCAAAGGGTTTTCATGCTGAAAAGGAGGTTCCTGTAAATAAATGTAAAATTGAGCTTTGAATTGCTTTATACTTCATAGCCCAATGTCAATTACATGGTGAACTAGACACTGGATATGCCAGAAGAAAAAAAAATGCTTGTTTTTGTAAAGTTTTCCGGGTAACATACATCTCACTTATTGCAATATCTGGGTTTCCTTCAGATCTCTGGGTTGTGAACAGGAGGGAAAAATTGCTGAGGAATTAGGAAAAAAGAAGGTTGTGAAAATATACACCATGTGTAAATCTAACAGTATCCTGGAAAATCTTTAATACTTTAACAGAAAACTTTTATTATTGTTGTAACTTTACTGACTTAGACATGATTTAGTAGTACTGAGTCTGATTCAGCAGCTATGTTTTTTAAACCACACCTGTGGAGAAAAATCAAGCCAAACCTGAGATCTGTTCCTTAGAATAGGACACACTACAACTGTATTTAGCTGCAGTTCTAGTCTGCAATATTTATAAAAATATACATTAAAACATCCAGGAAATAGAAGACATACAAGAAATTAGCAAGCACTGTAAACATGAGTTAAGGATGTTTTAGTGACTACATATTTACGAATGAACCCTGGATTTTGTCCGGCTCTTCCATTACTGAAGTGTTATTAATAGTCTTCCTGATTTCCCCAGAAGGTAAACACAATAATTTGCAACACTGCAGTCCACTTCACATCCCAGGCAATCTGTCCAAAGGAGAGGTGGGGCAGTGGAAGCTGTTTTATGTCTTTATTATTAAATCTTTGTGTTTTGGTTAGCATACCAACACTTTCAAGGACACCACTGGGGACTCCATAACAATGTCATTACCATGTTAGCTGAGGTCAGCTAATCATGCTTCTAAGCATCCTACATATCACATGTATCATTCTGCAGAATTCCAAGTGGGAAGATAAACATTCATTTCCCATATGTTAGCCCCTATTACCGAGTTTAAGTAGTCTTTCATGTTTATTTTCTTAGGGGGCAATTATGGATAGATAAAGATAGTTATTAATATATCTATAAAGGTCCCTGATCAAGAAAAATCTATAGGGAAACCAAAATGATGGTATTAACGATACCATAATTCCAGTAGTGATATTTTAATTAAAGAAATTGAATTTCATTTTAAATAGAAAAGCTTGAATAACCAACAATTTAAAAGGTGCAATCTAAGCTGACTGATGATATGCATTAAAATAAAATTAAGGGCATCGCTGACCTATTGGAAAGCAGAAATTTTTAAACTGCTGCAGAAAAAATTGTATTTCAGTGGTGAAGGAAGCTAAAGGTCAAGGATTCAAAGTATGCAACTTATATGTTTGTGATGTGGGTGTTCTTCCTGCATCAAACCAACAAACAATCTCAGGTTGTATCCTGCATAATCTTTAATTTATAAGGTCTTGATCAGGATCTCCTTTGGGAAATGGCTTTATACTCTAGTTCAGCGGAGTTATTGTAAAATTGTTCTCCAGCATGTGTAGGTGTGGCAGACCTTGGCCTAATGCTATTTCCAAGTTCTGCACTTTCCCTTGAAAAATAATATTTTTCTTTCTTCCCGTTCACATTCTTGCCTCCTCTTCACACGTGATATCTTGGAGTTCTTCCAAGGACAGTTATATGCCTCTTTAGACACTTAGTGAAGGCATTTTCTGGTTTTTTTTATTTTTTTTTTTTTTTTAATGTGAAGAATATAAAGATTTTTGATCTTTTTTTATTTAGTCATTAGTTTCAATTAAAGAGATGTGAACCTGTTATCCAGAGATTAATTCAAGTGTATCATTGATAGGGCAGCAGATGTGATAATATGCAATAAGGTTAGAGATTTCATGGATATAATTCCCTGGTATGATGATTAGTGTAATCCAGTAATGAATTAGTCTCAGTAATATTTAGGAAGGTAAAATTTCAGGGCTGGTTATTTTTACTTTTCTTTCCAGTGAGTGGAAGCTTCTTTTAGAAGTGCATGGAGCCATCCTGGTGTTCTGAAAGCCACTGAAAATCCTCACTGAGCCCTAGAGGAGAAGAATCCCTGATCTAATTAGTGCTGCTTTGAGAGGGGGGATAGGATAATGTGACATACAGAGGGCCCTTCCAAAATTAATTGTTCTATGATTCCATGTTTTTGTGTAGGCAGATAAAATAATTTTTCTTGAAAAAAGCAGTGCATGAAATTCGCCGCCTGATCCAAATTCCATTGAGATTGGTACTCCAATATCTTGTAATTGAGTTTATGTGTCCCATTTTGGTACCTCCTTCCCTTCTCTTACCCACTAAAAATGAAATGAAGCTTATTGAATTCTTTGGGTCAGTATAAACAGCAGGACTTGACCAGGCCTAACTCATGTTGAAAATGTTTGAGAGCATAATGTAAGCATGTGAAACCAACTGTGCACCACTAATTCTGATGCAGCTTGATCATATTCTCTGCATTAAGGAATGCAGACTTGCCTGGTTGGTGGTTTGGGGCCTGAAGTTCTTTATACCACGTCTCCTTTTGAGAAATTTGCGTGCTGTTTGGGAAGCTGATCCCTGGGGATTTCACCCATTAGGCCACAATCACTTGTGTGATGAGAAAACACAGATTTATTTTATTTATTTTATTTTATTTTATTTTATTTTATTTTATTTTATTTTATTTTATTTTATTTTATTTTTTATTTTATTTTATTTTATTTTATTTTATTTTATTTATTTTACTTCCATTTTCTTTTTTAAATTTATTTTTGATTTTGCATGCTGAATACAATGTTGACTAAAACCAGAACTGCATAAAGACTTCCAGAGCTGATCACACACAATATTGAGGAGCTCATATGCAGTCATACTCATTTGGGTTTGGACACAAAATGGGGCACAGAAAACACTCAAGTGACATTTGGTTATGTAAACTATAAAAGAAATATTTCTCATGACATTGTAGACTGTAGACACGTATGAAAATATGTGTGTCTGTATTAGACTCAAATCCAAGTTCTGGATGAGAGAATAAACATTTTTGTGGCTTAACTTTCTGATTATAATTCTAATATATCTTTGCTCTTGTAATAGCATTGGAATTCAATTCAGTTGTCCAGACATAGGTACCTAATGACTCCTGAGCTAATGTACAATTTATAAGACTTAGGGCTAGTAAATGTGACAAGGCATCTCCAGAATACACAAATTATTTTGAAGTGACAACTGGAAACCAGGGAGGATATCTGGGATATCTAAAATGCCATGAAATATCTCATGTGGCAAACAGTCAGGTCCCTTTGAACAGCCTCTTCTGTGTCTCTCTGGTTTGGTCTAGACATTACACATCCTAATGGATTCACATCTAATCTTATTATCTAGCAGTTATCCTATGCTTCAAAATTCTTGTTAAAAGGGCATTATGAAAGGATTAAGTTAGGGGCTATAACCTTTAAGAAAGGGTTATTTTTAATATGGAAGGACATGGTTCTGGTTAACCTGAAGGGAGGCAATGGAGCTGCAAATAGCTTTAGAATTTGGGACTGATGGAGTTGAAAACCCACATTTCTTTCTCAATTGAATCTCACACTTACCTTTAACCACATCATAATTTCATAAGATAAAAAAATCAATTCAAGTTTATTTTTATAGAACAAATTATAATTTTTCTTTTTTCTTTTTCACCTTTCTCTTGCACAGCCTCTAAAGTCAATAAGAATGTTCCAATTGTTTGCTGCTGCAAGCATTATTCTAATTGACAATTTAGCTAGCTGCCCTGACATTCTGCTGAAGATATTTGGGCCCTACAATATTAATACAATATATATTAAAGAACTTAAGAAATAATTAACACACTGAAAAATACATTCATCCATGGGGATTTATCATCACCTAGGATGCTCGTAGAGTGGGTACATATAATAGATATTTTACATGGCATTCAGTATTTTCATCAATGAACTGGAAATAAGCATTAAATTACCATTGGCAAAATATGTCAACAGCATAAATGTCAACCATGTAAGGACAAAAAGGTTGTCATATGCAACCCAACTTGCTTGTTTAGCCTAACACCTTGAAATTAAATGTGATTTAATGCTTAATTGCTTATCCAAGTCCAGACTGTTGCATCCAAAAGGAGGAACAATCTGTGAAATGTGGTACCTTGTGACATAGGGCCAGTCTACCTGTCTGAATTCTAAAACTGCAATTTAGCAACCTGTTAAAGACTAAATTAACCATTTTGTTCAAGAGAGAAATATAGCTATATGACATAATATTTAATTTTGAAATTGAAAAAAGAAGGCTTATGAATATGCAAAACCAGTATGAGTTAGTACAATGCAACTATTAGCACCACAGTTTGGCAAGGACACTACAAGTGATATTGCTATTTACAAAAATCTATTATGAGATATTAAATGACAGTACATGACTAGGACCTTTATCAGCTTATAAAAATGAACATTTTACTATAAATACAAGATTGACTCTCTGGCTGGTAGAAGTGATCTTACTGATTCATCAATATTTCTCCCTATAACACTTGATATTTTCTTGGAGACATTCAATCAAAACACTGAACTCATACGAACTCAATTGACCCATAAAATCTAAGAGAATAAAAGCTCAAGACAGAAAAATTTCATCGATTGCTGTTAAAATGAATTAAATGTGTTTGGGAACACAGACACTTAGTAGAAACTACATTGTCAGCTGCTTCCAAATGTGTCAGAAAGATCACAGAGATCAGTCTGTAGAGATAAATTGTGTTGCAAAAATAAATATTTGCATACAGTGAGAACAACTATGTGCAAATGAAGCTTTCCATGCCAAGAAATGTGTTCATGGAAATGAAAAGAAAGTAGATTTAAAAAAAAAAAAAAAACAAAAAAAACCACTATGAGTAAACATTTCCATTAAGCTCCTCCTTTATGTAGTACCCGAATTCTCATTGTCACAATTAGAAATCCCCTCCGACTTTCTCTTTGAAATGATTCAGTAGCTTTGCATCTGATTTTTTTTTCTTCACTTTAAAAGCACTAGGCTTATATTTTATCACATCATTTGTATTTCACTTATAAACCAAGGCACCCAGATTCTTTGCTTTTTTAGTGTGTATGGAGCTAAAATGAGGAATCTGCTGATGTATTGGTGAAGGAGCCATAAGAGATCAGGTTGTCTTATTGCCTTTATGCGTGTGTCACAGGATTACATAACAACACCAGGGCTATGCATTGCCACGAGAAGGGGGTGTGACAGGCTGGCAAACCACAGACCTTTGCTGCCAGATGATGGGAGACTTCAGTCAGGTCCTGCTGGGATCTGTCCCAAAGCCTACTCAAAGTAATATGCTTCTTAATGACTGATGGAGCAGTCGATACACTTATTGGAGGCTTATGCCAGCCTGAGATTTGTTGTGGACACCCCAGGGTCCATCCTAGAATTAAAAACACTCCTCAAAAACTGATAGTTTGGAAATTAAGTAAAAGTATATGCTAGTCCTACCTAGAGATTTAACGTCAGGGAATGTAGTAACACAATTTCTCTCCCACAAAAGCTCGTCAGAGTCCATTGGGAGCATTTGCTACAGCTATGAAACCAATGACATATATTCAGCAATCTGGTACAGGACACAAACCTTCCCTCCTTCCTCTAAGCAAAGATTCAAGATTAATTTAGAATGGAAAAAGGAGAAGTATTGGTTTTAAAATTTCAAGGACTTTAAGATTAATATTGCTGAGCAATTAATTTAGAAATCAGTTTTTCAAAGAGAGACTGGGAAAGATATGGGAAGCACCAGTACTGTAGAAAAAGACATGTAGCATAGTACATTTCCAACAAATATGAGCCAGTATAGTGATGTTATTGCAAAAAGTGCAATTTTTATTTGGTCCACATTAGTAAGTCTAATATATCAGAATAGGAAGTAAATATTCAGCCTCTTTTTGGAACCTAGGCAGTTTTCTGATTTCTGAGGACCCCAGGTTGAGAAACTTTATGTTCCTCCTCAGACTTCCTGAATTTCTTTTGGTGTTTCACAGTCCGAAAATATGTGGCTGCAGAGCAGATGACAGTGCTACTGATTTAGAGACCTTTTGGTTCTGCCAGTAGTCCTTTACTATTTTCAGTTCTGGTTCAGACATGTAGAACTAAATGAAGCTAAGAAATGAAAAGACCAATAAGAAGCAAGTGTCGTTCACATTTGAATATTATGTTGAAAATCAGGGTAAGGGCTGAATTCCATATTGTAGTTCCCTTCTCTTTAATTCCACCTCCCCTCCTCCCTATTTTTCCCCAGGTTACTTTCTCTATTGCCTATAAACCCCTACAGCTGCTTTGGAGCAGACATTTTTTATTCCCCTCTCTCTTGTAGCAAAACTGTTGTAATCAAGATTTTAGAGTCATGAAGGCTGAACAGGGGAGTTCTAAACCTTAAACACCAGATGTGAAAGGCCAGTACTGCAATCTATATAACCTTTCAAAACAGGCAGAAAAAGTTAATGAGTTACCCCACAAACACTGTTCACGATGTTTCGCTCCAGTCTCTTAACTATCAAAATCTCATGTTATTCATTTTCCCATGTCTGAACGTTTTTACTGGAGTGCACTAGCTTTTGAAAGATTTCAGCCTCTAGCACACTGTGTTCTCTTGTATATAAAAAAATTATATATTTGTCTTTTCTCCCCCTGAGGTTTTGCAGCATTTTTTAAAAATTTTATTTGGCAGTTTATAATTTATTACATTCCTTGCTCGCATGTACATGCACCTTGGCATTATGCTGCTTTAATGTGAAGACTGGGAACTCATGACAGAACAGGTTTACAAGGACTGGCAAGCATGCATTTGCACATAATATCTCAACAGATATCTGGCACTTACTATATATGGAAAAATTGCTAAAAACAACTTTGAGGAAGGAATCCGAAGAGCTACTTTCATTAGCTTCCAAAACAGATGTTCACATGTACATATATAGAAAGTGGGACAGCAGACAAACACATTGATTTGCCTGTTATGCTCTTTTGAACCTGGCATGTAGTAAAAGTAAAAATGTCACCTAACAAGAGATCCATCTGCCCTGGTTTAGGCATCCAACACGGTAACTAAGTTACAAAGTGACTAAGACAGTTACTACACACTCTTAATAGTCAAGGGAGAGAAATACCATCTCCAGACAGCAATTCATCTCTTCCTGAGATAGGTGTCTAGAACAGATCAGATAAACTGCCCTCTAGGGAAGCCTATGTCTCTTTACTGACTGCTAGGGGAATGGGAATAGCTTGAACTTGGATATCCAACTTCTAGGCTTCTGAAACGTGATGAATTTCATTCTGATATGGCCAAAGAACTGACACAAAATCGTTGGCCTGATAAAAAGAAGAAAAATCCATCCAGCTAAATGCCACACGTTTTATACCCAAGAATATGAGTGAATGAAAATTCAAGAATGTTAAAATTGTTTTAATCTGTTATTTGAATTAATTTTCTGTGATGATACCATCAGCTTTTCTCCTCTGTAATGCATCTTTTACAGGAAAACAAAAATTTACAACTTAGGTAAGGTTTCCAGGTGAGAATGTAAAAGTGTGGAAAAGAAGTATCACAACAGTCATTAATGCTCGTAATATTTGCTATTAGGTGTAATTAAGATATCTAATTAAAGGATAATATTATATATATACACACACAACTATTTCAAAGGCATCCAAGAGATGTAGGAAACAAGTAATGAATTTTATTTAGTTTAGGTACATAAATGCTTCAGGCTGCCTTGAAAATCCTTCCTTATTAGTATGCCTAGTCATATGATCACACATCTTCAAATCCACCTCATGAAGTGGTGAAGTCTCATTGTGTCTAAAGGTTGACTGCAAGGCTGCCATTCACATGAGAGATAATCACAGGATCAAGACCAAATAATATTGCTTTTGGGAAATGTTCTATTCTTAGTCTGTATTTTCCTCCAGAAATTTGTGAAATTGTCAAGTATGGTGAGAAAAAGAGAAGCTCCTGACAAAGTCTTGGAAAAAAATGATCAGAAATTATAACTGATCCAATTATTTTTAATAATCCAATGATTAATTATGCATATTTTTTTTAAGATTTATGATTTCAAATTAAAGAAAAAATGTTTGGAATGTTGAAATTTCCTCCAATTTGAATAGCCAGAAATTTGAGCAATTATGCATCAGAGACATCTGGCAACGGTCCATTTCTTTAAACATTCTTGTATGAATTTTGACAAAACATGGTAAACTCAGGCAGCTTGAAGGTGGCAGCTCGGCATCACCAGTTTTCTCTGTATATCCCTTTCACTAATTGGTTTAGCTGACCAACCATCTTTCCTGTGCCTCATTTCTCTCCTTCGCTTTCTGCTTTTAGTTTCTCCTGCTTGGTCACTGACCTAATACATGGAATACTTTTTGTGTGTGTTTGAAGAACGCTTAACAGAAATACACCTGGCTGGCCACTGGGACCTGGAGTGGGCTCATAAAGATAATTATGGGTCAAATTAGGAGCAAGAAAGGGAGGACCTGGGTAAAGGACATATCCTGTGGATGTGGAGGATGGAAGGGAGAGCAGAAAGATCAAAAATTGTGACTGGGAACTGCTAAGGATGGTGGAGAGAAAAGAGAACAGTGAAGATGTGTACTGAAAGGTGAATAGCTGGACAAAAGTGGTTCCTTTGTGGTTTACCTCCAGTCCAGATATGCTTCTGGAAAATGCTGTCCTCTTTATTTGTAAGCCTGTTCAGCTTTCAGTCTCTCCCCTGTGTCACCAGCAAGAGCTTCCTTAACATCTGCTGCACAAAGGGGCAACAATCCATATCTGCCACAGAGGATTGAATCACCTCAGCAGCCAGTTATGAAGTGGCATTTCTCAGTCAGATTTCTTTTGGCAAATTTGCTTGTTTATACAATGGATTAGCACTTCTCAGTTATCTCCTTCATGTTTACAATTTCCAATTAGTTCAGTCATTCCCCTAGGGATTAATCAAATAATTTCTCTGTAAAATATCAAACACCAGCCTTCTAGAACAGTGCTTTCTTCCTCAGGTTGTATTTGAGCCTTCTAACACTGTAAAAGAATATTAAGTTTACTGTAAATACTCATCATAATTTTCAAGGTGTTAGAAAACCAGGCATTTATATGGAATTTAAACCAGTACACACCATATGTGGGTTATTTTGGCAATAGGATAAAATGAGGGAATATTATCTCAAGTAGGAAGTCCATTAGGCTAAATCATAAAGTTTGTCTGCTAATTAAATCAAATCTGCTTTGGAGGTTGTTAGAGATCATGTCTGCTAATGGTTAATGAGGTAAATAAATGGGAAATGTAACTAATGAAGAAAGGTAAGATTGCTGGATTTAACTGTAGGCCTCGAGTGCATTGAGCCAGAAATCTCCATCTATTGTTTTTTCATTTTTCATTCCCCATCCTTGAAGGAATGTGTTTTTCACTATTGATCTCCATTTCTGCCTCATTGTGACCATTTCTTAAGGTTACAGTTCTTTCCACTGAATATTTTTTGCCTATCTCTTTAGTGAAAAGTAAAGGGCTTTTGTACTTACAGTTCATAAAATATTGTTTTTCTTTGGAATTTTTTTTTCTGAACTTCTTGCCTTTCTTCTCTAGGATGATCATACTGCTGAAGATCAGAGGAGACATTTTAATAACAGATACAGAAGTATGCAAATGTTGGCTTTTCTAGCCACTTAAGCATGTCTTAAGCTGCAGATTCTTATATTCATTATGCACAAATAATAAATCCAGAGATATTTATGTTGTATTTTTTACACCATTCAAGACTGAATAATTTAAGAGAAACATTCCTCTGTCACATCTAGAGACTGAGGAGAGCATGTGATTCTCCACAGGGTCTCTTAGTGGAGACTGCACAGTACAATACCTGTGGATATAGATTGATTCATGCATATGGATGGAAGAATGATCTTTTAGGCATATCTGAGAGTTAGAAAGTCTCCTCAGAATATCAGGGAAAGCTTTGGGAGATACAGGCCTTGTATATTACTCATTAGAAGTGATTGGCTGTATAAGGAGCTGTAAACTCCCTTCCTCAATTTCTCAAAGCACAAATGAGATCTTACAATTCCTCTCACATAAGGGTGTTGCTACACAGCCAAAGAAATTGGGTGAGCTGATTTATAACCCTTACAGTCAGGTATCTGTTCCACAGAGTTTAGTGTCTCTTGTTGTTGGATATTTGTTTGATGCATTTACTCTGTCGTAGCTTGGTAATGGGTAATTCCCATAATCAGCTGTCATATTTCTCCTCTAGGGCATGGAAGGATTCTCTCTCATTTGTATTATATTTAACTGAAAAGAGTTCTGTGTATGTGTAGAGAAGAGTACTCACAAGTTTGATCATGAGTTGTTCTTCTGGCTGCTCTGCTTAAGGAACTAAACCAGATTGCTTTAGCAGAGCAAATTCATATGCATTCTTTTTATTTTCTGCTTTTAAATAGGACTAAGTCCAGGTGGATTTCTCTTAGACTAGAAACCATTAAAATCTGATCATTGTGTGCTATTTGAATATAGAAAAAACCAGCATGCAGAAATCTTCCGTAAAAATTATTAAATCAGTTGCTGAAGAAACCAGAAGAGTTAACAAATTCTGCAGAACAGTGATGGCCACAAATTTGTGTCCTTTCTCTTCCTAAGCACAGCTTCTGTGAATGATATGGAAGTTCAAACAGGAAACTGATAAGCATTTCTATTATTCACTAGATCAAATTATATGTCTTGCCTGTGAACAGCTTTTAGAAGTGACATTCCTGACTGAATTTTTTTCAGAAATCAGAGGACCAGCATGCTGGTAGAGGCTCAGCTGGGAGCTGGGAGATGTCTTCTCCAGGATCAGCATCTTACCTCCGGAATAGCCGTGTTCCAGGTGTGCTGGGTGGGTGCTGGGAGGCACGGGCAGGCACTGCTTCCCTCAGCTGCGGTGCTCAGGGTGCTGCAGCTCCAGGTCTGGCTGGGCTGGGTGCCAGCACTGGACTCCAGTGATCCCAGGAGAGATGCTGCTCTCCTCCCGCTCTCCTTCCTCCCCAGCCTTCATGGCAATGCAGGAGTACCCAGCCTAATTTGGGGATAGAGAAAATCCAAGGAGATCCCCTTGTTTCTTCTTCTCCTTTTACATCTTTCTCCACATTTCTGACTCCTTTACTGAATTCTCAGCTATGTGGGATGCCTCCTCCTCTTTTGCATTTTGGGAGCAGTGTGAGTCTACACATGCTTAGCTAGTACTTTGGATTTTGAGGAACAGAAGAAAGGAGAGGAAGTGGTGGTGCGTAACAGTTTATTTTCAGTAAAACCTGGGTATAGCTTCACACTTATTGTTTTCAGAGAGCCTTTGGTATTTGGAACAGGGAACTCCCTCAGGCAAGATATTCATTTTGTGGCTTTTTATTTGGGCTGTGAAATTCTGCTCAGCTTTCACTGGTATCAAAAACTTGAAGGCCACATGAATTTTCATTAGACTGTCTTAGGCTGCCTTCTGAAAGCAGTTTCTACTTTCTTCTCCTGCAATTTTCCTTACCTTAGATTTTCTGCTAAGTCATAGTATTTTAGAGATGCAAAGTAAGTTTTAGAGCTTTTTAAATAAAATCTGCCTTATCTAAGAGTGGGATTTATTTTTTTTTACTCTAGTTTCACTTACTGCATACATCTGGGATGGACTTAGATAAATTTAGCAAGATGATTTTTGCTCCTGGGAAGGTCAGCTGTCGAGGGTGGTGTTGGAGAATAAGATTGGGAAGCAAAAAATCTGGGTTTTCCTCATCTTTGTCTCACCTGTGTGTTGGGGAACAGATTTAATTGAGGCCTCTGCTGCCACTCATGGTGGGGTGAGCAACTTCTGGATATTTTGAAGATCATTTTGAATTAATGGAATGACTCTCTAATATTTCAAAAGAAATAAACTGCCATTTGATCACTTTAAACACATCATAAACAGACGTAGTTGACTCACGGGTGAAGTGAAAGCATGTTAGCTGTGCTCTGCTGAGTGGGTAAACTATGTGACCTGACATTCCTGATATATTAGTTGCTGACACGAAGTGTTTTACCACATGATGACTGCTTGACTTGCAAATGAAGAGGCTGCTTTGAAAAGCAGAGAACTCTGCTTCCAGCCCTTGGTGGGGTCCCATGTTTCAGTACCTTCTGAGGTGCCTTTAGGCAGTCCCTTGTTTATAGACAAAGAGTGCTGCAATTTTACTGACTTTCATGTGAGCTTCTCAGAAGTTCAGCATAAATTCTATCAGAATTCAGCTTAGAGTTTTGAACAATACCAAACTAATATTTTTAACTTGTTAGGAAAACTCTGGATTTTGCTTGTCTTTAGAGGGACTCTGACAATATCTCATTTTGCAGGTTTATTTGATGTCAGCCATGACAACAAAGCCTCACAGTTTTCCAGTAGAGCTTTGATTGTCCTTTTTAACACCTGGTAAGTACTGGATGAGTTTCAGTGCAATAACAAATCATAAAACCAGAATGGAGAGGAGAATAAACTTTTATTGTTTTAGCAACAAGCCTGTTCTGCTTTACCTTTCCAACAAGACACA
Organism: Hirundo rustica; assembly: GCF_015227805.2. Classification (NCBI taxonomy): domain Eukaryota; kingdom Metazoa; phylum Chordata; class Aves; order Passeriformes; family Hirundinidae; genus Hirundo; species Hirundo rustica. The sequence continues at coordinate 144,305,285 of NC_053450.1, read as the reverse complement.
AAAGCCTGTCTTTTGTTTCAGCACTGGAAAGACTTTGTTTGCAAACACTAGCAATTCGTCTTCCACTTTATGTTTATCTGAGCAAGAATATGAAAGTTGTTAACACTAAACAAAGAAAAAACCCTTTTTATACAGCTGAGTGAATATTGAATGGGAATAATGCTCCTGAGTTTCAGATGGAGGGCTATTATTTTTATTATTATGTTCATATCATGATCAAAATTGCATAGCTGAGCGAGGGAAGTGGTACTGTAACATTATTGCTAATCGAAAATATAAATGTCTAAATGACTTCTTGTGAGGCAAAGATAACGAAAGAATCCATTAGTTCTTGTTTCACAGCTATTAAATTGTTGTTTATTACACATCATTCCCAGATGGGAAAACCAAGTTTTAGCCCATTTCCCTGGCTGTAAAGAGGTGGGCACCATGTGACTCTGAAAAGTAATCATCAGTGTCATGAATTAAGTCAATCAGTAAGTGAGCGACAAAACTCTCAGTTGAATTCAGAGCTTTTCACTTCCAGATATATGTCAATTTTCTTTCCTCTAAACATTTCTCAAAGCCGCATATTTTCACCCAGATGGCTGAATCCCTCATTCTCCTGCCGTATTGCTTTCATTGCTGTTACACTTGAGCTTGCATTCCCAAGATAAATCACTGTATGTTATTGAGCTTGCATCTTTGCTATAAAAATGTATTCTAAACAAGCGTGGACTGGGGGAGGATTCATGCATGTTCTCAGTGTGGGAGGGAAAAGGTGTTGTAGCATTTCTTAATGTTGTATGGAAGTCTGTATAGACTATGTGACAGTGAATGGCACTATGAAGTTTTACTGTTAGAACTTTGAAGGACCACTACACAAGGGTAGGCAGATATTCTGGTTTTCTAAGAAGCAGCTCTAAAACCCTGACTGCTCTTGCTGTACAGTATTTTGTTTATACCACAAACAATTTTTTGAAAGCTTCATTAATTTTTAACTTTCGTTTTGCTTTTCACCACCTTTCTGTCTTAGAAGTACAAACTCATAAGACATGAGAATATGCCACAATCATGTATTAAACCTGATTGAGCACCTCTTGAAGAGCCATTTCTCCTCAAGTCACCTTCCTAACCTTCCCCTATTGCTCTCTACCATCAATATGGAGAAAGGTAGATACTTCTAGAAGGTGAATCATTCTACCAGACTTCATTATTCATCTTCAAAATGCCCTCAGACAGTGCTTATTTGTCTCTCCTTATTTTATGGTGTACGTAGAAAAACAACTTTGGCAAAATTTAATCTTCAGATTAAATTATTTCTGTTAAGAAATTCTGTTTCTTAGAATTAATTCTGTTAAATTATTCTCTGTTAAGAATCTCCTTTGTCTTCAGTAGGAAATACCTGGTTCTGTGACTTGTTTAGAAATCTGAAATGTAACATGACACTCATATCGTGTTACCATCATTCCCTGGTATATTTACATGAACATATATGCATGTATGCAAGAAAATTGAAGTATTTGTGATTATGTGTGCTTTCATAAGGACTACTCCCAAATGAAAATTATATAGAGAATCTGCTCAACGGGGTGAAATAGCAATTTTTAAATTTGAATTATCTTTTTTTCTATACCTATCCTCCTTTGCATATGTATTTTTATGTTGTAGATGAAGTGCGTGCATTGCATAACATTTATTATTTCTAATGTAATGGCACCTAACATCAAATTAGGAACAAGTTCTTATTACAAATAACATTGCAAAACCAAATGTGCCACAGGGGTTTCCCACTCTGGAAAAAGCTGTCTCTCTTGGATGTAGGTTTCTATTTATTTTTCTATTTACATAGAAAATTTACATTCTTTTTTTATATATGGGTTTCTTTTTTTTAATCATATAATAACTGCACTAATGATGAGTAGTTCTGTGGCCAGTTCAGCTAGACCAAAAACTGAATTTAACTATTTTGTTCATGAGTTTAAGAAAACTACTTTTTTTTTTTTTTTTTTTTTAATAATTAATAAAATCTTATTGATTGTCTTGAGAAATTAAGAGTGGAGGAAACCTTTCCTTGGACTGACTGTCATGTTTTCACATTATTAAAATTTGGCTTTCCAAAGCATCTAGTTTTGATTGATTGTTGTGTTTAAGCATCTGTTTATCCATCCACTTGTAAATAATTTTCTGCTCTGAATATGAGACAAAACTATACCAAATAAATGACATCATTAAAAATGCATATGGAAGTAATTCTTGCTGTAATGCTTTTCCTTACACTCCCACCAGAAGCTAGAGGCAAATTAGTTTAAGCATTTACTCTGAACATCCACTCTACTTGGGCAATCCACCTAATTTGTTGTATTTACTTACAATTCATGCCCACAATAGCACACAGCTCCTTATAGAACTTGCTGTAATTGTAAAAAGGAAAACACTTGAACTATTTTGGAACAGGACATCTAGATCAAAAAACTATCATCTGATTAGAGAACAAGGTCTCCTTAGAACCATGAAAGAATGTTTATTCTTGTTTTAGGACATGTGTTTTTGCAGGAATCATATGATAAAAAAATGACATGGAAAAAAATTCTCTTTTGGACACCCCTGAATCAGCTGTTCTAATCTTGTTTTGGCATGTGTAGGAAAAAGCAATCAGGCAAGTTGTAATATGCTAATCCTGCTTCATCTCCTGATTTCTGTAATTGTGGTGACTGCTTTTGCTTCTGCAGTTTCAGAAGGAGAGTTTTTAAATATTGTCTGTCATCTGAAGTTTACAGAACACTGTTTGGAGGAAGATTTTAATAGTATAGAAAAAAAGTGATAAAGAGTATTACTTCCTTCCAGTAGTTTTAACTAATAATTAGGATATGTAAGAAGACATTTTCTGAACAACAAGTATCTAAAAGCACTCAGCTGGAAAGTGTCTAGTTTTGCTTCATCATTTTTGCAGAAAACAGGAGCATGCTGATTTACAGAAGTGAACCAAAGGAAATCAAGGCAGAACCAAGATAAGCTGAGATGTGAATTAAGTTCAAAGAGGTCACGAAAAATATTGCTGAAAACAGAGAATTCCCTTTTCTTAGACTCATTCCAGACAAAGAAGTTGATAGAGAGGGACCTATATGAATGATATGCAATGTTGCCATTGCTTGCAGTGAAACAGAACATTATCTGAAAGACTCAGTGTAAAAGATGTAAAAGATATTCAAAATGGAATCTGATTTCAGTAGAGCAGCAGTTGTTTAAATGCATATTTCTCACCAATCTCCGCAACTGCCTTCAAAAATGGATGGCCACATTGGATGCCAGTGTAAGGAAAGGCAAACAGGCAGGAGGGGAAATTATTCTCCCAGCTGTAACACGATATTCATTGTCAGAAATGCTTCATGGTGTTCAGTGCTAGAAGTGTGCAAAACTCAGACGAAAATATTCACAAGAAACCTCGTGAACTTGCAAATGTTGAAGTTTTTCCTGCTTAGATAGGCCAGTTGGCCCAGACAGCCTCCTGAAACTCTTTCCAGCCTAAATGATCTTATGATCTTATGACACTCTCAAAAGGTGCGGGTTTTTTCACTTGAAATGGATGTTCAAACCGAGGCAAGACGGTGTCTCAAGGCAAACACTGTAACACAACATTACTTGGCATTTAATAAAATAATGTTACAATGTAATGTGAACATTGAGTAAAACTGATCATGAAGTTGTATTTTGAAATTATGGGGAAAAAGATGTTCCCTGAAAATCCAGCATGATAAAAAGACTGAAGCATTTTCCATGAGAACTTTTGCACATATGCATAAGTCCAATTAACAAGAATCTCTCTTCCAGCAAAATTGAGACAATTCATATGTCAGTAAGATCTACACATATTTGGTATATGTATCCTATGACAAATAGGATATTTGTGCTATTTCTCAATTTAGAAAGTTTATTCTTTAATTGAAGTTTTCAACACTGATACACAGATAAATTGAAGTTAATATATCTCACAGTATTGATAAAAATTCTTCGTTAAACACACACTTAATACCCAAAATTTCAGTCCTTATAGCCTCTGAAACAGGATTCTTGCACATTTGGGTAATTTGTAGCAAAAAGCAAGACTAAAACTGCTCAAAAGTCTTTCCTCTAATTTCCAGTAAGACAGAATAAAATGAGGACAGCATTCTCTGTTGCCACGGAAACACAAGTGTCCACTGCAAATTATGGAAAGTTTAAAGTTATTTTCTATGCCAGTTTGAACAATTTTTCTAAAATATCATGTTATTTTCACAGAGAGACAACACCCCTGCTGCTCTAAAGTTTAGAACTTTGTGAAAACAGATACATAAATGTTGCCTGGACCACCAGCCAAAGACTTTCTAAATTGGAACTTTTTTACATTTTCTTCCTTTGAGTAAGAGGAAATGACTAAGCCCAGAGAGCTGAAAATCCCCTTATTGTTGGAAACGGTTCTATTGTTTTAGGCTGAAGACTCACTAGGAAAACAAAAGGGGAATACACGGGAGTGGATCACTAGAGAATTCCCCAGCCTGTGCAGGGAAGTGCAGGACTTCACATCCGGTGGCAGGGTCTTTTCTGAACTTCACAGCCAACAGTTCAGCCGAGGGCTGGGCTTACAGATCCCCCCTTTCTGAAGCAAACGACGCTGTATCACAGCTGATGGGAGGCCATGGAGCCCTCAAACAGATGCTGAGGTGTCCCTGCCCGCCAGGCGGAGAGAACCTTTGCAGTCGTTCCTACCACGTTTGCAGCACCTCCTTCTCACTGCCCCCAGATAGCACCATGGGCGATCCTCCGGGATGACTCATCTAAAAAGGAAGTTCTGCATTCTTTGAGGTTTCTGTGAAAACCCAGATGCTTGAAACCAGCTGAATGGTGACAGATATGCAATCGACATCCTCGGGAACACCAGCCCTTGGGTGAACCCCGGAGAAAGATGCCCTTGCAGAGCTGTCATTAAATAGATGTTGCACAGCTCAGCTGTGCCTCAGCACACTCCAGTTTGAAGGGCCTGCTCTGCAAGAGGGAATGCAGGAAGCATCACGTCTCCCAAAATTCGCTGATAACACAGAGGAAAAACAACATTCCTTCCCTTCCCAGGGTTTCTAAAGGCTACAAAGAGTATCAGGGTGGAATGAAGTCCAGATGCAGGTCCCTTATACAAACTAAGGAAGAAAGAGCAGTAAATTTCCCCAAATATAAAGCCTGCAGCATCTGTGAGTTAGACTGAAGTAGAGCGGGTGACAAGTCAAGGATCTTAATTTACTCTTCTCTTCCAACTTTGCCACGTGAGGCCCAGCAACAATGTTTAATGCAAAACTTGCACAATTTGATGTTGATCCCAAACTTCTCATCAATAATTTTACTAAAGTCAACAGCTCATCCAGCATCAATCTAAACATTCCCATCAATAGTTTTTGGCTAGCAGAAAGGTTTTCTGAGCTTTATATAAATTACTTCCAAGCTTTTTAAACCCTTGTATATGAAAGACAGATAAATCATGAATTCATATTGTTGACTTTTATGGCAGCATGCACCTTCCTCTGTTGCATACCTCACTGGGCCGTGGATTCTGTTCAGGTCGTGCAGTACAGGTCTTTGCTGATATTACAAACATCACAGTTGTTCCATCCAGAAAACTTTATTCAGTAAATGATTTATAAGTGCGACAGATTAAACACTAAAAAAATCAGTAACATTGACATAGGGCTCATGTGATGCAAGGCACAGCACCAGATTTCCATGGAGCAGTTCTATGTTTTCATGGTAAACAGCTTTTGAGACTCAGCAAACATTGTTTCGGGTTGCCTCAGGGAGTCAACTCATCTGCACTTGCTCTGACAGTGTCAGATGATTGTTCAGGCTTTTAAACATCACATGAATGAACGTCAGAGCTGCCTGAAGGCTCTCAAGGAGTGTAGGCTAAACTGAATTTTGCCACCTTGGAGGTGAGGGGCTGAAACATTGCTTGACGTCCTGGCCAAGAGTGGACAGTCAGAGGAAAATTGATGCGGCAGTGGAGACTGAGCATAGTAAACTTTAAAAATTGTGGTCAGTTACTGCTGCTTTATCCTCCCTTGTGTCTTAGTGGAAACCTTCCTTTCTTTTTCACTGACAGCGTTGGAAATCTGGGTTTCCAACACACTGCTGCAGGCAATGGCACCAGCAGGGCCATAGCCTTTTTACCTCTCCTTTGGCCAGCTCTTTCGCCAAACTGCCTCATAACTTGATGCCTCTGGCTTTTCTGTGACAGAATTCTCCTTTCTTGGTTGCACACCTCACAGGGCCACAGATTCTGCCCAGGAATTGTGGCACAGTTCAGGCTGTTATAGCAATTAGCACCATTATTTTTTTCAGTAAGTGATTTATAAACATGGCATATTAGACAGGGAAAACAGGTGGCTTGCTTTGCATACACCTGGGCCTGGTTGTGATGATGAATGTTAAGGAATAACACTTACTAACAGTAAATAATGCAGTTCTTCTGATCCCCCACCAAAATTGTAGCTAGAGAGGTCTGCCAGTGCCTGCCTAGATCAATCACAGCTATCACTTTCTAAAGAAACCATCTCTACCCTAACTTTAGGGAATTTACAATGACAAAGACTTTTTACCCAAATTTCAAACAGAATAGTTTTTCTGTTCCCAGCTTAGTTTTTCTCCCAAGAGCTGAATTTGCTTTAGATGTATTTTATGACTCAGCACCCTGCCCTCGTAAGTCCCTGTCATCACAGGTGACAGAGACAGAACAAACATGTGTCGTGCAGCTACATTGTTAGGACTGAAGTGAATCCAGAAGGAGCTTTTAATCTTTAGGCCAGAGGCTGAAAAGGTAGCATGATAAATTCATAAGCATCTGGACTGTGCAGTGACTTTCAGACTTGATGGCAACCTGAGGCTGCAGAGCGAATACGAAAACCTCAAAATGTGTGTGCGGGGAGAAGTGTGAAAGACACCAGCTACAGGCACATTTTTTTAGGCAGGAAAAATGCTGTCTGTTAAGAACAGTTCATGTGAGAGCACTACAGGAGTTTATGTATCTGGCTCTCCACTTGGAGGCAATGGGGGGAGTCAGGTACAGCAAGGGGCAGGTCAAAACTTCTAAGAGATCACATCCAGGCTGAGGCTGTGCCTCTTCACTGCACACAAGTGAAAGGAATCCTCTGTGGCTGCTGAAATCATTGACTCATTTGGGTGCCATCATATGCCTGTAATTAATCCAACATGCCTAGTGCCTGGAATAGTGGTGTAGGCGCTCAGACAACATGTTCCTCTGAGAAAATACGCAGTGAGACAGAGCCTTGCACAGCCCTACCTACCACAGCTTGTTCTTACTAAATTACAGACCTCCAAGAGGTTGAGAGTCAATGGGAGGGCTGTAGCTCCAAAGCTAGACTTAAATGCATGTAAGCAGACACCTAGGAAATATCTGAGAGCTTGAAACCAGTCCAGGCCTCTTCCTTTCTGTCTGACTGTGGCTGTGTGAAATGGCTGTGGAGCAATATGGGACAGGGAGGACAGTCCATCCAGACCTCACAGGAGCACATGCAGTGTCAGACTGTAAAGGTCACCTCAGAGCTAGATCTAAATATGGCTAAATTCAGGCAGAGCACCCAAGAGAAGAATTTGGCTCCAGACTACATGTTTACAGGCCCTACAGAAGCACCCTCTGTACTTCCTTGGGGGCAGGGCAGAAGTGCATGGGGACGCACACTCCCACTGCAGCTTGCTCAGGGAGGTGTATGGTTCATTTGCAATCACCGTCTCATTCTCAGTGAACTTCTCTGTGCTGAAGCACATTAGCGCTTACAAAACCAGGAAAGCTGTGGACTACTGACCCATATCTGCATAAAGCTTCAAATTAATCATCCTCTCCTGATCTTTTCCATCCCTAGTGATGACTGAAAATAAGAAAGAAGAGTGATTAGATTATTTTACTAATCTTTATCCTATTTATTAAATCATGACATTTCATCCCCCATTGAATTGCATAACTATACTATTGAGAAGTGTAATATTATCCATTTTTATTTCAAAATGCTGAATAAAAGGCATGTCTGTGACACATTTCAGCGGAAATTAGACAATGATATTTTTGTGCTCAGAAATGAGATGTGTTTTTATCTTACCATGCTTAATATTCATGCTAATTTACTACACACTTTTTTATTGTTATCAGAGAAGCACATTCTTTGGGTATACATTTGATCTACTGCCTGCTAACTCAGAATTGCATGAACACAACTTTTGGCCCACTTCTCTTTGTATTCTCTTGTGTGCTGCCATGCAGTGCAAGACAATACAAGTATAAAGATCTTCCTGACTATTTTTCCTCTCAGTTTTTTTAAACCTACAGAAAATCCTGGTTTGATATGGGTAGATGACACAGGGTTATTATTCTATTCTTTTCTATCAGAGGTTGATCTCAAGCTCTTTTTACTGAAAGTAACTCCAGCTTTCTTTATACTTCATTTCATAATGTTTTATTATACTGGAGTTTTAATCACTGAAAATCTAATAAGAAAAAGACATTCTCATGGCTGAAATAGAGCATCTTGTAATTCCCCTCCCCCTGATCATATTAGGTACATTCAAAATTATACAAAGCTTTTTCTAACTCAGTTTAGGGATTTGTGTATACATCTAAATCATAAAACTCTCCCATCACATTGGGGTTTTTCTAAATCTGTAAATCCTGTGAACTTTCCTTTAACCACCAACAGACAGATGAAGTATTTCCATTAGGATTTTAGGGTACTCTGTACATAAGAGGTTCAATATGTGCAAGCTTACTTGAAAAAGCAGGGTTATTTATTGTTAATCATCTGGCCTGATCGTTGCCTGCTGGATAAGCTTCCTTCTTAAAGGAAAGAAAAAAAAAGAAAATTTAATCTCTCTAGTTGATACTTAGTTATCTTCTTCTCCAGGAACTGTATCAACCACCTTAGCCACAGCTAAGGAGACAATTATTCACTCCGCTTCTATTTTCTGGGTGGCTGCTGTTTGTTTTCTTTCCCTGGATGAGGATTTTAGCAGGACCTCAGAAGATGAATGCTGTCTGAGCACAAGGACGCTACACCTACAAACCTAAACGCTTTGCATAGCAGATATTTTAGTAAATACAATGAGCAGGTGAAACAATGAAATAATACATGTTATGAACAGGTGGACATATGCTGTTTTTATATACTGGTGACTTGTCAACAGAATACCACAAGAAAGAAGTTTTGGTTTGGTTTGTTGTTTTTTTTTGGTTTTTTTTTTTTTTTTTTGTTTTTTGTTTTTTGTTTTTTTTTTTTTTTTTCCTTTGTGCTAGTACCTGTCCACTAATCTAACTAAATAATGGCAGATACAAGTATCCCAAAAGATGCCTATGAATGTCATGTCAGAAATTTTCTCCTCTGCTGAAGAGATCATGAAGTTCAATGATTAAAACTGCAATGTACCTGTGCTGTACACCAGTGACATGAGCAGAACGAGATTGCTTTCCAGGCAGCAGCTCTCCTGTGGAGATCAGCACCACCATTCACAAGGAATAAAACCTGTAGAGTAGAAGGCTTTGATATAGTGCCTCCCTAGGAGAATCTCTGGTGCAACTTTTGGACAGTTATGCCACAAAAATACCAGTGAGCCTGGTTTCTATTGTCATCCTTGGACCTGGATTATAAAGGAATACTCTGTACTGAGTGCCTCTCCTCAGTTTAGTCATTGAATAGCATAGTTCATCTTGCTTTTCACAGTTACAGTAAAATATCCATTTTCCCACTGGGACAGCAAGTAGAAACAAATGGAAACAATTTGAACTTTCCAGTGCTTATTCAGCAGATCAGTGTTTAAACCCACAGATATGCACTGACTTGTTCAGTAAGCCAGTATTAACTCTAAGTGTCAGAAAGAGGCAACCTTAGTATACCTGGCCAAAGTCCACAAGAGTTTTAATAATATTATATTTAATATACCTATGTATTTAAAAAAAAAAAAATCAAAATGTGAATGAATAGAAAAAAATAGCATGGTACATGGATATTACAAAGTAAATATTATTAAATAGCTCAGAAACTTTGGTAGATTCCAGATTTAGAGAAAGGTCAGGATCAAATCAGATTTATTTGCTCATGGTTTATTTGTTTTATGAAAGCTTGAAACAAAATGGAGAAACAGAGGAGAACTAGTCGTCTAAGAATCAGAGGCAAAGTCCTCCAAACTCTTCCTTAACCCTTTCTCATTATCCAAGTGGCAGCAGAAAAGTAACAGATATTTTGTTGATGGTAAGTTCCTTGATTTCCATTATATGCAAAGTTCCTTATAACAAATTATTATCACCTGCGACTTGCAGGAATGGGTGTTGCTCTACCAGTAAGCCTGGTTTCTATTGTCATCCTTTTCTCTTCAGCATTTATTTTGCAGTATTGCTCAGGTATGATACAGTTCCAGTTAACAGGGAAAAAAAAAAGTAAAAGCTATGCCTTCTTCTTTTTTTTTTTTTTTTTAAGGTCACTGACGTTTTGTAGTGGGAAAATTCACTATCGTATGACTTTGCCAGTAAATCAGGCCAAATGATTTTGTAAAGCCAAATGCTTGGAAACATGGTCAGCTGATTAAGGCACTGGGCTGTGACTCAGAGGATCTGGATTCAGTTCCTGGCACTCGCTGCATCACCTTGGGCAAATCACTTTACTGCTTTTATCCTTGCATTTCCAAATGTTGAAGGACCTTGGCAACATTTCTTCTGCCCTCTCCCTGCCTCTCCCCCGCCATGGCCCACCAGTGCGTCCTACAAGCTGTACACAGCTGAGAGAATGGGGTTTGCCCTCAGTCTGAAGCTCCCTGTCATCAGCTGCAATTAAATATCTATATGTAAGAAATTGTTTTGCTGCCTCAAAGGCACTCTGAATTGGCACTATAAATAAATAAAATGTGAAGAAAAAATCCAAAACTCTCCTTCAGAAAGCCAGCTCCATGCCTTCCCTTATTTCCATCGTTGCCTCTGTGGCGATGAAAGCAAGCCTTGTATTGTTAGCAGTGGCAGGAGCAGAGCTGCTGCTTCTGTTTCTGCTGATAAATATTTCTACTGCCAAAGCAGCACCTGCAGTGCCAGCATTCAGAGGTGCCTGCAGGCACCCACCGAGCGTGGCCTCCCTGCTCTCAGGGTGCTCTGCCTGGGACTGGGCTCCAGAGCAGCAGCATTTCCTTCTGGAGGCTGTGCATGCCTCAACAGCCATTCCTGGGTATGATCCTTTCCAAGCTGTCAGCAGAGAGAAGGAAAGGAATCACTTCTCAGCCTCTGATCTCCCAAGTATCCTTAATGGGCATGCATCCAGACGTTTTCATTAATGTAAGTAGCAGCTAACTAAACTGGCTAATAAGTTGTCTCTGTTTTTCACTCATTTTCAATCAACATAACTAATCAACATGCCAGAGAATGCAAAATACTGTACAAGCCCTTGAGAGGAGAAGCATTTTTAATCATCATGATTGTTCATCTGTTGATAAAAAAAGTGTCTTAAAATTAATAAAATGATAGCTTGTGATGCTGAATCTTTAATAGCATATGGAAAGCACATTCAATACAGAGTGGAAAAGGGCATTGTGGGATATGCTCTGAATCACAAACGTACTGAGGTGAAAATCCAGAAAGCTCAAGGCACAGTGATGGACAGTTAAATATCTTATGTAGTTAGAAAGGAACGTGGGAGTGAAAATTTAAACTGAGTTGAAAATACATATAAGTAGGTGACAGTAATAAAAAGGAATAACACAGCTAATAATGCTTGGCATTTGTATCCTTTTGCGTTTAGCAAGCACTTTATAAATTTGAATGAATAAAGACAAACCAGGTTATAATAAGTTTAATATTATAATTCACAATTTATATATGTAACAGCTGATACAGAGAGACATTAAAACCAATATTACCAAGAGAGGCACCTGCATTCATTCTGGGGTTCAAAAGCCTGTCCATCCTTCACTGAAAAGTCAAGGTTCCCAGACTTGGAGAAAGCCTATTCATTTTAGGTGCCTTAATTCTCAAAAAATATAATTGCCCATATGTGTACAGCAAGCCTTTACAAAATTGCTAATGGAAACCATAATGATTACACCATATTAAGCTTCTTGGGCTCAATTTGTCTAAGTCAGTCAGCATGGACATCCTTTACAGCTAAGGAATTTTCATTAGTACTGTCAATGGAGTCTAAGGTATGATTCATCACATCTTAAAGTGACTGCTTTAAACAAGCCAGATGAATTACACCTTAAAAATGCATGTTTCTCTGCATTTATCATAGAGAGAACCTGCCTTGAGCAGAGAATCTGTGAAGACTGCAGTCCCAGTTCTGGGACTCTGAAAATGCTCAGTGTTAATGGGCTGCTTTTGCCCCAGATACAAAGCCAATAGCAGGTAAATCCTATGCACACAGAGATGTTTCTGTTCTCTAAATCCTCTTCTGATAGTGAATTCCCTATACCTGTTGGATACCACGTATTTTACACAATTTCTAGAAAGATATAAGTGCTTCCATGACATATGCACATTTATATAACTGTTCAGCACAGTCATTTACTGCTAGAATTCTCAAAATTATACAGCTGAAAATCTGACCTGTATTTTGTTTATTTGGTAAAATTTCTTTTTTAGACAGAGAAAAGCTGAGTGTGACATTTTTGATGTTTTTGTTCAGTGGAGGCATTTTCTCTCACAAGTGTTGAAAACCCTGTGGTATATACAAAGGCCATGTAGAAATTAATTTCATGACTCTATTTCAGAGCAAGCCTCACTAACCCAGGTTATCTTTTAAAATTATGATTAATTATCCTGTCAGCTGAGATGAAAGACATTAATAAAACCACAATTTTGGAAGTGCTCATAGAGAAGTTCATCTGTTGTTTCAAACATTTTCCTGCTGGAAGTATCTGTTTTTGTTAAAGGTATTCTGACTAGGGTACCTAACATCCACCCAAGATTCCTCGAAAAACTGAGAGTCTCTAAATACCAGTAAAAAAGGTTCCTGTAAAGCAAGTAAATGACTGGGAAGTGGTTTTGAGGACCCAAACCTGCATGTCTCTGTAAATGTGCTGCTTCCAGAAAATCACATTTTCCAGCTCAAGACATATCTAAAAAGAAGTATTAAGATCAAATATTGCAAGAGAAAAAACATTACACTTCATCACCTGTGAGGTCAATAGCTCTAATAAGCAGCAAGCGAGGGCAGTGACAAAGCCCAGGTTGGGACAGGTGTCTGCACAATCACGTGCGTGTGTTTACCCTGCACACCGTGCTCCCTGTGTTGACATGTACACTGTGGCCAAGCACCACAGCAGCCTGGCAGGATCCAAAGGTGTTCCTTGTCCTCAGTGCTGGCAAGCGTTTGTGTTTGTTTGGTAGCCTGAGAGGGACGGAATGACCTTGTCATGGGTTATGTTGCTAAGCTTTTGCTTTTCGCAGCAATTCAAGGTATTAGCTATTGATTTTCATATTGATGATTCTGGGTGTTGAGCAAAGGTGGTGGATGATAGGGCAACAGAGTGGTATTATTTGTTCATGGTGAAGAAAACTTGAAAAAATCCTTTTGAAAGGAAGCTTAATGAAGGAACTAAAACCTTATGGGTGTGAGTTTAATATGAATAAGAGACGAGGCAGATCAAGAGATTTGCAATTCTCAGATGAGTGGGTATGGTTCTGACATATTATTTACAGTGGTTCTTAACAATTTTATCCTTTCTTATCTCTCATGCAAGGAGAACAGCTAAAGTAGCCATGAGCTGGTAAATATTAAAAAATACTCCTGATTAAAAACAGATGCTACAATTTGTGACTTCAATACTTTAAAACCAGAGAAGGGAAAATAAAATAAAGTAAAATAAAGTAAAATAAAGTAATGCCAAAAACTTCTGTACTAGCAACCTGTGCCGGTCTCAGTCTTCAATCATTAACTCAGATTTTATTTCGGATTCGCAACTGAATTCAGAAGAATGTGTTCTTGTTTGAGATGACAGCATGTAGCTTCAGAAGCCTTTAGGATTTTATCTACTTGATCACAGATTACTTCTCCCGTCAAACTATTCCAAGAAAGTGGTTAAAAGGTCATAGAAATCAATGGAAGAATATGAGTGTATTTCAAAAAGCTTTGCATCATTCCCTAAAATGCAGAAAGGTTGAAAATCCTTGGGAACAATAGCTCAGTCAATAAAAATGCTTATATAGTTTCTGTGAGCAGTCCAGGAATTTTTGGCACTCAATAAGAGGTGCACTGGAGAAAACTCTGTAGTCTTATGAGTAGCATGTTCCCTTGGAAAGAAATGATCCCAAATTCCCCTAGTTAGACTAGAGGAAATGTCTAACAAATAAATGACTACATGAAAAAGAAAGGGAAGCTTCTTCTCTTGGTTGCCGTTGAAACATAAGAGTCATGTCATAAAGTCATCTGCTGGACTATGTCCAGGGGTGAGTTTCTCAGGTAAAGACATTTAAAATTAATATCTCCAGGATCTGGACATAGAATTGATAGGTGTTTTGGAAAGATAGCTTACCCAAGAATTGATGCATTTTAAATTCTGGAATTGAGTTTATGAGTTTTGCCTTTGTGTGTGTGTGTGTGTATGTATATTTCTTCTTCCTTTCTTTTTCCTTTGTGATTTTATATTAAAAATGAACATGGAACACTCTTAGTAATAAAAATTATGTTATTTTCAGATTGGGTATAGCATAGCAGGAATTTCCTATTATTTTACTTGCTTTTTTATTATTTTGGGAGAAACACCTGCAGCCAGCAAATGAATAATTTCAGCATCACTGTCCAGCTCCTTCTTTTTGTCTCCACTCAACTGTATTGCAGTAATTCTGCTGCACAAAGGAAAACAAAGACCTGGGTTTATGCTACCACATTTTATAAATTCCACTGCAGTGATTTAAATTAGGACCTTGTACATCCTGGACTTTCATAAGGTAGATGAAAACAGACATTCATCAAGAGAGGGCTATTTGGCTCTTCTGGTACCAGAATTACCTTTTTTCTCTTGGTCTAGGCCAGTGATAAAGTTTAATTGGTACTCGTGATGAGTTGGTCTTCTATCAAGAACTTCCCTTGCACCAACAATAATTAGCTGTAATGCTTCAGAAATTGCCACCAGACTCCAAAACCTGTGTTATTCTTTTCATGGAAAGAACCTTGAAAGACTTGACTGCAAGCCTAATTAAAGATATCAGAATCTCAATTTTGGTTCCTACTGAGGATTTAGATTTAGGCTGGGTCATGATTAGAACCTAGCTACCACTTTTCAAAAGATGCATATAAGAGTGGAATTATGCATTCTTTGGTGCACATGGTGGCAAATGAGATAAAGAGAAACACAGCCTTTTTTAAAGAGCACATGGGTGAACCAGACAATTCATATGTTTTTACAGGCTTTCATGATCGCTGGCTCAGACATTGTTATGGTAGTAAATAAGTTATTTTATATTATTAGAAGAAAAAATACTTTGAACTATACATCTGAGTTTGATATGAAAAAGAAACGTAAACATTTGAGGGAAAATCTTAGGACAGCTAATGAAAATATTTGAAGATGCAGCAGTGGTCAGAAATTAATTCCTTTGCAATGTAACATAATAGAAACAAATACAAAAGGGCTAAGAAAACACTAAATAAAATAACAGTAGATTTTCAACTTGAACATGGCTCTAGACACCTGAACTCAATATATATAGCAGAAACCACATTGAATGAAAGACAAGAAACAAATTAAAGCTACAGAGAAAAATTTGCATCAAAAGAAATTGAAAATTGGGGGCTATTTAAAATTATTAAGGGTAAGTAATGGATGAAAAGCTTAGAAGAAATAATGAATGACCTATAAACAATAAAGCAGATGTTCCACTACAATTTGTCCCATAATATAAGAAAGAGGAACAATCAATAAAAATTAGAAATAGCATATTGTGCGCTGCTCAGCAGAAGTGACTCTGGAAAACATTCATGTAACTTGTAAATGGGATCATTTCAAGATGTTCTTGCTATCCAAAAATTTGAAGAGATACACAGAAATCTCACTTCTGGCATAGATATATTTAAAAATTGAATAAATCTATGCCAGACAATATAGATCACTATATTTTAGTATGTAGAAATTTATGGACAGATCAGTTCTTCTCATGGGGTTTATTACACCTTGTTCTCAGTAACCAAATGTTGGGCAACTTCTAAAGAAAAATACAAAATGAGATGGGTTGCTGGATAGGCAGATATTAGGAATCTTTTCATCCTTTTTGTACTTCACTTTGTAATTCTGACCTTGTGAACAAAGAGCTCCATCCATCTGATAGTCAACAAAATGATAGCTGGTATAGTAAGTCTTCCAATTTAAAGGATAGATATATTCTAGTAGCATATGCTACTAGAGACAGAGCCAGCAGTGACATCTAATCACTGTGAGAAAGCTCATTCTAACTTTGCTGCCAACAATTTAGGTTAGATAACAGACGTGCATTGACTTGATAGCAGGTGGATAAAAGGGTATAAACTGTGTTTTGTGCCTTCTGTCTGTATTCCTTATAGATTAGCTGATTTGGGGGATTTGAGAGTGATTGTGTCATACGAATTTAGCTTCTGTGAGGGTTGAGTACTTGTGAAAGATGTCAGATTGGTAGTGTTGGATTTGAAAATCTTGATTTAACTATAAGGCTGATAGATATGTGGAGATGGTCACATGCTTGTGAAAGCTTTTAATGTGCAGATGAAGGGGTAACCAAAGCACAGAGAAGATTGTCTCCAATATTATTACTTTCTAGTTTCTTCTTATTTTTATTATGGTTCTCAAACATTGCTGCTCGTGAGACAAAACCAGACTTTGTATTTAACTTATTCATTTACTGCTTGTGGAACTCCTGAACCAACAATTGCTCAGACAAAGGATGTGACGAATTGCAGTGAGGAGAGAAAAAATGATGAGACATTTTTTTTGACAGGTTCTTGCTGTCCATAGCTCTGTTTTTGTATTGAAATGTGCTTTGAACTATAACTTATTGTCACACTCCTTGAAAGCATTGTGATTTATAAATCAAAATTGTTTGAATTAGTCCTGTGTAGTAAAGACAATAACAAAGGAAATAACCCAGGCTAACATTATCAGAAGGAAGACCTAAAAATGAAAATGTAGTTAATTTCATTAATTCTCTGGCCTTCTTGTTGACAAGTACAGAGAACCTAACATTACTCTTGGTTCATGCCATTATATGACTCCTCAAAGGTGGATTGGGTCCAACAGATCTAGCAGAACAGTTATCATATGACAAAATCTTTCATCACGGTACAATCCAGTGCAAATCTGAAGCAGTAACTTAATAAGCTATTCTGTGTTTGCAATTTGTTATTGAGTTTTTAAAAAGGGTAAAATTCAGATGGTTTACAGAAATGTTCTTAAGAAGGCAAGGCTAAATGAGTCTGTAAATATATGAAATCTTCTTTTTAATTTTTTTTTTTTTTCTCTGAATGGGGAAAGACTTAGAAATGTCAGACAAAAGGACCAAGCATGGGAATGAGGGAAGTCAGTCCAGAATGTCCAAAGCTCACAGCTTCAACTATGTCACATTTATAGATGGCCTGGCAGCTTGGGGTGAACAGAAACAAAAGAGGCTCTTTAATAACCCTCTGCAGGGCCATAGCTCTGGCTGTGCCTGGTTCCCACCTGACAATCGGGTGCCTGCAATGACTTTGTTCTTGCTTCTCTTGCCATTTAGCATTCATACACCCATATATCCATTTGTTCTCTCCTCATTGTTGAAGAGCCTGTACACGTGCAGACAATGTGGAAAGTGAAGCAACGCTGTATGGCAACAAATGTATTATGGTATTGCTGGTTTTTAATGTAAAAGGCCAACGAATTAGAAGACATTCACCTTTTTTAGGAATTCACACAATTCCTATTGTAACCAGAGAACAACTTCCACTTCACTTCCTTCATAGACTGGGGGGAACAATGTGCTTAATCTGGCTGAACTTCACATAAACAAGATAAGCCTTCATCACACAGTTTCTCAGCTGAAAGGATAACATGCAGAGTATGACAACGAACCAGAATTTAGCACTCTCTGGGGAAAGTAAAGAATAAATTCCAAGTATTTTTTCCTGTGTATATTTTATTAATACCAATTTTAAAATGACAGCTGTAAAATAAGAAATACTCTTTTGCTATGAACCATGCAGGAGACAGCTTTCACTAGATCATGACTTTATGTTGCCATTTATAACACTATTAAATTACATTCCTAAGGAATTGCCTCTATTTTATCAGTCACACGAACATGGGACACTTGCTTTATGTTTGGGGAGTTTCCATCTTGTCAGGTGAAACTGCTATTATTTTAGTTATTGCTATCCTAACTCATACATCCAGTGATTTCTAGAATGTAGTACTTTGAAAGAAATGAGATGGTAGGGGGTTTGTTTAACAGATATTTAAGTCATAAGTGACATAATATTCTGATTAAAAGCAACAATAATAATTGGAGGCAAACTAATTGGTGAAAAATAGATATCCATTCAGCATCATCTAAAAATGTATGTAAAAATATAATGCTTGAGAAAACAAAGAGCTTAAGAGACCAAAAGTTTTACATTCTGCCTTTAAATTTTTAGTTGTTAATGAAGCACTGAAGTGTTACAATACTATTTCTGGCAGTGTGTAAGTACTAACACTTCATTTCTCTTTGCCATTTCTACATATAACAGGACTGACAGAGATACTTTAGGAAATCTAGCCAAATATACTGATATACCTTTTATATCTTTTTATTTAGCTAAATTTTTATCACTCAAAATCTTAGTTTTTGAAGACTAAGGATCAAACTGATGTAAGGAAAAAGCACACTACAAAATATGCCACAAGAGGAAACAACTACAGTCAATACACATGCATGTGTGTCAGATCTTCTAAAATACCCCACTGGGGCAGTACATGGGCACCTCTACAAACCTAAGGACAAATTCCAGTAGGTTTTATTGGGAACAGTTTCATCATTTGGACAATATTTTTTCAGGGCAGGTAATGCATTCCAGTGGAACTAGGTTCAAATTGGTGTAACTGGGCTGTGTTCAGTGTCATTGCATGCAGGATGGGTTAACAGATGTGTTCTGAAATGAATGCAGCACTTGCAGCTTTCAAATATTAGTGTTACTAATAAATAGGGGACTACTTACTCTATTTATTAAACTTTCTAAAACCCAAACAGTAGCTGTAGGAAAAGAAAGATTTATCTACCAATAAAACCCCAAAGATTACATTTACCAAATCCCCATTCTTTATTGTAATGAAATTTGTCTTTCAGCTTTTAAAATGCATTTATAGAGCCAGAAATGTATTCTGGTCCACTGTCTTTGAGATGAATAACCACATTATTACTTGCCTGTCAAATCTAAGTACGGTTGTTAATAACACACAGACAGCTACTAAAAATTCAAAACATGGGAGGTTTCCTTTGGAGAAAATTGCAGCTTTAACCTCTGATTTCCCTTCTGAATCAATTACTTACTTTGATATGCACCTTGCAATACCTGATCTCCAATAAGAAGTGAAAAATGGTTGTAAGGATTCAAAGATTTTTCAAACATACCTATGGAAATACACTTCCAGAAATTTAAAATTCCACAATCTTTAATCTATAGAATATCTGTCCTCTGGACATAATCCAGTAAGCATAGTAGAAGACTTACTCGATGGAAAATATTTAAAGGTATTTTTTTAAAATTTTGTCCTTTCATTTTCTATTTAATCTATATTTACACTCAGAAAACGGGACATCTAAATCATCTTTTCTGATGTCATATTTTAACAGTAGTTTTACTTTACTGCTTTTCATTAAATGAATGAAAAGAAAGATACTCCATACTTATGATAGATACAAGGAAGAGCCATCTAACCTGCACATAACAATGTAGGTTATTTCCCTAGTGTGAATACATTTAACACATCTGGCTGAAAATTCTAGGTAAAAACTTCTCTACATTTATAAGATTGCATTTCTGCTATTTTTTCTACTGGCTAATGAAAAAACTAAACCCATTTTGGACTTAAATTTCAGTCCAGTGTGACCATTTCACTAACTTCTCTAATTCCTTTGTACCTTCTGAGTGATAGATCTGGAGCCTAGTTATCTCTGCACTGGAGCCTCCCATCCAAATTCTTTTACTTTTTCATGAACTATAGATTTGTGATTCCCAGAATGTACTGTGGAACATTTATGAGATATGTAAATGTAAGTGAACAGCCCAAGACATAGAACACAGATAACAGACAGTCCTTCATATGCCACCCATGTATTGCAAAACTTTTTTTTCCCTGCAGACTCTAATTTGCCATCCTCATCAAACCAGGTTGATCATCCACCAAGGAAGTGATCAGAAAGGTTTTCTTCTGATCAGATTTATTGCTAATTTTTAGGTTTTGGAAGATCTGGTATACTGAGGAGAAAGATTAAAATTAAGCTCTATAATTAAACTCATTCACTTATAATTTCCCTCACCCTTCCTTATTTCACATTATAGCAGTGGAAAGGTACTGTGAGGGTCTACTCCAAAAATATTGCAGCTACAGGCTCAAGCCAAGTCTCAGTCTGAATTTTGGTGTGGAGAATCCAGCCAAGTGTGCAATGGCAGATCTTCATCAATCTCTCCACAGAAGAATGAAAAGTGAATTCCCAACTGAGATGCTGCTAATAATCACCCTGTGGAGCAGATAAAGACTGCAAAAGAATCTGCAAAGGGCTTCAGGGCTTGCTGAAGTGGTTAAAAAAAATTACTTTAAAAAAATTACTTAAAAAATACAATTACAGGTTCTTTTTAATTTTTTCAATCTTGAGTTAAAAATATTCCACTCACATTTTTCTCATGGCAACACCAAAAGTTTTATATAAAATATAATTTTTGCAGTAAGCAAGGACATTGCTAGTAGGCTACCTTTCCAACCTTATTCAGCAACATGGTAGTCTTAGCCTACATTCACATTCATTCAATTTAACATCAGATGTCAAATCAACCAAAAAAATATCTCACATTTGAGGTGTTTCATCACTATGTATAAACAATTCTCCCAAGAGGTTCTGCTCATTATTAAAAATTTCACTGATATGGTCCTCATCTATTCATTTGCCTGTTCTGGAAAGCCTAATCCCACTGCACTGCCAGCTCTCCTTTCAAGAAAGTCAACAGATAATTATGCAATCTGTTCATGCAGTGCAAATAACTTGGCATTCTGGGAGCCTACCACTGTGACAGGAAAAAATCCGTATTTGTGGGGTGCGAACACCTTACGTGAATTCAAATTCCACGCTCTTCCAATGCCACTGTATGAGGCAGCAGTGGCAACACGCAAATACTTTTAAAATTACAGAGTTGGCTTTGAGGTTGGATTATTATTTTTGACAGCTCTTTCCTTTCAGATATTACACTTGGTAAAGCCCAGTGTACATCTGCATGACATGCTGCTAGTCAAATAAAAGCATCTGCCTTCTGTGGTATCTTATGTCTCCAAAAAGACTGCTGTATGACAAGCCTACAGATCTCTCCCCCACCCCATCAGCTTGCCTCATTACAGTCAA
Source organism: Hirundo rustica (assembly GCF_015227805.2). Taxonomy (NCBI): domain Eukaryota; kingdom Metazoa; phylum Chordata; class Aves; order Passeriformes; family Hirundinidae; genus Hirundo; species Hirundo rustica. Next base: position 144,283,711 of record NC_053450.1, on the reverse strand, counting down.
ATTACCTTGAAGTATATAAAGCGATTTATTTTTCCCCTAAGGCTGTTGCACAGTAGCTTAAAAAAAAAAAAAAAAAACAACAAAAAAAAACAAACAAACAAACAAAAAAAAAACAACCCCACCAAACTCTCCTGTGGTACAATGTATGAGTTCTTAGTTGAATAGCTCTATTTTCAATTATTTCATTTCACATATATCTACATGACCTGCTACATTCTACAAGTTCCAGAGGAACACAGGGGCAATGTCTCTGGCTGATCAAAGATGTTTTATGTAATGATTGACAGTTACAAGTGGACAGGCAGTTACAAATACAGTAAAACAGAATGCAGTTGCTTTGTCAGTTGTCTTTAGATAAAATACCCCTCCACAGATATCCAGCTGTTGGAGTATCTTTCCAGCTACTCCTATAAAGAAAGAATTTATTGTGCTTGTATGCTTGATGACCTATTCTTGCATACATATGATTCATATTTCATGTGTGCACACATTTCTTCTTAAACATGACAGGAATAAATACATTTTAACTTGCAGGTAATAAAGTGGGAAGAAATATTAAACCATCGAGGGACATAGAAAAATTGTGGTGTAAGAGAATCTTAACTTCATGTAAGATTAATTTGAATAAATGTAATTTTCTATAGCCACCTTGTCATGATGACTCATCATTCTCCCATAATTAATTTACAGTAATAAAATCAAGATAAGACTAGATTATGAGGAACAGAAGTATATTTCCTTCTTCTAAGAAGGGCAGTTATAGAGAAACTTCTGAACATAAGCAAGATGCGTCATGCTCCCCCAAAAAAAGATTACTTGAAAGTATAAAAGGAGGGAAATGCAGAAGAGGATTAGGCATTGTCCTTTGGAGTATAAAAAAGATTCTCCATAATTTTTTTCAGCAGCAAAAATATGGCAATACAAATAATATGCTGCAGGTACTGTGGAAAAGAATGCGAATAACCTTGAATCAGCCTCGTAAAATGCTGCCAAAGGCCTATCAACACCTTCTTATTAGAGCTGTAGCAATAACTCTCAAGAGACTTAAGCCCCTCTAAATTTGTGAGTTCACTGAAATCACCAATAAGATTCCCACTGATGAGGGACCATGAAACTGCACCACTGGGCAGCTCATTCATCAGACACTTTCAACGTGCTCAAGGCAGAAAAGCTAAACGAGCTGATGAAAACAGATGCTACACAAAAATTGCTGTATTAAAGCGTCCTAAAATCAAAATGGGATTCCTTTTGGCAGGGGATCACAGAGAGGTACGGAGCATAACAGATAACTGGGGGGGTGAGGAGGTGAATAGATGATTTGGCTAAGCCCAGGTAGAGTTTAAATTTGTTTTCTTTTGTTCTTGATGTAAATATACTGGATAGGAAAGATAGTAAACACCAGAAAATAATTTTCTTCTTACTACTTAGGAAGAGCTGTGTTCTAGCTAATGCGGATTATGTTCAGAATCAGTCTGTGTATATATAAAAAAAAAAAAAAAAAAAAAAAAAAAAAAAAAAATTGTAATTGCTGGGTAAAAAAACAAAAAAGCCCAACAACAACAAAACCAAAACTAATGAAAAATACTTTCAATTTTCATTCATTGCTTTTTGGCTTTTTTTTTTTTTTATCTAGAGCAAAGTTATTTATGGCTGAAATATATTTTTTGTGGCTTCTCTAATCAAAGGAGATAAATACGAAATTCTAAGGCTCAGTTTGCACCATCTTAGAAGAAACAAATAAAACAGCTCAACCCAACCCTTTACATGCTCATTTCTTCCCATTAGCTGTAAAGATCTTGATAGTGACCAACTTAGATGTCATCTGCATGATGGATGTCTAAAGGCAGGCAAGGGATCGTCTCATCTGGCATAAAAATTCCCTTTTCTCTTCATCAGAACTAACACTGCAAAGTCAGAATTTACATCTCCTCTGGTAAAAAAATTGTGCGGTAACCTAAGAAATTCTTGCTCTCTGATTTTTCTTATGCACATTTAGGATAAGGAGGATTAATATTTTCAATAAATAGGCGTTTTAAACAGAAGATTTTTATTCAGCGTGCCGCTGTTATTAATGCTTCTTAAATCTTCCACTGTCACTATAATTAAGCCCACCAAGCTCAACATGGTCTGAATTAGAAGAGTAACTGTAATACTCTGCTGTGGATAGATCCACAGGGAAGGTATATTCTCTCTGGTCCCTCTGGGCAAAATTTACCTTCAGAACTTGCTTTGTGTGATGAACGCTCATAGAAGAAATGGTGTCAAACCACTACATAACTGTATAGAAAAATTTTCAGGCTAATTCAGATGAACCAGCCTTCACGTTTCTTGACATCTGTCTACTTAGCTACTTATGGTTCAATGAGAAATGTGGACATATCTTTCACAAAGGAGATGGAAAGAAAAACTCTCCATCTGTCTGTGTGTTGTTGCCATCCCTGGAGTTTTCTGTCCATTCATAACCCAGTCTGGAAAACTTATTTTCTCAAATACTAGAAGTTCCTACTCATTTTATATGAATGAGTTCCTGGTTATAACGATGACTCTAATTAGCATTTCCTTGAAGGAAGAGGCTTTGTAATCCAGTAATTTGCTTATTTCAGGAGGGAACAGCCATCTGGCCAGTAGGCACACATGTATGTTTGGACAGTCGGCACATGTGCAGCTGTAAATCTGCTGCAGCATATGCTGCTCCGTGTCCAGCCAAATATGGGGAGGACACAAAAAGAGAGAAGGTAGCAAGGAGTATGTGGAAAAGTCCTGCAAGTATTGCCAAGAGGGTTAAAGAAAGGTGAAAACAAGTCTCCATAATTTTTGTTGCTGATGAAAAGGGACAAATAAGATTTGTATATGTACCCTTCATGGTTCCACAAATGAAGCTTTAACTCTTTTCAGGAATGTCACAGGTCCTCCTTACTTCACTTATTTTTCACATCTCTTCCATTTCTGCTCTTCCATTTCTGTCAAGAAAACAATGTCTGTTAAGATTTATGAGTAGGGATTTAGAGGCTTACTTGTGACAAAAAGGAGGAAGTATGTATTGGCATTATCATGAACACTTTTTAGAGATCCATGTGCAGGATCCAGCTGACACCACATTTCATCATAGAGGGCAGTGCATTGGATAGTCTAAGTGCTTAAAATGCGTGAAGTGAATATATGAAATATTTGAAAACAGATTATATTTTATCGCCAGGCACATGGTGAAGGTTTCTTCAGAGAGTTGCTTAAATAGGAATAAGTTTGAAAACCAATGTCTTTCATCTTTTTAAATAAGCTGTTTTAGACAAAACTGATAATCAGAGGGTGAAAGGGAAGACTTTCTGCATTGCTAAGAAATGAGCCACAATCCTGGATATTCAATAGGAAGACAAGCTTGTCAGGCTGTCAGAGAAGCACCAGACTGTTCATGCAGCCAGTTAGCCTTCATGTAAGCTGCTTAACTACCCTCTCTGCTGTGCTGTACATTGCAGATTAATGGTAGGCACAGCAAACTAAAAGGGAGGATTTAACAATGAACTGAAATACTGAATGAAATACCCCATAAACAAAATTATATTCTCTAAATCTTCAGATTACTGGAAGGCTTATACCAATGCCAGGGAGAAAAGGAACCAAAGTAAGCAGCCAAGAAAGTAATTTTATTATTTCATAAACAATTTCTCAATCAACAGTAATTTGTTTGTATGTGTTAAGTTACAAAGGAAAACATTTTTCACTTGAAGAAAATAATGTATCTCCATTATAATGTAAAGATTTAAAAAAATACTTTTCTTGAAGATAAGCAATCATATATATCTGCAAGACAAAGTGTGGCCCTAGAAATTTTAGTACCCTAACTGAAATAGTTCAAAGCTATGCCATGCCAAGAACTTAGTTTGGTTAAGAACATGTGTCCTTTTATGTAGAGTCCAAAGTCTTAATCCTTAAGCTTCTGTCTGTCTCTGCAATCACCTGGAAAGCTGAAGCCAGATATATGAAAATGTTTAGTGACTAACTCCACCTGCTTTGTCAAATCTTTCTTGGATCTGAACTAAACTTTCACAGGTGAAGTTACCGAGAATTTGTTTGTCTGTTTGTGGAATTATCCTCTTCTAGGCACTATTGCACACTTAAATTTCTTTTTAATTAATAAGTTATGTCCTTCACTGATCTTGCCTGGAAATCATTGTCTTGTTGGTGTGCTTTCCTTACACCAAGAGCAGCACAGTAAAAGGAGAGGAAAATCTCTTTTACTTCTTCATGTGTTGGTAATTAGCATATTCAATTAGGAAAAGGGGAATCAAATCCTTCATTTGAGCAGATTTTTACTGAAAAATACAATTCTTTACATAATTCTGCTATTTGGCTTTATCATTCCAGTGGAAATCATTCCATTTCATATGTAAAAAAAAAAAAATAATCTTTCAGAATTCCCTGGGATATGATATTTGGAAAGCTCAAAGAAGAGGTGAGGTAATGTTTTTCTAGTCAGTAGAAAGCCCTTGATGTTACAACCCTTGCAAGAAGACGATGAGAACAGCTGGAGCAAAGAGGATGACTAGGCCTGACAAAGTGTCCTAGGATCTTGGAGTGAGCACTGACACTATCTGCAACATCCACAGAGCACACTGCATCACTGCCTGCAGGGAGCAGGTGGAGACAGCGGTCCTGAGGAGGTCCTGCATACAGAAACATTATGAAGTGAACAGGAATCCTATCTTAAATGAAGTTTGTTGTTCAGCAATAAGTACAAACACTTTAAGAGTGTCAAACACTGGATTACACTCAATTGCTTGACACCCTTGGTGCTGGCCCTCTGCTTCACTGGAGAGCAGAGTCATGAGACTACTTATTTGCTTAAAGCTTGGGTAAATATTTGTGCAAGAGTGGATTGTTAAGAAATGAAATGTAAACTTTTCTGTATACAAAACCATTATTTATCTGTTTATCCAACTACAGATTGGATAGAGGGAGAATGGAGTGGGAGCAGCTCTCCAGAGAAGGACTTAGGAGTGTTGGTGGATGAGTTCAACATAACCTGGCAACGTGTGTTCACAGTCCAGAAAGCCAAGTTCACCCTGTGCTGCATCAAGGGAAATGTGGGCAGCAGGGTGAGGGAAGTGGTTCTCCCGCTCAACTCTACTCTCATGAGATCCTACATGGAATGCTGTATCCAGATCTGGAGCCCTGGACATAAAAGAGACATGGAGCTGTTTAACTGGATTCAGAGGAGGCTGCAAAGATGATCAGAGGAATGGAGGACCTCTCCTATGGAGACAGGCTGAGACAGGCAGAGTTGTTCAGCTTGGAGAAGAGAGGGTTTTAAGAAGACGTTATCATGTCTTCCAGGACCTAAAGTGGCCTTGGAAAATGGTAAGACTGGATAGGACTTTTTACAAGGACATGTAGCGACAAGACAAAGGAGAATAGATTTAAACTAAAAGAAGGTAGATTTAGATTAAATATTAGAAATTCACTTTGAAGGTGGTGAGATGCTGGAAGTGTTCAAAGCCATGTTGGATGGGGCTTTGAGCAAGCTGGTCTAGTGGAAATTGTCCCTTCCCACGACAGGAATGTTTGAACTAGATGATATTTCAGGACCATTTCAACCCAAATTCTTCTGGGATTCTATGAACATTATTAACTTTTCAGTCTGGGTATCAGTTTCCAGTTGAGTGCCACTGATGAATTATGAGAAGTGAAGAGCAGGACAGACACCTCACAGAAATCAGAAATCAATGCTGAAGGCATGTGCATGAGGAAACCTAAGCCTGTCCTCTCCTTTCCTGATGACCCTGTCAAAGCAAACATCTCAGGAGCCAGCTCTGGCCTCAGTCATTGCTCACATGGCAGCTGCTCAGACCCTTTGTTCCTCTCTCATCTGTCTCATTTTGCTGATATTTATGAAATGTCGGTTTCAAGTGACACAAACCATTGATGTGTCCTCAGTCTCTATATTACTGAAAAGTCCTTATGGCTCATTCCTTGATGTAGCTTTAATGGTGTGTCAGTAGCAAGCTCCTTTTTATGGGCAAGCCCATTTTATGGGCTTTGATTTTTTATCTAAATCCAATATCTGTTTCTGAGGCGTTTTTTTCTTATTTGAGATCTAAATATTTTATATTATTAAAGTAAGGAAAATAATATAAATAATTTTGACAAAAGTATTTTTTGCTGAAGTAATTTGGACAAATTTATTATAAAATATTTTATTTATGTTTTCTTTTTCTATTTTTTTTTTAAAGTCATCTGTATTTCAAGGAAAAAAGATAAATATCAAAATCAATTGTCTACTTAACACAGTCCTCTTATGTTCCCTAAAATAATACTGGAAGAAATGCTGAAGAATCATGGAATGTATACAAAAAAGAAACTAATAATATAGTAAATACACTGTGACTTAGGCACTGAAAACAGGCCAGCTGTTTTCAAAGCTGGTTTGCAGAACATGTACAGTAAGTAGGTTTCCACTGGGGGTTTTCAGCATCCAGTGCCTGTTTCTATCTTTGGTGTCTCTGAGGCATACAATAGCACAGCTGCAACATTCTCAGGTATGGGAGGAACCCTCTGGCTGTACCTTCCAAGTTTTGAGTCAGTAAATATTTTAAATCGGCTATTATTGGTTTCTTAAACCTTGCTGGTCGTGTGTTTCTTCACTATGGGACCTCAGAATAAATGTCAGGAATAATTAGCCGACATTTGGTGAAAATCCCCAAAGAAAGAAATGTTATTCTGTAAATCTCTCAGCAGGAATTTTAGAAATATTTCATTGTATTGCCCTTTTATTGCACACATCTGAGACTGACACCATTCACCCTTCAACTGAGGTAACTGGGTTCCTTTCCTTTCCTTTCCTTTCCTTTCCTTTCCTTTCCTTTCCTTTCCTTTCCTTTCCTTTCCTTTCCTTTCCTTTCCTTTCCTTTCCTTTCCTTTCCTTTCCTTTCCTTTCCTTTCCTTTCCTTTCCTTTCCTTTCCTTTCCTTTCCTTTCCTTTCCTTTACTTTCCTTTCCTTTCCTTTCCTTTCATTTCCTTTCCTTTCCTTCCTTTCCTTTCCTTTATTTTCCTTTCTTTTCCTTTCCTTTCCTTCCCTCTTTCCCTCTTTCCTTCTTTCCCTCTTGCTTTTCCTTTATTCCTTTTCCTTATTCCTTTTCCTTTATTCCTTTTCCTTTATTTCCTTTTCCTTTTCATTTTTCCTTTTCATTTCCTTATTCCTTTTCCTTTATTCCTTTTTCATTTTTTCTTTTCCATTTTTCCTTTTCATTTTCCTTTATTCCTTTTTTCCTTTTATTTTTCTCCTCTCTCACACAGAATATATATTTTATTGATGTTTTTAATTTATTTTATTTTGACAATGGACCAGTCTCTCTTTTCCCAGAAAAGTCATTGGCATATAAGCATTGCTCTCAAAGAAAGAGAAACGGAACTAGATCATTTGGTCAGTCTTTACAGCTGACTTGTATTTTGTGTGAAAACAAATATTTTGCCTTCAACATAAGTGCACCTAAACAAAAATATCCTCTATGTTTGTTTCCTCAGTGATTCAAAGTGAGGAATGAAAAAAGCAAAGTTACTAAAAATTCTATCAAACAAATCCCATGCATGTATAGATTTCACCTCAGTGCTGAGCATGACACTAATCCAAATTCTTGACCAACAGGGCAGCCAAAAATCACAGAGCAGATTCAAGACCAAGGTTCAGATGTACCTCTAGGGAGCCAAAACTAAAATATCCCATAGCACTTCCTCAGAAGAGCCCAGCCCCTGCCTGACACTGACCTGGAAAAAAGGTATTTAATTTGTTTGGGTTTAATATTTTTACATGGTATAGAAAGAATTAAACACAGCTCAGAGGAGAGATTAAAAATCCTAAGGTAAGTGGCCTGAACATCAAGCTTATGAATTTGCAGTCATCCAGAACTCATTGTTTTGGATGAGCTCAAGAACTATTCAAGTGCCAAACCTCTCTGCTTGATGCTGGGCAAACCTGGGAACTCAGACCTGCAGCAAAAATCAAGATATGTAAAAATTGCTTCCAGACTGGTATTTCAGCATTATTCTGAATACAGAAAGCTGAGGCTTGTTTTGGTAAAGAAACAAGGGACCAGCAAATATACTACCACATAAAAGGGAGACCTCTGGAAGGTTTATAAATCCTATTTTGACATCCTCAGTTTCTTTAACAGCTGACATGGAAAACTTTATTCTGAAATATACTTTGCATTTCTTAGTTTTTGAAAAAAAAAATGTTTACATCATCATATTCACTTTCACATTTGATATTTGATATCAAATCAATTGATATTGATATTTGCTTTTGATCCACTTCATAAATCCCTTTGTTATTTATTCAGTCCTATCTCATTCTGTATGAACTTAAACATATGCTTTGTACTTATCAGGCCTTTGCATAGAAAAAAATTTCACTGATAGCCCAAGTAAAAATGCATCTTATGCAAAATTCTACTCTCAGCACACAGAAATAAAAATAAAAATGTATAAGAGCCATTAAGAAATAATAATACTAAAAATAACATTAAAAGTCATACTAAAAGGTAATGATCTAGTTTTAGAGGAAAAAGAAAATTTCTGTGACATTATGAGCTCTAAATAATTAATTTTAATTAAATGATAATGTTTTTCTTAAATGTATGAAAATGTAGTTTTTGAGAGGTGCAAGAATAAACCGAATATATGAGTTCATAGACATTTTTGATAGCTCCAAAATCTGATATTATTTTAGTCAAAACACACCATATTCACCTTTGAAATAGTAACATCCCTTGGAAATGTGTGATTCTGCAATGAGCTGCAAATGTTTGCTGTAGAGACATGAATTATAAAATAACCATCATGGATAGGGCAGCCAATAAACTCATTCCCAGATCTGTTGCAGGCATTAATGTTCAATCAAAAGCAAACCCTTTAATATCCTGTTATGTATCCAAGTTAGGATGTTAATTGCAATTTACTTTTCTTCCAAGTGTGCATTTCTCTCATTCTTTCTTACATATTTCATATTTTCTCTATCAGTGACTGTAGATATTCTCAAATGGGTTGTTCATTTGTTCATACCTCAAACAATGACTGTTCTAATGAGCCATTAACAGGTAGCTGACCTATTTAGTAACTGCAAACACACATAAAACAGTGCCCTGTGGAACTGCGGAAGGGAACTCAGTAAGGGTAAATACCAAGGTCTGCATTCCCTGAGAAGTGATGCAAATTTTCCCTTTGCATTTGTTTTGACATCTCTTAGAAAGCTGGAGAGACCAACATTTATGGGGGTGGGGGGAAGGGGGAAGAATATCTGCAGCAAATGTCTACCAGCTCTGTGACAAGTATGTTTTGCTACTGGGGTGCAAATTATGCACTTACCTCTTTCAGGCTGCTACTTTTACATTATGGTCCTTTCCCCTTTCCCCTTTTCCCTTTCCCCTTTCCCTTCCCCCTTCCCCCTTCCCCCTTCCCCCTTCCCCCTTCCCCCTTCCCCCTTCCCCTTTCCCCTTCCCCTACCCCTTCCCCTTCCATTTTTCCTTTTTATCCTTTCTTTTTCCTTTTCCTTTTTCCTTTCTTTTTTCTCTTTTCTTTTCTATTCCTTAATGTCCTCTTCCAGTGCCTACAATTGCAAGCTCAGAGTGTTTATTCCAATTCAGAAATTCCCCAAAAAAAAAAACAACAACAAAAAAAAAAAAAACAAAAAAAAAAACAAAAAAAAAAAAAAAAAAAAAACAAAAAAAAAAACAAAAAAACAAAAAGGAGGTTGTGTATGTCCAAATGAGACATCTGGGGTTTTTTTCTAGTCTGCAGTGAGAAATGCAGAATACAGGTCAGCTGTGAGAAAAAAAACCTAGGTGGTGCTCCCCTGGGTCACCATGGTCAGCATCACCAAAATGGGCACCACACCTAATGTGCAGATTTGGTGTAGGCTATGTGGCAAATTCAGTGGTGTAAGTAGCACACTAAATAGGAATAATTGCGGCTCGCCTGGGAGCTGGCACTGTTCTTCACAGAGAGGCTCCTGCCCTGCACTGGCCTCTGGCTTGAGGCTGGGTTATTTCATGCTTCTGCTGCACTCTGTGGTTTCCTCTACCACTCAGTGCTTTAAACAAACACAACCAGGACAAAACCTCAAATGTGGGTAGGTCCAAAGCCAGCCTAGTGAAGAAGTCATATCTGGACAAAAAAAAGTGAATCAATTTCTTGACTTGTTGTTGTTGTTTTGGTTTGGTTTGGTTTGGTTTGGTTCGGTTCGGTTTGGTTTGGTTGTTGTAGAGAGGAGGTGATAAAATATGGCACTCATTCCTCCCAATCTTCGTACTGTGCATGACAGCAGGGTATGGGTTATATATGTACTGTTATGTGAATACTTTCCAGGGTACAAGCTTTTTCCTTCCAAAAAAACAACCAAAAAAGTAAAAGACACACCCATCATCCATGTCACAGAGATTAATTGAGTTATTACAAAAAATTACTGATGTAAGAATCTCATTCAAATTCTTTGTTTTGATCCCTCTGGTGTGTGGAAATTTTCCTTCCAGATGATGAGACAAGAGTCTTAACTTTCAATCTGTCCCAAGCACAAACAATCCTAAATGATTTGCCAGTACCTGTTCAAGCTTTATATGCATTTGATGCTACTTATTTGTTAGTGAATATTAACATAATTACTTGATAATATTCTACTTCAGCTACACGGGGTATCATACAATTACATTGTTTCCTCTGTTTCTTTTACTCATTGACCTACCTTAGAAATTTTTAGAAAAAAATGGAATATGATAAATTCTTTTTATTGCCAGAACTTCAAAAACTTTCATTTTTGTAGGAAGAAAAATGTAAACTATCGAAGAAAACAAACAAAAAAACACAGTCCCAATATTTTGTATTTCTATTAAAAAAAAAAAAAAAGAAACACCAAAAGTTAAAGTATTCTAACAAACACCATTCCAAACAATAATAAAATCAAATCATCTTATTTCTAAACAGTGGGATAAAAGAATCTTGAAAATAAACCATATCTGAATTTAAAAGTTTTTTTCTCTTAAAATGGCCTACAGAATGATAACCTAAGTTTTAGTTTCTTCCCTGTGAGACTTCAAAAAATATCATAGGAAAATAAAAAGTGTATGATGAGAACAGGCACAACCTGAAAGTCCTCATTTTCCACAATATAATTAGAAAAATGCTCAAGTAAGTAACCTGGCAAGAACAGTTATGTGTCATGCCAGGGATCATGCTAAGCAAGCAAACCCATAATTGAAACCCTGTGAAAGATTTGGTCATGACAGCCTCAGCATACCTACTCTCTTGTAATTTGTCATGAACAGTTCCTGGTTGCTCTGGTATTTCTTGCAGAAAGCCGTGTGACAGCTGTAGGTGTTATGCCTTGTGCCTATACAGCAGGACATTATGGTGGAACACTTAATGAAATGACAGCAGAGAAATGAAGCAAGTTGAAAGGCTCTAACTGGCTCATCCTCCCAATCAGACAGTGGAAAATTAGAAGAGAGGAAAGTCCCAGCAATTTAAAGATGTTATGAAGTGTTCCTAAATATGTTCTAAGTAGGGTTTCTAACATCTGTAATGAAGGTGGACATTTACAAAGGGCATGCTGGTATGAAGAAAGGAAAAACTGGGTAATATGTCCCAGCCGTATTTCTGGCATTGTGGATCCTGGAGTACCAGGATCTCATAAGATGCTTTCTTTCCTTGATCTTCAGTTGTGACCCTCCTATACCCTAATTGTTTCAAAACACATGTCCATATTTGAAACACGAAATTTAAGAGGGTTATATCAATTTGCCTGTCTTTTCCAGATGGTCATAAGTTCTGTAAGGTCTATATTTTCACTTAGCCTCACAGAGAGATCTTGGCTCCTCTTCCCCACACAAGAGAAGATTGGCTCTAAGTCATGGTCACACACCCAATCTGCCTTGCGCACCCTATGAATTCACAGCAAAGCTCATGATTTTTTGTATGTTGAGCTTACTTTGTCATGCCCAGATTAATTAAATATCAGATTGGTTTGGGTCCAACAGGTTCTTGGATTTTCTGGGAATGTTTTGCACAGAACAATTTACGTTTGTCTGAAGTCCTCATACCTGAGCTGCGGGTTTGTTGAGTATGGACCTAAATTGTACAAAATATCATGGTGTGCCTAAATCAATTTTTTTCAGGATGGTGCTTCTTCCATGGTCCCATGGACTGCTTTGTAAGAAATATACCTTTAGTGTGAAGGTAGAGTTCGGACAAGGTAGATTCAACTCTTCCAACGTATCCTTTTGAAAGGACTTGTAATTTTTAGCTTCCCTTAGCAGCCAGGCAAAATCTGGAGCAAATCTTAGCTATGAATTAGTACCAGAAACATTCCAGTTAGGGTCTGAAGAGGAAGAGCTGAAGAAGTGGGGGGTGGTGGTGAAATATGTGTGTGTTTGTGTGCGTGCATCCCCAGATTGTGGAGGTTGGTGTGAAGGTTGCTGTAGGGAGCAGGGAACAGGGCCAGATTTCATGAGGAATTACAGGTATAATTTTATTTAAAATCGAGTCTCATTGAGTGCTCCTGTTACTCAAGTTTTTTTAGTGTCGCTTCTTAGTTGAGTAACTGCAGTCACCAGTGGCAATGTGGTGCTCAGACTGGGAATTTCAAAAAAACCTAAGGGAATTAGAGGCTTTTGAGCTAAGGTATCTCCCCTAGGCTCTCTTGAAAACCTCAGTTTTAATCATTTGGTTTGCCTCTTTCTTTAATGCTGTCCATAATCTTTTCCCCCTCATTTGCAGGCATCAAAGAGATTCTTTCCCTCTAGTCCAGAAAATTGACATCACTTAATCACTGGTAAAATATAAATTTTCCTTAAACTCATCACTTGGGAGCCCCTACTCATCCAGAGCACAATACATACTCAAGTGACAGCTATGATCTGCTTTCATTTGCATTGGGGAAGTACTGAATTACATGGAAACATTGAATGTGAAAGCTTATCAGGTACTTAGCTTGGCATCATTTTTTGTGCTCTGCCAGAGCTGATGTGTGCTGTTTATGTCTAACAACTATATTATTATGGTTATTGAGCAAAACAGCTGCAGAATGAATGTTCATTTATTTTCAGTTGGTTTTCCACAAATCAGGTGATGCTAAATTACACTGTCTGCAGTTTTGATCATAGTGCAAAATGTAGCATAATTTTAAATTCATAATTTTAATTCTTTTATTTAAATTCTGCCATTATAGAAAAACAGTTCAAAGATGAAAACTGATACAGAATAGCATACTATTCACTGACAAAGTGTCACCTTATGCTAATGATTTAAAAGAAAATTTCAAGGACAAGACTAAATATGTTAGACTAAGCATCTGGTTTTACAGGCATTTGCTGCAGAAACCAGGAGACTGGAGGAGGGGTTCATGAATCATGCTCTGAAACATTTTCATCCTAGTGTTTTGTGGAGGGCCTTTAGAGGATCCCCCACTTTGTAGTCACCATCAGAACCAGTTCAGTTTGTCTCCTGGTGGCTTGAGGCTGTTCATCTGGAAGTTTTCTTTAGTGTGATCAAAAGGAGTAATCATGCATCAGCCTCCCCAGCGCCTGCTTAAAGGCACCACACACGCAGTGGGACCAGCAAGCTCTGCTCTCTTAATTTCACTGACCTCGCTGAACCCTAAGGCTTTCCTCTACAGGCAACCAATCCAGCACTGCCATATTTATGTCACATCTAGCCTGTAGGCACCAGCCCCATGTGACTTAACAATGCATATTTCCCGGGCAAAGGAATTAGGAAAGCCTAGTTTCCCATGGCTTTGTGCATTTTGACCTTCGTTGGTGCTAGAGGAGGCATAAAATGAGTGAGCAGCACTGCTCTAAAGGTGGGATCTCCAAAGGAGATCTCAGAGGGGCGTATTCTCTAGCCACCAGCTGGGACATATCACTAAAATAAATCCTTTTTCTGTTGCTTGACTTTTGATTTTAGATAGTCTGGATGAGTGCAACCTTTACTCTTATAAATTAACCCAACAGGTAAAAATTTACTAATGGACAAGGGGAAAATGGACAAATTGGCACATACAAATGCACACCCAGAGGAGAAAGCTGGAAGACTAATTTCAAAAAGAAAATATGTTAAAAACAAAAAAAGAAAAAAAAAAGGGGATTTGAATGAAAATTTTGTTTGTGGGTGGGGAAAAGAATTTCTTATTAATTCTTCCTTCCCCTCCATCTATCACCCCATCATTATCTTCTACAACTCTTTTGCCATTTCTGAAGGTCAGGTTAAATCTAAACATATGCTTTTAATTTGAGGTCTTAAAGCAGCATTTCCCAAACTAGGAAATCTGGAAGCAAGCCTGGAAGTGCAAATAGGAGTGAAGTCGTGAATGGAAAAGTTTGGCAACTGTGGTATAAGGCTTACTCATTCCACCCAACTAGAGTTTCAGCAAGATGTACTCAATTTACAACTGAATTAAGCAGCTCCTTGCATTGATGGCCTTCAGAAAAAGGCATTTTGTAGAGCTGTGCTGCCTATAATGCTCTCCAAGTTGCAGCCCTCATTATAAAACTCACATATTTTAATCAATATTTAGTTTTTTCCTGTGCAATAGATCTTTAAACTTAAATCTCTGTGGAAATTCTGTTATAAGAACAAAAAACCCCAGTCCCTTCCCCATCTACCCTATGGGCTCTGGATGTTTCACAAAATGGTCTCATGTATAAAGGCAAGTGCAAAGCTGTCACTGTGTGATCTGATGAAAGGATGGAACCCTGCTGCTGGTGATGTTGAAATTATCTCATAATTATTGGCTGAAATTCTGTCCTTGCAGGCAATGGCAAAAATTCCCTGGCATGTGGGAGACAGGGATTTCCCTCTTGTCATTGGCTGTGGAGGGTGAATTTCTCAGTTTGGGAGTGTTTGTGGTTAGTGTTGCTGCAGTTGTATTGTGAGTGGTTCTAAGAAATTTCCCGTCCCCAAATATCACTGTAACAGATAACATAACTCACTGGTTGTAACACAGTCTTCTCATTAGTGGTTGTGTGATTTGGGGTATCAAAGCAGAAAACTTTGTCAGGGATTTTTGTGGGGAAAAGGAAGGACAAAAAATGAGTATGATCCACGGGCTGCTTCTGGGGAGTACTTAATGTGTAACCTTATTAACTTATTTTTTTATTTATTTGTATTACCTTTTTTTTATTATTTTAGATTTTTTAAATTATGTTTATTCCCATTTGCCTCCATTTGGAACTTTCCTCAGGGAAAAAAAAAAAAAAAAATCCATGTCTGTTATATTTAAGTAGACTAGGAGTAAATGACTGATATGCTCAAGTGATTTGAGACCTTTATCATAACTCTGCCTACTGTTGTGACATTTAAGTCTTGAATGGTTCCGTTTTCAATCAGGTATCCAACCTGAAATGTTTTTATACCACTGCTGTGCACACAGATCCTGTGGATAATTGCTATAATCGCCTCACATTTGCAAATGCTCTTTGGGGACTTGAACCCAGGCCTTGCTCCTGCTCTATTACAGGGAAAGTGGAAGGAGCAGCTCTCCTAGTTCACAATAGCCTTGGCAAGGAGTAGTTAATCTGAACTCTCAATTATATGCAGAAAATCTGCACATCCTGCCCAATTAAGATTTCTTTTTCCCATGGAGCAGGTTCTAAATTTTTAAATAGTTTGATTGGAATTCTAAAAGCAGCAAGAGAGAAGATTAATCTTGTTAATAATTAGAAAGCTGAATGCTAACATTTTTCCCCCATAGGAGCTGCCTCCATGTTATTACTCTCACAGCTAACAGCAGTTATAGTCTGTATGTAAGGAACCTGATATACATGTAAATTGACCAATAGTTTGTTTAAAGTGAGGAATTTAACTGTGCCTGCCTCTTGATTTGCACTACAAAATGGAAGGATGCAGGGACAAGATAAACCAATTGATCCCATGACTGACAGGATCAACCTACATCTTTGCTTTCCTTGTGGTATAAGGAAGTGTTGCTTCTAAGCCACATCCTCTTGTAAACCAACACAGGGAAATGTGCACAGCACCTGACAGCTGAGGATGTGTTAGGTGTTGTTCAAACACACCTTTTGCACTCTCTGCTTTCTGGATTGGTTTATCACGCCTGAGTGCAGGCAGAGTAACCCAGAGCATGAGGCAAAAATCCCTTTTGATGGGTTCTTACTGTACAGTACTTCCCAAATACAGTTCATTTGTCAGGATCACTTTTTCTCTTCCTCTAGGTCTTTGGCATAGGACTTTCAGAGGCCTTCCACATAGCAATTGGCATCTAAATATCTGTTTAAAAAATTAATTCTTTTTTCTATAATAGTGGAGATCATGTAACTTGTTACAGCCTTGTCGTGGTGGCAAGAGAGAGGAGTATGGGATAACTGCAAGTGTAGCTCTCTGATGGCTTTTATTCTGAGTAGACTTTTGAACTAAGGTCCTGCTCTTCACTTGTGAGAGTGATGATCACTAGTAAGAATTTATCCCTCTTTTTCTTTGTCTTCAATTGCAATATTAAATTAAATACAAGGAGAGAACACTACTAACACAAATGGCTGGCAGAGTTAATATACCAGCCCACCTTTGCTGTCACCATATGCAACAAATAAGAGAGGAATTAAGGATTCATATCTAAAGTGGAGATATTAAAAAATACTGTATTGTAGTGGAGAAGGGAGATTATGATCATGGTACACTAACTATAATTGTTTCTTTTTATTTCTGTGCTTAACTACTTGAATAATTGTATTTAAATACACATCGCCAAGAATGTGTGTTCTTATGCACATATTAAATTTATTTAAAAGATTATTCAACGTTAGAGCCAGAAAAAAATTCTTATTTTCTTAACTACAAAAGACTTTTAAAAACAAAAGAAACATTCACCAGGTTTCTTCCTCATTTCAAAGCCATTGTCATTCACTATTTAAGTCCAGTAGCATACACTGGGTGAACTGAGATTAAAAGCTTTATTCTCTTCCTTCTGACCAATTTATACTAAAATCCCCATACATTTTAAAATGGAATGTCATAAAACTGGAATTTTTAAAATATTTTTACAATTTATTGAATTTTGTCATATATTACAAAACAATAACAATAAATCATTATTGTTTTCCCAGCAATTCAACTTCTCAAAAAAGAGAAAAGATTTTTTTCTTTTCAAAATATCCCAACTGCTTAATAAACATCAAAACAATTTAAAAATGTGCAATATTCCATCCATCATCTATATCATTTCTTTGATCCATTAATAGAGCTTGAATTATGGAATATTAAAATTGCAGAAAAAAAAATTGTGATGAGCAGTAAGATACAGTAGAAGGAAAACCCAAGGGAACCTGAGGTATTACTCCTCCATTTTGAGGCCTTGGTCTTTCTTACATCTAAAGAAAGACACTTCTTTTTATGTAAATTTCAGTCTGAGACAATGAACAGGTGAATTCACTGGTAAAACTGAAGGAGGGTGTTTAAAAGCTACTAAAGACTTGCATAATTATATGCCTTTTTCTGATCTGTGTGTCTCTTCAAGGATGGAGATAGATAATAAATCATATTCTATATTTCAGAGAAATTTTCATCATGTACAAAAATTTCCTACTTTTTCCAGTTTTTTCCATAGATCAGGATCGGCTTCTGTAGTTACGCGTGAATATGAACTCTTTTTCTTTTTTCTTACATACAAGGGATTTTAGACAGACTTTTTTACCTTTTTTTTTTTTTTTTTTAAGTAAATCTAGCACAATGACTGAACTGATAGGGGGTTTTTTTTGTTTGTTTGTTTCTTTTGTTTGGTTGGTTTTGGGTTTGTTTCTTTTGTTTTAATTTCAACATAAAAATATGAGGGAAAAAATCTGCATAGCCTGATGGTATTTCTGTTCACTACCTATCAAGACTTTTTTATAGGAAAAAAATTCCATATGAGGGCTTGAAAAAAAGAGTATTTATAAAGAATAACTTTAACATTTTATAAACATATCCAAGAGGTGCTGTTGTGTGGGCAGAACTCAAAATTACATGACTAATCAATAGTGGTCACAACAGGACAATAAGTTTTAAATCAGCATACATTTAATCTTCTACAGCAGTTTAGAATTTCTAGCAGTTATCATACTGTATTTTAAAAATATAACAAAAATTATGGTTGTGAATTACCATCATCAAATATAATTGTACACGATCATCTCTATCATAGCACTGCAAGTTAATGTCTCATATTAACAGTTAATCACATACCTTAAATGAGTCTGTGATGCATTTTTATGAACTCTTTAATGTGCATTGGTGAAGAATGCAAATTTTGGAGGGGGAAAGAACTCAGGCAAAGCCATTTTTGTTGTTAATTTCAATACAGAAAGGCAAAAAGCTGAAAGTGGTCAGGGCATTTAAGCAGACATTAGACATTCAGTAGATTAACAAGGTTTTTTTTCTAGATGGCATGCTGCACTTTACAAAGAGGAGTGCTTCAAAAGCTGTCAGAATGAGGTGGGAAATTCAAAACTTATATGGAAATAGCTTCAGGGTAACAATTCATGAGACACCTCATGAAAGAACATGAAGTCGTTTCTCACACAGAAATTTGTAGCTTCAATAGGTGATTATTATGCTGTGTGTATTTTTGCAGTCTTTGTAGGCAAGGTTCAAAGACTGAAAGGGGAAAAGACTATTTCCTTCAGTACTATAGAAGAAATAATTTCACAAGTGATTAAATTTTTGCCTTAATCAGAAAACCTGAATTTGTGAGTATATATATATATATATATATATATATATATATATATATATATATATATATGAATGAAATTTATTACAGACAACTGGACATTTTTGAAATAATTTTTCTTAAAACAAGGCATTGAATATTTTCAGTCCTTTCTAAGGTGGGTTAGACATTGCTGTTAACCCAGATGGATGTGCTGAAGGAGGACAGAGCAGTGCACTCCTGACAGTGGCTCTGGTCTGGAGACATCAGTGTAACACCTGGTCAGCAGCAGAGGGAGGAGAAGAGCAGGTCATCACAGGGACGATGACTGGGAGGTAGATTATTTGCAGAGATGCTGTAGGGTCAAGAATCCCAGTCCCATTTGAGCAGAAGGAAGGACAAGCAGCGGGCTGAAGTCAAGTAGAGGGAGAACAGGGACTCCAGCCAGAGTAGGAACTGGAAGAGGGTGACTTTTGGCATGAAAAAGTATGTTTCTCCTTAGAAGTGTTTGGTTGGAATAGTGGGGTCTGGAAGGAGGGAAGGAATGGGCACTGCTGGGGGAAGAAAGGAATGGGCACTGCTGGGGAAGTACCCGAAGTGATAGTACCTAATTCAGGTCATAGAGCCAGTGGCTCAGGCAGGAAGGGTAAAGGATGATCAAAGTCATCTGTGGACAAGATCTGCTGTCTTGGGACACCTTTTCTGGAGCATCTGAGCCCTAAATCTGTAATACTGTGAAGACTTTTCCAAGCTTCATCTGGGACTCAGGCTATTACTGATTGCTGCTTATCCATGTGGGTGTTGTGACTGCCAATGGAGACCTGGAGCAGATCAAGGGTCACTACTTGAATTTAGAATGATGGGTAAAGAGAAACTGTTGGTGTTTTCCTCAAATCTGCTGGTCAAGGGGAAGCAGCCAGAGAGGAACTGTGGATCTTATAGATCAACACTTGGCTGTATGATGGGCAGAGATCTCTCTTCCACAGGCATGGGAAATTTTTAATGACCAGAAAATGTTACAGCTGTTTTTAAAACAGATAAGATGAAAGATCCAGGGAACAGCAGCGCAGTCAGGTTTACATCACTCCTCTGAAGGACCATTGAAAGAGTCCTCCTGAAAGTTATTTCCAGACACATGAAAGATAAGGAGACTGGGAAAACCTAGTCACACCAGTAGAAGAGGGTAAATCATGCCTGACCAACCTGATTGCCTTCTATGTTGCAATGACTGGCACAGTGACTGAGAGGGGGTGTGCTTGACTTTAGCAAAGCTTTTGACAGGATGTCCCATGTCATCCTTGAAGACAAACTGATAGTTATGGACTAGATGATGGATTGTAAGGAGAGTGAAAGACTGGCTCTGTTGCAGTGTTCAAAGAGTGCTGGTGAATTTTGAAAGTATGACTGGCTGACAGGTATGGGAGGCCTCAGGAGCTGATGTTGAGGCAGTTAGTGTTTAAAATCTTCATTCAATGGACTGGATGATGAAATGGTACAATCCTTCTTCAGCTTCACAGAATGGCTACTCAAAGAGACCTTGACAACATGGAGCAGCAGCTGTAGAAGGTTTATGAACTGAATGCAAAACAAATGCAAAGTTTGTGGGGAGTGACTGTCCGGGAGCAGCTCTGCAGGGAGTCCTGAGGGATGGTGGCTGAATACAAGGCGGTGGGATGGCATCGCAGAAACAAACATAAGTGTGCGCTGGGGCACACTAAGACATAAGTAGCCAGCAGGCCAAAAGAATATTTTACCACCCTCTATTCAGCTTACATGAGGCTTCATCTGAAATATTGTGCCCAATTTTGGCATGTTTCCCAAATGTTGGATGGTAAACTGGAGAAGGTCCAGCAGCTGTTAAATGAGATGGGAAGTTTCATGGAGCACAGGGAATAGCTGGAAACTGAAGATCCCAGGTTTGCTTAGCTTGGGGAAGAAAAGGGAATGTAACCTCCTCCTGTGATAACTTGATGGTTATAGAGAAGACTTCCAAGCTCTTCTCTGAGATCCAGAGTGAAAGGGTAAGAATATCATTCATAGTTTGTAAAATTAAAATTTTAGCTAGATATAAGGGGAAAAAAGAAAAACAATGATAGTGGTTAAACACCAGAACAGGTTTCCCAGAAAGCTTGTAGAATCCACAGCTTTGGAAATACTCAGAATTTGACTGGACAAACACTGAGCAAATTGATTTGATCTTAAGGATGGACCTGGTTTTAGCAGTGTTGCACTAAATGACCTCCAAAGGTCACTTCCAGAAAATTATTTTTTTATTCCATATTCAATTTATATCTATGCACTCCTGAGAGTGGAGGATATTTTATATCCTTTTCCGGTCTAAGAATGAAACTTATGGCCACAAATAATTAGTACTCTAATTAGGACGAGAGAACTTTCTGCATCTGAGTCTCTCTGTGTCTTGGTGACTAGCAGATAAATTTATGTCTATGAGAGAATCCTCTTATGCATGAAAACTTCCAACAATGCAAAGGTTTATGATCCCAATACAGAGAAACCAGATGATTCTGGTAAGCAGATGATTCATGAGATCCAGGCTTCTGTTCTGTGTTTCATTCATGTCTGATTTATGAAATGTAAACAGTGGATCCAAACTCATCCTAGTTGTCAGTGGTCCTTATGAGGTGGTAAATATCATGAATTTCAAACTGTTTAAAAATCTTTCAAAACTTCTCAGCATGCAACTGCTTTTATAGTTACACAAGCTTTTAAAATGCACATTTCCTGAAAGGCAAGCAAGCGGGAATAATTACTATTCATTTTTTTTCCTCTCAGCTTTGAGAGTTAAATTGTACTCAACAGTTATTTCTCCCTAGTGCATGATACAGCACAAATCCTTCCAGGGCAAATGCACTGCAATCACAGAGTTGGCTTCAACAGCAGAAGCACTAAAAGAAGTAATTCAGATTAATGAATGGATGATGTAGATACACTCTGTCAGCACTGTTTGCTACAGGGATCTCCTAAAGCTCTGGAAATGAAGACTTCCTCTGGAAAGTTTGTTTGCTCAGCCTGTGGTAGGTACTGAGAGTCTGTTCATTTAAGGACCCTATTTCTCCCCACTCTACTGATTTCAGAGAGCTTACCTTTTCTTTTTGTACATGAAAAGGCTGGACATTGCAAATAACAAAACTCAAGTGTCAAAAGACATCAACACTGTCAGCAAGAAGCTTGTAATGTTTTCTCAAGGAACAACCCACACATTCATTTGTCTTTAATAAAACAGATCTGCCTGGCTGTATCAGCTGATGTGTTGTGCTTGCCTCGGAATAAGAATAATTTGTTGCTTTTTTTTCAGTGGGAGGGTTTTCAAGATTTATAGGTGTGCTGAGAAAACATGGGAGGAATCTGCCTGGAGGGCTGATGGATCTCCATGGAGTGAAAGATGTACTCAATGAAGTGCGTTTATACATACTGTCCTTGGCATGCAGTGCAGCTTTCCAAGGGTAAGCCTCACCCAGCCTCTTGAGAAACAACTTATTTAGTAATTTCTTCTCCATATGATTTGTTAATTTATGGGAACAGAATTGTTGCGACTTGTTGCAGAAAGGCAAGTAATCCTATTAATGAATGTGGCTCTGAAATGGGAGGTTGTGGGAAACAAGATCTTGAAGTTGTGAAACACATATACTTTATTGTGCTTAAATGTTCCAGAAGTTAAGTAAGGTGTTATAAGAATGTCCTAAAACATTTTATAGTAAATTCTTGAGAAATAAAAAAAGAAAATTTCACTTTGGAAATGTTCAGACTAATTAGGTACAACAAAGAAATTCTTTATAGAAGATGCCACCAATAATTCAATACAATAAAAAAAAAAATAATAAAAAAAAATTAACTGGGCCAAAGGAAAAGTTTGGCATAATATAAACAATTACATGTTTAACCACCAACACTGCATCCTGGTCTAATCTTGGTCCTGGAACTAAGCTATGAAGTGTGTATATGTTCTTCTAGGAGAGAGTTCAATATTTAATTTTTGATCCCGTCATGTCTTAATCCTGCCCTCTAACCTCAATAATCTAGTCATTAGTAGAGTCATTTAAGATCATGACATATATTCAAATCTCTTCTATCATGCCAAATAGCAGAGATTTAACTTCTGGGACTCCAGCCTTCTGTGCTAGATTAGAAAGTAGTGCATATTCCTTCCTTTCCTTTTAAATACCCTGTGTTTGCATAAAATGATCAGACTTTTGCTAAAGGAAGAAAGAAAGATGGCTACTAACATCATTAATTTCACTAAAAGGTCTCATATTTCTCCCACATAAGCATTTTGTATTTTGTATTTTGGAATACTGCGCAAGTATTCCAGTCACTTAACATGAATATAAGAAGAAAACATCACATCTTTATGGAATCACAAAGTTCATCACTCTTTATGAAGAAACCTTTCCATTCTGAGAGTTTTAGAGAGGCTTTAGGTCAGATAACAAAAGCTAAAATCATTCCTAGCTACAAGGTGACTCACTGCCATCATTAGCTGCATTAAATTGTAGATTTATTTGTGCTGAACCATCAGTTTCAGGGGAAATTTTTAGATGTGCTCTAGCCAAACTAGGGTTTCTGATGTTTGTAGGACTGAAAATCACTGTTGCTATCTCTGCAGTTAGTAGTAGAAATGGCAGGGGCTCAGGAAGATTTGGTTTCTAGAAGCATTGCTAACAGATTTAGGACAAAAAAATCTCAAAGAACCAGGGGATCAGGCTTATGCACACAGCTGAAACAGTGTTTAATCTCATTCTGGCGGCATTACAATAACATTTACAATGTTTAACAGCACATAAGACCTATTCTGTGTACACAGAAGATATGCTAGTGGGCATCTTTAGTTCTATATATGTTGGTAATGAAAACAACTAAGATTATGACCTTAATTACAATCCCTCTCCCCTCTCCATAAGGAAGGAGTCTTTCTTAGTATCTTCTATAGTTCTTTCTAAATGTGCAGGTGGATTCCTATATGCAGTTGTCATACCTTTTTACCAGCTGTACATCTCAAGTAACACTTCAGGTTTTAGCTTCATTTTATTGCCTTGTGAGTTGTGCTGTAATTAACCAATGCTCAGAATAAATTCATAAACTATAAAATCCCTCAGTATCTATTACTCTGCTTGTTTTGATATAACGGTGTCTTTTAATGTAGGTGAGTTATTGACCCCATTAATTTAACATTTCCACTGCAACTACTGCTAAATAAAGTTGAAGGGGGAAAAAATTTTAAAAAGCTAGATCTTTATGGGAAAATAATTTACCTAAGTGTTTGCGATCTTAAACTGATATTCAGTGTTGATGGATTGGAAAATAGGTCTTTCAGTCTAAGCTGTAGGTAGGATATCTCCAGATGCCAGAAGCACAGAGACCTACCAGTGTCATATCCATAAAGCATCAGGGAGTCTACTTCAGAGTTCAGGATATTTGTGAATTTAATTCTGTCTACACCAGCTCCATTAGTGAACCCTGGTTTTAACTCAAATTAAGGATATATTCAGTTTTGCATCATCCTGTGGAACAAAACTTTGTATTTTGCTCAAAGACAGTGCAAAGAGAAAGCACAACTCAGATGTGTCTGAGAAATTGCGTGTAGTCAAATCTGTACAAGAGCCAACAACAGCTGTAGGTCCCTCATGTGGCAGCATATAATGCTGTCGATACCTTCACACCCAGCAGAGGTTACAAAATCTCTTGAGAAAGCTACAGGACAGGTTTTACACACATCTCCAAACTGGATTGGCATCTGTCATGGAAAGTATTGACCTTCAAGAACCATTTCACAGGGATCATGATATAAAGGAAAACAGCTCAGTGTTTAACAAACACCAATTTGAGGATTGCAGCTTTATAAGCACCTGCAATGCTTCAAATGCTGACTATTGTGTGGCAATTCTTTCATACTATTCTTTTATTTTGTTGGTTCTTATTCAGAATGTTCTTGGGTTTAGTTGACCCTGTCTTGAAGTGTGGATGAACACTGGTCCCTGATTGCCCGTGGAGCCAACAGATTAACAGTTGTCTGCCCAGCGAACATCTTCATTTTAGCATTAGCATTTTCTGAAGCCAGTGGCCACTACAATACCAGCCAGAAATAAAGACTTTTGTGCTGCATTCCAGACAGTGGGAAAATGGTCAGACACAATCATTTAAGTGCAGAAGAGAGGGAAAAATAAACAAGGGCCATATAGCAGCTCTCAAGGTGAACAGGATAAATCACTGTTTCTTGGCTTACTCAGGTCAACCATTTTCTAGTACTGTGCTTGCACATTCTGATTGTTTTTATTACATCTGTTTAGAAAAAAATGCACTAAATTCCTACTGAAATATAATTTCATGGGAGGCCTGATACAAAATAACATTAGAACCGAGTTCTGCCAGACTGGAAAGCCAAAAAGTACTTCAGTGGTGCTTTTTGTTGTCTTCATTGTGAACCTATTGCTTCTAATACAGTATTTCATTCCATAAAGTGTTGCAAAAATACCTACAAAAAGATTAATCCCTGACAAAAACATCAGTTTAGATAGAAAAGCCAGCCCAAGACAGAAACATTATTCTAATACTTTCAGGTGCTTCAGATCATCTAGTTTGGGCTCTGTTCTCTTATGGCACTACTTAATGGACTTAAAGAAAGGAGGGAAGAAAGAGGAGTGACCAGATCTGTTGAGTGTTAAGAAGCCATTTAAATGAATCTTAATTTCCTAAGGTAAAAGACTTTACTCTCACTCTAAGGGCAACATAGTGTGCAAGACAAATTTTGCAAATTTATGAATACATCTTCAGAATATATGAAATCTGATCATTTCACATGATCTTTGAAGGAGCCACTGAACATGCAGGGATGAGGGAGGCAGCAGATATCTCTCAGAGACCCGCAGAGAACTGGGGGGAATGAGTTGATGCTTTTCATGGGCACATCTCCCCACCAACACCCTTGTACATGAGAATACCAGTTCCAGCGTTGTATAAACAGATTCATTATTAGATCACTGTTCTTCCACATGTAATAAAACCTGTCTTCATGAAGGTCTCTCTGTTTTTCAAACTCAGGAGGTACAGAAAAAAAAATAATTCTACAAATGATTTTTCTCTGAAAGGAAATCTCCTTACAAAACATGTCACACGTGTCACATTTGCACATGATTTCTTTTTCCTTTCTTTTTTTTTTAATTTTTTTTTTTTTTATTTTGACAAATATCTTTGTCGCAGTGTCCTAAAAGCGCTGACCAGCGCAGCCACAGGCTAGCTCAGTTGGTTCCCACTGCGGCAACGTTGGAAGGTCGGGGTGGCAGGCTGGGCGAGCCACCTCCTCCCTGTGGGGACTTGGATCCCCCACACCAGCGACGGGCACGACGATGGTACAGCAACCGCGGCAACCGAACAAAAGGCTGACTCCTCTGGACAGGGTACAACAAGGTTTTATTGAGGGGAGAGGGAGCACGGAGCTCTGCACTCTCTGTCCTGCTGCCCAGAAGAGCACTGAGAGCAGGCGTGCAGCAACTTTTAAGGGGGGGTGGAAACACGGGTGGCGACAACCGGTCCCCAAATCAAAGAACTTGGGGGTGTAACCAGGGCTGTAAACCACAGAACAGGGGACCAACCACAAAATGCTGAGAGGGGATTTCCAGGGCCCCAGCCTATCACTCGACGCCCTCCCTGGAGCTTTCCAGAAGCCAGGGAAGGGTTCTGGAGTGATAGACAGGGCGCCCAAGGGGAGAGAGAGGGAATTGACAACCTGGGTACAGGGGGAAGGGATGATTGACATTTAACGAACTGGAAGCACTTTGGAGTAAACAAGTCTGAACTATAACAGAAATAGGGGGGTACAAGGAACGAACCATTACATAAAAATATGTCTAAACTCATATAAAACAAATAAAACAAATTGCACACCACCACATATCTTCCTCATCTTCTGGGGAATGTTTAGGGAAGAAGTAAGATCCAATCAGTCTGACATTTAAAACCAAATGTCTCAAGGTAAGAATAAGAACAGCTGTCAGTAGGAATTAGCAGAAGCCAGCACTTGAGAAGAGGTTGGTATTTGACAGTGTTGATGAATATATTTCACACTGAAGATGTTACCTCCCAAACTTTAGGTTTCCCTTTTCTTTTTAAGCAATGTCTGGCCTTACTCACCCTTTTAATATTATGAAGTGGTACAATATTTTATACATGACAAGCGTGAGGGAAGAACCCTATTATCATTCTCCCATGTACGTGTCGTAACATGAATTAATGCAAGGATGGAAATATTCATCCATTTCATGAGGACAGCTGAAACATTTGCTGCCAAAATTCCTTGCCTGTCATTTATTACTGACATTGAGAACATTTTTTATGCACTTGTAGAAAAGCTTTCCAAAAAACATTGGAGTTTATGAATTGCTTGCAAATTTGCAGGTGATAAAGTTGAATTTTTAATACCTTACAGTGTTTAAATTTCTTTGTGGCTTTAGAAGTAACCTGTACATTTAAATTGCCTTACATGGCAATGTAAGTTTGCTCATAATGTGCTACATGCTCAGTGACGTTTTTCTTGTGCTGTTATTCCAGATAGCAATTAGGTCAGTGCATACTTACATCTCCTGCAGAGCAACTCAGCTCAGGAGGAGGAAACCCTTGGAAATTTGTCAAGGTTTCCAAATTCCTTTTCGCAGAAGAATAAATATTTTGTGGATCTCTAATGCAGCCTACTGTTAAAGTACAGGGAATGTCAAACCACTGTATAATTACCATATTCTTAGTGGTAATTAAGTCTGCAGTGCAATAAACTATTTTGACAAATTTTCTCTGACTGGAAGGGAAACTGAAGGTCTTCATTTTCTCGAGGTTGCTTAGTAGCCTATGGAATTTTAAATTGTATGAGGGTAATAGATATTTTAGAAGACCTAAATGCTTTTTTTTTTTTTTTTTTTTTAATTAAACTGTCATTTTTTCAAATCCCTTTATTTCTAGAACATTTTTTAAACATTTAAAAAGAAAAAAGAAACCATGAAAAACATCAGTGAAGTATGCAGTATGTATTTCAAAGTGTAAATTAAAACAGAATATTGTCCTTGAAGGAGAAGTACTTCAGGACAAAAATCAGAAATTTTCTGCAGCTAAACATTTCCACCGGCGAGGAGGAAACTCCTCAGAACTGAAGCTTTCCAAAAGAACATGTCAAATTTGAAAAAAATATCACATGGAAGGTCTGGTCAAAGTCAGGGAGAAACCCAGAGAGAGATAGAGAGAGAGAAAGAGAGAGAGAGAAAGAGAGAGATATTCTGTGAACCGGGATAACCCAGACCATTCCCTGGCCTTGAAGAACAACTTTTGCTGTCTATGCAAATGCACTTCCCTGAAAACAGCAAAATTCTTTCAAACTGTCTCTTGGACCCCAAACATGCCTGGCCACTGTTTGAAAGAGCACAAATTTTAAGCAAAACCTAGGTAGTGAGTGCCTTATTAACTGAATGGCAAAGATAATTATGTAGTTCTTGCTGTTAAGAGATTAAAAAGGATTAATTATCTTCCTAGTTCATTTTATGTTTTATTTACAAACATAGTGTAAATGGTGTTTCCTGAGTATTTACCTGACTGTAGAAATACCCTTTGTAGTTCTTACCAGTCAGTTATGAAAGAAAAATAAAGTGTAAACCCATAAATATCTAAACTTTTTCCCAAATTTTCCTTATTGCCTATGCTCTAGACGGGTTTACAGACTTCCTGAGTGTGTGATATGAAAGAGCTCAACACCTACATAAAACGAGAACTACATGCATTTTATTGGATGTGATGTAGATTCCTTACATTTTGCCCAAAATATCTCAGAGCCAGTATTGCTGTACATGTTGGTGGCTTTTTCGCACAGACCTCAAGGAAACAAAGATACAGAGACAGATGTATGTGTATTTCCAGGTACTTCCAAATATATCCATCCTTGTTTTAGTGTATAGCTCTTTACAACTATTTTCTCCTTGCCTTCTTTAATCTGGCACAGTTTCTGGCAGGTAAAAATATCTATTGAAATTGGTTCTCTCTCACTTTTATAGTTTCTCACTGTTCAACTTTGTCCCCTCACTAAAAACTGTGGGCAGTTTCTCATACAGTTGTATGCTCCAAAGAGTTTTTTGAGAATTTCCGTTGGAAAAGATGGAAGAGGTGAGTCTCAGCAGGAGCAAGGCCGTGCCACTTAAGTGACAATACCGAGAGTGGTGAGCATATATTAGTATTGCTTAGAATAAAATTTTAATTCTCCTGTGTTATTTAACAGGAATTCACATTCTGATCCAGCAACATTACGGCAAGAATCTGTTTTGGTAAGACCTAATGTCTGGCTGAGCTCATTTTAGCCATTGAACATGTCTACCTTTCTTCAGCATGACTAATGCATGTCTTCAAAGTGTGCTTCAGGCTGAGGTGCTTAGCTGAAAGGAGATTTGGATTATTCTGCTGAATAAGCCTGTTATGGCAGGTCAGTCAACAGCAAATCTGTTTTTAACAGTTTTGAAAAAAAAAAAAAAACTCACACCATTTTGTACTTAGTTCATTCAGTATTTATAGGCACATTTAATGGGGTGTTGTACTTAGATGAGAAATAAGGACAATCTATCATATCTTTGGAACTTAAAATGCCTTCTCAAATTAAGGCTATTAAAATATTATATTAAAATAATGTCATATTTTCAGGACATTCTGCATGTCTTAGTTTCTCTGACTGTAATATCATGATATGACAAAAAAATTAAGGTGTTCTTCTTTCTCTAACCCAGCTCTGGCCAGTGTTTTCCTTCTTCCTACCAACAGTTTGCTGCCCCTTCAGCTGTGAGGTGACAAACCTTTTTGTGGAGGATGCTGTAGATAGGATCACTAAAACCTCTGAGTTAAACTTCCAGGAGCAATAAGAGTGCTGATAAGGAATGCAGTAAGTTGACCTTGCACAAAAGTTGCCATTTCCTGAAACTATATTTTTACTCAAATAAATCAGAACACATTGCACAGATAATGTTTCAAGACTTATTAAGGATGGACAGTACTTTTAAGTACATTTAGGGCATAAAAGCAGCCAAAACTTCTTGAATAGTGAATCCTGTGTAAAATGTGGAAAAAAGAGGAACGGAAAGAGTCTCCAAAAATCAAAAGAGAAGAAAAGATGTGTGAAATCTCTACTTCCCATTCTTTTTGCTGACAGCTTGTCTTTTTTAAGGTCATATCCTCCCATAAAGTTGAAAGACACACAGAGATATTCTTACAATTCTTTTTTCTAAGTAAACGATGCTATTTTTTCCCACTGTGAGTGTTTTTCAAGGTGAAACTGATATGCTTATACATTTTCAATAAGAAATAAACCCCAAAACTGTAAACATGTACTTTACTGAGTGCAGCATAAGCATAGTTTCTACAGTAATTTCTGATAAAAATATACATCAGTGCTTATTTGAGATCACTGCAGCTTCAAATATTTAAGTAACCCTCTGGGAAAGGTCACAGTTTTCCAAAATACAGATCCCATACTCCCTCTCATGCTCACAGCAACAGCAAATACTCCTCAGTTGATGCTTTAGCACCGCCTCCTCCCTCCCATCTCTTTTGTGATTTATAAGCAGCTAAAGGGTCCCCTGGTTGTTGGAGCAGTATTTCTGTCCTTTTGGTGTGCCAGAGTTATGGGGCTGGCAATAAGGAGGTCAGCTTGTGGCACAGGATCTCCAGTTTGCCGAGTATCCAACCCCATCCCAGGCAGGGCCGTTGCTATGGAAGCAGCACAGAGCAGGGATCTGGCAGGCTGGGAGGTGCTGGGGGATTATTCCTCATCTATAGAGACACAGCAGTGCTCTCATGTAAACTTACAGAACGTACCGTCTCACTGGGACCGAATGCTCCTATATCCTCTTCTTCCTGGAAACTATGAGGATCATGACTTTCGCTTCCTATGAGGGTGTGCAAAGAGAGATTTTGCACATCTGGACCTGATTCCCCCTAAGCTTCAATATTCCATACATTTGAGGCTTGTTTTTCTTTTGTATTCTACATGCTTTTCCATGTTTTCCCATGGGAGGTAACACAAGGCAAAAGTAGATGAAATGAGTGACCTCCTGCCAAACCTTCCTGTTACTCCCCAAAATCATTCCCTACTTGGGAAGCTGTCAGCCCAGGAGTGAGTCGTGCCCCTGGCCAGCCCTGGGAACTGCTTCAGCTCTGGTGTTGCCGTCTTTCAAAGTAGGGGATATCAAGTAGACACTGATACATCACTACAGTGACGAGGCACTTTTCAGCCCATTGCTGAGGTCATTTCTAGAAAGGGAACAATTTGATGAGTCCTTTAATGAATATTCCTTCAATGAATATTCATAACTCAGCTCTCTTAAAGAAGATTAAGCTTGTTAAACAATATTCCTTAAAATTTTACACTTACAAAAGTGAGAAGTTATTTTCACAATATTATAGGCAGGATTTAGTCCACAGGTCAAAATATCCAGATAGAAACATTTATATGTGAGGCAGGTATCTGAGCTGTATTAATTGAAGATCTCATGCATACCCTCTTTCCAATGTTATAAAGATCAAGAATAAGGCAATACTCTTATTTTTTCTGCTATCTAGAGTTTGTTAATTAGCAGGGTTTTTGCAGGGATCATCCCATTCGGTTCCATCTATCTTGAAATTAGATATTTAAGTTAAGACTGGTTTTGGAGTTGCTGTAGAGAACTATTTCTCAGCCAGTATCATATTACAGTATTTCTGGAGTGTGAACTCAGTTTCTTTAGATTAATTTTTTTAATGGATAAGATGCTTGATTTCTGAAGGATTGTGCCTCACATCCTCAATTACAAGCAAATAAAAGATATCGTCAACAGGATGTTGTTTATTTTTTAGCTAAATGAACCTGACCAAAAGGCTCTGTACTTCCACCTGGTAGTTATAGAGACAAAAAATTTTAGATGATCAGAGCTGCCAATCTTGTATACAAAAGTTTTGCTGTTTATATTCTTCTATGGAATTTACCAGCTTCTACCATGAGAAAAATTCCAACACTGTACTCCTTATGGGTTAGAAATAACATTATAAAGTACTAGTGTGTTTATATAATAATATTTAGAAGGACCAAGAAACAAGTGACATTTTAGTTTTCAGGGGAAATAAAATAATTTGCATGAAATCAATAATTCATTTTCTTTTTCCTATTGAATGATGTCCCATAATTTAGTGTCAAAATAGTGGCTTCTGTAGAATGGAGGTGATTTACAGCTGACAGATTCCTCTTGGAGCACCCACCACATAATGAGATGTTACTGGGAGTCATTCTCATGTGAATCTGGCTTAAAGCCAGAACAGTTGGAATCTTTGGGGTTTGTTGAAAATTGGGTTGAATTTCTTAGTAGTTCTTCTTTCTGGTTTTCAGAAGGGACTGCCAACAGCAATGAAATCTGGAATTGCTTCAACTCTCAGCATCTCCATGCTTCCCAAAATAAAAAGGGCATCTGTTTGTAGATATCCCCTTACATTTTTATTATTATTGCAACACTTGCGTGTGGACTTATTCATGAACTGAATTATTTTTTTGTGTTGTGGCACAGCATGTGTTTTAAAAAAAACAAAACCATCAAAAACCACATACAGAAAACTAGTTGGATGGAAGAAAATTTGGCAAGTAAAGTACATTTTCTGCATTTTCTCTTTTAGAAGATTATGATTGCATGTAATCTCACACCCCTGAGCAGATGCTATTTGTTTTCCCTTCCAGAGCTTTAGGCAGTAACCAACGGGAGACATAAAGAAGGGAGAGGAAGCTGTGAGAGACTGCATGACTTCCTTAACATGGGGTTTTTTATTAAAAAACAAAAACAAAAACAAAGACAAACCCCCGCCTCCCCCCCCCCCAAAAAAAACCCCAAACCACTGAAAAAAAACAAGGGGGAAAAAAAAAAAAAAAACAACAACAAAAAACCAACCATATGCAAAAGCAGGAGAAGGTCCATTTCTGCATTAGTTAGAATAGTAGAAGTTAGTATGAAAATATAAAATTGATTTTTAATTTTAATAAAAATTGCTGAAAAAATTCCACTTGGAAGAATTACAATATTTACCTTTAGCCTTCCCTGTTGTGTGCATTACTCCTGCTGAAACACATAGATCCTCCATCATTGCAGCATGTCTGTTATAACTGATGGTAATGGCACTGTTATTTCTGTGGTACAAATCGATGGTGGTGGATACCTAAGTGAATTTTCTTGTGCGTATGGTGGCTTATATTGTAGTCATAAATCTGTAACTATTTATGAAAACATCTTGTATTTTCATGGTTTCTTATATGCCCTTTCTCTGTGCAATGAGCTGAGGGTGAAAGAGGCTCTGTCAAGGTTTTACTGGAAGGGCAATGCTGAAAAGATTACAAAAAATTGGAGAAGATGTGAAGAAAGGCACAAAGGAAACAAGAGGATTAATGCAGAAAAATATCAACAACAGAAGATACAAATTCTATGAAGAACCTTCCTAGATAAAGATTTTGTGTAGAATTTTAATGCACGGTTCTTCCTCCTGACAGAGACATTTGCATACACAACCTTCAACGCTTAGAAAATACATCAATATTAAAAGAGAGGATAATCAAGGACAGTATAAGTATTGGTTTGAGTATTTCCATTTGATGCTCTCTGTGGGCTAATAAATATTCTATTGATGCCATCCAGGTTTGACTTTCTAATGCAAAAACCTATGCATAAGTCAATAACTGGAAAGATTATTTCAAGTGTAAAAGCTCCAAGAGAATAAGGAGGAGAAGCCTCATCATAAAGTGGCCAATGACCTGATAATTCAAATATTCATTTGAGAAGAGTGATCATGTAGTTTGAATATCCTGTTTGTAGCAGTAAGAGGATATTTACAGCGATGATCCCCTTCTCTAATAAGTGAGTTATAAATTCTCTGACTTAAGTAAAAAATATGTATTTTACATAGAGTGGAACATCTCCCACAGCAAGTTTTCCTGTTGTGGTGAAGGAGATGTGAGTCCACATATTTTAGCCAGGGTTGTAGGTTAATCTGAGTCTTCCAGGGCCAGAATTTTTGTCTGCTGGCAATAAATGGAATGATGAACACCTGTTTGGATATGTTCCCCAAATAGCGCTGGCTCTAACTGATTTACCTATTAATTCAACTAGAAATTAAAAAGCACATTGTGAATAGTCAAAACCAATCTATTAATTAAATATAATTTTATTGAAATAATTATACCAGTTTACCAATACATTAATTAACTCTGTCATGAAAAATTATTGTAGGAATGGTTGTAATCATCAGTAAAATATAGATCTCCATTAAATCAGGATTTTTTTTTTTAGCACTAATGTTATGATTGTGAATGGCCGATTTGCCTTTGACACCACCATTAAAGTGTATTTTTGTTTTCCTAGAGACCTCACATAGTCTTTGTTTTACTTCCGACATTTTCTAATTGAAACTTACTTAGTTGAAAGAAATTGTGAGCTTAACTGGCCCAGAAAAAAGTTATCTACAGATCAACATCTAATATATGTTTTCCTGTTCTGAAATAACCCATGTTTGAGTAGCCTGTTGGTTCATTCAGCTTATTCCTTATCATCTGACCTAGTGGAAAGAATACATATGCATATTTATTGCAGTTTAAATAATTTTTTCACTTAGAGAGCTTTTCTTCAGTGACTAACATGTCATGGCTCTGAGGGACTATTGATTTGAAATGTGACCTTTTTAAGAATCAGAAAAAGACAGGAAAAAAAATGTAACAGCATGTCAACAGCAGTTTTCACCGCTCAAATCAGCAGAAGATGTCTGAAGTACTTTTTTACCCTGCATATTTTTTCTTAGATTTTACTTGATATTATTTTGCAATATATTTAGGTATTGCTATTATATTCTCTGTTGGTTTTAAGTGTGATATTTCATTTAGGTTTGAGTGGCACAGTTGTGACTTCTTTTCCTGCTTTTTTTCTTTGTGTATTTTTTTAATTACTCTTGTTATAAGAGGTGTATGGGACATATTAGATAACAAGTTTGGCAGGTATTTTCACCTGTTATACCTGCTGTGGTATATTCTCCATTGCAGATGTGAGTCATCACCAATTTTCTTATATGTGTCTATTTCATCTTTAATGTCTCTACTTTTTATTTCTGTACCTCAATAAAATGTATTAGGTTAAAAGGGTAATATTTTTCTTCTTCAGAATTGGCAGTAGTTTTTCATATTTTACTGCATTTTTTTGCTTAAATTTTCTCAGTGAAGTGTCTCTGGGATCATTGTTTAGTTCCATAAAGATGATTTTATAAAATGCTCTTTAATGGTCTGTGATAAAATATCCAAATGTAAAATTCCATTTAAGTCTCAATTAAAACTTTATCTTATTGTGTGTCTAAAATGATATATGACTTTTGTATTATTATTATCATTACCTAAAATAAAAAATACACTTTTGACTATCCTGAGTTTTATTTCCATGCCTGCTTCTTTGCATTAGTGAATAATAATTAAATTTTCTCCCTTTTTTTTTTTTTTTTTCCTGAGGTAACTTTTTCACGAGCCTCTAACATAAGTTGATAATTCGAATTTTCAAAAGTCAGAATTAGATGCAGAAATACAAATTCAAATACCAGGAACTACCCTTCATAACTTGGAGCTGCAAAACCTCATCTGAATTCCAGAGGGTCATTCTTATCCACAGTTGAAATCAACAGAAATTTTGACCTGGATTTCAGATGATTTATGGAAGAATGCTGTAAGCAAAGATTATCATGAAATATGTTTCATGCTCATTCCCTTTTCAGTGCAATGGTGACTGATTTTTTGCATTTATTTCAAGAGTTATCTTTAGTCTTTCTCTTAGACAAATACATAAACATGCATGGCTATGTTATGACATAAGGTATATTTCAGCTATTGCTCAATAATAAAATTAAGATTGCATGTGCTAATTTAATTTCTAGCCTGGGAAAGCTTGTATCACTTGCTGAAAAACAGGTTACTTTTTTTCTTCTCAAAAAGAACTTCTATGATTCATTCTTAAGTTTAATACTTATTTTAAGAATAAGATAAAATGAACAAAGGTATTCAGGTGTAGTCATAACATCATTGAAATTAGGAAATTGTAATGAAAGTGTTCAATAAAATAATCATTTTAGGATTAGCTATAATAATAGCAATACTACTAATAATGAAATATGATTTAATAACAGAGTACACCAAAGGAAAGTATAGTCCTTAAAATGTCGTTTATTCTGTCTCTTTTACTTTCATACCTCACATATTCTATTTAAGCAATATAATAGCATGATTAGTCATGGGTTCTTTGGTTGATACTGCAAGACTTTATATATAAGCATGGGGTGATAACCAATGTAGTAATTTGTATTTTCACATGGGAAAATGGTAGTGGCTATTATTAGATTTATTGTGACATCCAGTGATGAAATTCTTGCCTCATTAAAATAAATAGACTATTTGCTAGTTACTGCAGTAGAGCCACAGTTTCAGCCCACAACCTCAGCTCATAATTCAGAATGTCTCCACTGAGTCCATTGATTCCAAGCCAAAACACACATGCTAAAGTTCCCAGGCACTACTGAAATATCTTCCAGAAGCAGGAGACGTTATCTTCCAAATAACACACATAAGGTTATTTCCTTGTATTTTTCAAAGGACTGTGGCATGACTTTTTAAGGCATGTATCATCTACAGAGAGGCATACAGAGTATATCCTTAAGTAGTCCTTGGTAAATTGTAGTCCTCGGTAAATTGTAGTCCTCAGTAAAAGAACTTGTTCTGTGTTTCACCTGTTCAAACTCTTTTAGGAAGGTTGAACTTGAGTAGTTCCTGGAAATCCACCCAGGAAAACAAAAGGGATACAGGAAGCAGTGTTTGCATCAGGCCAGTGATCCTTGTCCGTGTCCTCCTGAATTGAGCAGTGGTCCCTTACTTAGATCTTTGAGTACACCACATTGTAGAAGCTGTTCTTCACATGAAATTTAACACTAAAACTTTGGCTGGTGTCTCTTACAGAGTAGGGATTATAATTCTAAGTGGCTTGGCTGAATTCCAGAATGGATAGCTCCATTTTGCCCACGTAAGATATTCTACTGTAACTTCATGAATGAAGTTACTTTATGAACTTTGGGCTCTGCATGAGAAATGTTCTGGGCAGGAGCTGGGTTTTGGTGCATTGTTGTATTAATTCTCATTGCAGAGAGAAGATACTGCAGGTGTGTGCATACTCAAGCTCAGATACAAAGCTATCATGTTCCCTCATTTAAATTTATTTTTACTTTGTTTTTCTTTAAGCCTCTGCTCACCTCTCCCAGTTTTTAACTTCCTGATGAACTCTTGCTGGCAACCACCATATTTTACTTCCAGCTGGCAGGTCAAACAAACACCCTCTTTGAGGGCTGATGCACAAGCAGATCAGAACACGTGTAATGTTATGTAGCAACCCAGCCAACTTCTCTTTGCTCTTCTCTCTGCCCTCCCAGACACTTTTTGAAACTGCATTCCTAGGAAAGGTTGGACAGATAATCCAACCTTGAATCTCTCACATGGAAACAATCTATAATGTTTTGTGCCAAATCATCTATTATGTTCCCAGTGATCATGTAGTTTTACATGATGTTGATCTATTTCAGCACGAATTTAGACAGCAGCATTGTTTTCTCTACCTCCCAATCACTCTCTAAGCTTGTTTATAAAAGTTTATTTTACAAGACATTTGTTTTGTATGAAGTAAAAGCTGACAAGTCACACCAAATTAAAATTCTTAAATAGCTCAAGAAATATGCTTAAAAGAAACTTCTGTCTTCTGTGTAATGTACTTTCTGCTGAGACCTTCCTGGATGACAAAATTGAGCAAACTCCCCTCTGATGACAGAAGTTTCTGGCCTCTTCGTGGAGCAGAGACTGGCATTGTTGCCTTCTCTTATGGATGTTAGATTGGAAAGATTCCACTCAAAGTCAGTCCAATTGATGGCTACAGAGTACTAAATGTGCTTCATCAAATGCCACTGTAGGCTGGGCTTCTTTCAGCAGGACCTGTGCTTCACTCATGAGGCAGAGCAAAATCAAAGTTGGCTGTGCAATAGTTAATATATATCCAGAATTTAAAATAAATTATCTGTGCACCAAATGATCTAGATCTTGTTGAAATGCAATCATGTCATCTAAGTAATACTATTGTAATGTGACTTTTTTATAAGCCTATTAGCTATACACCCTACTGAATTATATGAATACGTGCTCAAGTACAATAAATTTCAAAGCCCATCCAATCATCATACCCATCTAGTAAAACACACTTTTTAATGTACATTTAACAAAATAATGATTTGAACAGTTGACTACTCAATTTTAATCAGACAAACTGATGTGTCCATATTTCTTACAAATAATAAAATCTCTGGCTGTGGGAAGTAAATGCACATCTCTTCAAGGGGAGTGATTTGTCCTGAACACAATTCCTCTCTGGAATGCTCACAGACCAACAGTATGACCTACTGTACATTGTTTCCTTTGTAGCATTTTGCTGGCTTCATATATTTTAATTTCAGAGCTAATGCCTTTCAATGTTCATTTTATTGGAAGTCGTGAAACACTAATGAGCCAGTGTTCAATCCAAGAGATGATGAAACATAGGGGATTTTTATCATTGCAAAGGCAATTCTATAGACCGAACAAGTGATTTACTAATACCTTGACATGTTCTGTTAATGGAGAAGGTGTTTTCTTAAAAATAAATGGTAAACTATTGACCACTATGTAATTAGAAGTAGACCTTTACAAGGTTCTTTTCTGATCCGATTGACAATTTGCACTTTACAAGGTGTTTGGTAGCTGGATTTTAGAAGACAAACTGATTATCTTTCTAATTCTAAAGGAGAGCCATTGGCTGCAGTCTTATGTCACTCAATAGTTACGAATTCAAGGAAACCATGATACATGGCCTAATCAGAGGTTTTATTTGACAACTGCTAACAGGACAGGTGTGCCCTTGACCCTTCTTGTTTGTTATGAGCTTGTTTCATTCTCTTTTTACCCCAGTGTCTGTTACTCACCAAGAGCACATTAATCATGTCTCCTGCTCTGCCCAAACTGCAGCACAGATCCAGGCAGTTGCTGCAAGTAGTCCAGGAATGGACATGGACACAGCAGGCTGCAAGGGTCAGACATCCCAATTGAAAAGGGCTCTCAGACACCAGAAATTACCTTGGGGAGGGAAAAAAAAAAAAAAAAAAAAAAAAAAAGTATATGAAGATAGGGTTACTGAATAAAAGAACTGTGACTACCAACCCCTTCTCCAATTAAAGTTTATTGTTTTACAGCCTATTTGAAACACTAAATGGAGGAGCATTAGGGGGAGTTTATTCGAGGATGGTTAAAGCTTACAAAAATTTCTCAGCAACTGTGCAAGTGGCCTAACAGAATGATTATGCAGTGACACCAATCGCTCCAGACAGAACACACTGATAATGCAGATACACTGTATTCAGGTATTCAGGCTGGTTTGCAGTGGTTTCAGCTCCAGCTCAGAAAAGGTGTCCCAGTGCTGTGAATCAGTACATTACATTGATCAAAAGCAAAATAACAAAACAGAGCACAGAAAGGTGGAGCAAATATTTAAAATAAGAGCACTGTAGGAGAACCATTTCCACTCTATACAGGCCTTTGAGTGATTGTGTTCAAAAGCTCTGTAACAGACGAAGATGGCAAAAATAAAAGGAAAAACATGGGTTGGCAGGAGGAGACAGGCTTTTAATATCTTTCAGCAAAATATGTTGGAAGAAAGGACTTATTGTCTCTCTGGAACTTCGGTGTGCTGAAGAATAGTTTTTGGGCAACCACTTTAGTAAGGGAATTCTGTTCTTCTCCCTGTTCCTTCACTACAACAGGAGAAAAGGCCAGCCAACGGAGCTCAGTAATGGTATATAAAAAAAGACTTTCCACATAATGAGAAAGAAAAGGGAGAAAATTATAGTGAGCTGACTTTCAGTGTGGGAGTATGAAACATGAAAGCAATATCAGGATTTGCTACAAGTCTTGCTTAAATTTTCATGTTATGTTTTCATGATGTGTGTGTAGTAGAAGTGTGGGAGTGACAGGACATCATGTTCTTTCCCTTCTCTCATGGTTTAACTCTACGTTATCAGCTTAAAGAGTGAAATGCTGGCTTAACAAAGGTAATATTCATGGGGTGAATATTAGAGCATACACCTAATTTTCTGATTTATTATGTTTTGAAACTTGCAGAGACCATCAATGAGACAAATCTGTGAACAAAATGACTGTCCTTGAACAATTTCTGAGTCTCTTCACAGGTGACTGCAAAAGCACATGGCACATGCCCTTGCAAAGCAAAGCTAGTCTAATGTTTTTGCAAGTAGATAGATCTAAATCCCTTCTAAAACTTCATTCCTTATTTGTCCAAGTGACTCTTGCTCTTCCTCTGATGTATTTGTGCTAACCAACTTAGGCAGACTAATACTACTTGTTATTAATGTCCATTTATTTGGTAATAGTCTTTCCAAATCATTTGAGATCCTGCTACTGGTGAGTGAGCCAGTCTATCCTGACAACTCTGTTATAACAGCAGATGGGATTTCTCAATATAATCCAGGTGACCCATAAAGTAACTTACAGAGAATTGACTATTTTGTCAAGCAAGTAGTAGAAGGTTTCTTTTGGCTTTTTCTCTGTTGCTGCTCCCTCCATTATCTATAATAAAATAGCCATTGATTCACAAGACACAGACTTGATAAGTGCTAATCACACTGCTCCTGGCCCTGGGAGATTTTGACATTACCCTTCTTTTGTCAACATAAAGCATAGAAGATAAAGATGGGGAATGGAAGCCATGACAAGCCAGATCCTGACCCCAGAAAGTATTACCAGGAATATTTAGAAAAACTCTTCTCACTTGGAAATACTGATACATTAAAATAAAATTGGCTTTTTTAGGAATGAAGTATTGGAATGAAGGAATTCATTTAGGGATTAATTTGGTTTGTTTTTCTATTTTAAGTTTTTTAGATCTTGAAAGGAATTTCTGGTCACAGCCAAAGCTGAAAATCTGGAATTACCTGATGGTCACAAGCTTCCTGTTCACCACCCTTTGGACTCTTTCAGTGTGAATTATTCACTATTTGAGCAATCCCAACTCTTTGGTGACAGTGGAAGGTAAAATATACTAATTATGAAAGGTTCAATGGAACTAAATGTTTGTCTTTGAGGCTTTTGTGCTTTTATCAGTTTCCTGATCTGAATAAATATATCTATTAATCATATGGTTTGTTTGCAACTTGAAAGTTTCCAAATCTTAAAAGAAATTTATTTACAAACAACACGGAGACATCAGATGATATCAGAAAAAGAGGCCACCCACTTCTTAAATTCTTTTTTCCTTATTTTTTCTCCTTATTTTTTCCTTATAATTTTATTTTTCCTTCTTTGGATAGCATAGTCTGCCTGTAAAATGGGGAAAAAAATACTGTTCTAAAACGTCATCATGTTTTAAAAAATGATGCTTTTTTAAAGAATAAAAATTCAACTCCAAATTCTGAGTGATTTACAAATCTCACAGTTACATCACTCCCACATCTATATTTAATCTTATGATACGTCAATATAAAGGATAGGTTGATGTTATTAACAAAGTATGGAGTAG
Source organism: Hirundo rustica (assembly GCF_015227805.2). Lineage (NCBI taxonomy): Eukaryota > Metazoa > Chordata > Aves > Passeriformes > Hirundinidae > Hirundo > Hirundo rustica. The sequence continues at coordinate 144,242,365 of NC_053450.1, read as the reverse complement.
CTTAGGCCACATGAATTTTTGGTTGGAATGAAGAGAGTTAAATGTCTTTTATCAACCACACATTTGCTTTTGAGCAGTTTTGGGAATACATGAAAGATAGCAGGGACGTAGAAGAGAAAGAGCCAGATGAAATGCTACCCTACATCTGCCTTTGTTCATGAAAAAGATGAAATTGTATCAGGCATTCATGAGCACAGGTGAAAAATTAGGAAGCATGCAAAATACAGCAGAAAATGGTTTTTTAAAGGTTATAGTATTTTAAAATTGACAAGATTCCTTGGCCAGATTACACACACCAGGAGTGCTGAAGGAAGTGGGGGATGAAACTGGCAAAGCAGTAGCAGCATTTTCACAAGTTCACTCAATTTTTATTCACTTCAAGAGCCAGAGACAGATCTGAAGACTGGGAAAATGGGTCACACCATTTCTTTACTTCAAAAAGATGAAGAAGAGGAAGGGAAAAATACATGATAAGGTTGATTCAATCTTTTTGATAGTGTTGTAGGAAGAGAGTGAAAAATTTTATGAAGTCTTGAAAAAAACCAGAGATATAAAATACAGCAAAGGGTAGAATGTCATTATGTTTGTTCAGCACTATTCAATTAAGATCATGTAATATCTCTCCAGACTAATGCATTTGTCCATACCTAAGTGTATTCATGTTGTTTGGGAGGATATTATTGTGATAGATAGGGATGATCAAAGAAGAACAATCAGTACACACCCTGCTAATTTTTCCACATCACAATTACATACGGCTTAAAAGATCCTTTGAGAGCATCCCACTTTAGAGCCCAGGAAAAACAGGCACAAAACCTTTCTGTAGTTCCAATTCTTTCCTCAAATTAAAACCTTTAAAAATGAATGTGCAGTATAAATATAAAAATAAGAATTCCAACATGCTATACCAGGATGTGATTTTTTTTTTTTTTTTTTACCCTTCAATGTAGCTTACTTCTATTTTGCACTCTCAACTACAAACAACACTATTTACCTGCAGCCATGAGAAGCTGTTAAAAAACCCGTGTATACAAACACAACTTTGTTGCTATTATTGTAGAAAGAGGGTATTCTACTCCTATTACAGGAACATCATGATTCCCTGAAGACAAGATTACGGTTTGCCCAGTTCTTGACTAGCTGCCAGTTTTGTTAATTTCCGAACAGTTTAAATGTTGGGCAGTGAAGCTGTGTGTATACAGAGGCAGTGATCCTGGTCAATACAAACTGCAGACACCATCCCTTGAAATCGGTAAATTAAATGCTCATTAACAAGGCTCAAAAAAGTAGAGTCTTTCTGCCTTTTTCTTTTAAGGGCTGATGCAGAAATGTTGTCTTCCTCTTATATGTTCATAAGTTCAGTCCCACCATTCTTGTTTGCTCTGGCAGTCCTCATGAGAGCACCCTTCTGTCACTCAAAACGGGAAGGTATCGCATCCTGCTGCTGGATGGCTGCATGGTAAGGCCAAAAAACTGTGTGATGGAGCTTTTGAAATGGTGTTTATTTTCAAAAGAGTTCAGGAATGAGAGTTCTACAGGATCCTTTTACCCAAACTACAGATATACCTGTGTTGAGCATACACTTATTTATTACCAAAACACAAGCTCAGGGAACAGTAAATAAAAGATAAGGTGAACAGATGTGGTAATGCTGCATATTAGAATCCAATTAACTGATATGCCAACATAGCATTTTTCTTGTTCCTCTCTCAATATATTTTTCCATGGCACCAGGGCTTGCTTCAAGTGACAAACTGCTGCAGCAGCATAGCTGGTGTGACCATATGGCATGAGGTCAATAAAACACACTTGTAGAAATGTCAAAAATGGAAGCACTCTACTCTTCCCCAAGCATGTTTCTTCCTGAAATTTGTCTCCCTGTAATAAATACTAAATTGCAGCTGAACAGGAAAATAAAATTATGGAATCAGTATTAACCAAATCTTTATTAAAAGAGTAAGTATCTACTTTTAATATAAAATTAGCATGTCACATCCTTTTACTCATAAGCAAGAAAATTCACCAGATACCACATACAGCTGTTTCTTAACTCTTGTCTGAAAAGTTAAGAACTCATTTTTGGAGGGACAATATTTGAGTCTTTTTACACTTTTTCTACATTACATTTTGTAACTGTTAAGGATACAGCACAGAAAAAAAATTATTCCATGATCAAAACTATAAGAAAAATATGTGTGATTTTTCCAGATTTTAGCAACTCCCAAAACTAGCTCTGAAACTATTCAATTAACTATTACTTGGCATCAAAAATTGATAACTTTTAATTATGCAGTTACATGTAGTTATAACCCTTAAATCCATTCACAAACACATATTACAAAATTTCCATATGGTCAAATCAGAAGATATGCATCCCTAATTTTCAGAGAGCAAAGGTAAAGGGGGAACACCATAGAGAAGAAATTTCAGTGCTCCTCAAGAAACTAAAGAGAGACAAGAGACTAAAGAGCGACAAGAGACCAAAGAGTGACAAGAGACCATTCTCCCTCTCACAGCTGGAGATTTAGATTACTCAGTAGGAGTTCTGTGGCTCTGAAGAACTCTTCATTTAAACTTTCTTAAACAGCTGCATTTTGGGAGTACTACCAACCTTATCACAGAGGTTGTAAAGTTCTATCAAAACCCCAAAGAAACTCACATTCAGAAGTGGTGTCCTTCCAGGAAGAATTTGGAATAACCAACATTATGCAGATAATCACATTACATAAAGTCCTCTCTTAGTATGATGAAAAAAACCCCATAATCTGATGTGAGTAGCTTATCTCATCTAACGTTTCTGATTTCCTATTCAACCAAACAGAATGGCAATTTAAACAGCCACTTTAAAAGGAAAGATAATGATGTGGTTTGGAGTTGGTTGTTTTCTGACACTCATCTGACACCAGCTGACACCTACCCTAATCTCGAGCACCTAAAAATTTGATGCACCAGGTGGAATAGGCCTCCAGCTTTGCTATGTAGTCCATGGAGATAGGCATATCCAAGATAATTCACACATGTCAGGGAAATTCTTCTCTTGGATGTGGCACAGGATGATAGTAAATCAGCAGCTTGAGATCCTTGCATCACTCACAGGAAGTTCCCTCAGTATCTGTGAGGGGTAAACAGCTGGCGTAAACCAAGAACACTCAGTTTAGATGCATTAATGAAATGAACCTTACCCATGAAATAATGACTGTAATTGAGCAGGTAAATCCTTTGAAACAACTGGCTGCTTTCTATGACAAAAATGTGTTTCTCATTGCAGATTTCATCAGATGAACTCTGAAGCTGTAAGAATATGACTTCATGTAGGAAAGGATTTTGGTAACTCTGAGAAAAAAATCAGTAATTTAAAATAATTCTCTTTAAATCCTTTTTTACCATTGGAGGCAACACTAATTCTTATAGCAATATCTGTCCAAGAAATACATAAATTCTGTAAGGTAAAGGAAAAACCTTACAACAAATAATTTCCCTCAAAAATTGTAAATACTGTCAGAAGACAGGAGGGGGAAAAATTAGCTAGTAGACATGAAATGTCTTCTTACATTTCAATCTCCAAAAACCCCAAAACTCAAAAAAACCCCAAAAAACAAAACCCACCAAACAAAACAAACCCCCCCCAAAAAAAACCAAAAACAAAAACAAACCGAAACAAAACAGAATTTAAAACAGATTTTAAAACAAAATTTAAAACAAACAAAAACAAACAAACAAAAAGCAAACCCTCAAAAAACCCAAACTCACCACCTAAAATGAACCAAAATGACAATAATTTTCTCTCTGTTCTTTACTGAAGACTGTGGCATTTTTAAAGCTATCTCTTATCAAAGAATTACTCAGAAAAGCTAAGAAATCCATTTAAGCCTGTGGAATGTAATATATACACTCATACCTGCAGTATTTTTTTGTCATTAATTATCATTGATTTTAACAAATTCTCTGCATGTTGATTCAGCAGCCCATTTTAAGTTTATTTTGTTAGAATATTGATACTTTTTCATCTTTACATACAACCACTTTTAAATAAAACAATTTCTTGGAATTTAACTATCTGCTCTCAAAACTGTTATTTTAAATGACAAACCCATAAAAGGCAGAAGAAATAGCAGCAGCAATGATCTTAAGGTTAACCTGGAATGGTCAATTTCTTATTTCCTCAGGGACTACTTTGAAGCAAGACCAAAGGGTGGTGCTGACTATCATACAATATGGGATTTTTACAAGTACAAATCCAGTCTGGAATACCCATAAACTTCCCATCTCTTCTAGCCTGGATTAGAGTTGTATCTCCCATTTCCTTTTCCTTCCCTCTCCCTCAGAAATATTTTCTCCTCTTGCAGAACCTTAAAACCTCTCAATAATTCCATTATTGTAAAACAAAGACCAGCTGTTAACATTTTATGAGACTGATGAATATCTCTCCCCACTCTGATAAACTAAAATAAAAATGAATATTTATAGTATAATAATTAGCATCTTTAGAGATAATTCAAAAATAATGTAGGCAAGTCTTGACTAGAGATGTCAAAAACAAGGAAAAGAGACTTCTCTTTTCAAGACTGACATGAAGCCATGGTTGTCACATATGAGCTCTATGAATATTTAATGCAGTGTGGAAATTAATATTTAATATACTCAAATCCTATATGACAAAAGTACTTGGCACATTCCTTTCAAAATAATAAAATAATAAAAAATGTTTAACTGTATTCTATGATTTTGACCCTGGAACCTCTACATTTTGCAGTTCTGAAAGAATGCCAAACTCTATCGTACAGCATTAGCATAACCGTTTCAGAAATTGGATATGTAAATCTACATGCCAACAACAAAAAAAAAGCAGCCTGTCTTTCAAAGCTGTTATGAGACATGGAATCCCTTCATGTATTGACCATTAACTGAAGAATTTATTACAAATGATTTCTTAAAAGGAAAAACACAAGCAACAAGGTTGCCCACAGTTTGATTCTTAATTGGCCGTTTTTTTCTTTACGTAAGATCGTACACAACATATGTTTTTAAATAAATCAAACAGCTAGTGTTGAATAATTTATTATAATAACAATTTGACAACAATGAGGTTAAAAATCATTTACAATGACTAACTCCTGAAGTCAGTGCAGAGGTAGCCCAACACTGTCTTGATAAATGAGATTTGAATTGAGATTTGAATTGAGTACTTTGAGTATTAAAGCACTGGCTACATTTTTCATCACACTATCAGATTTGTTGATCCAGAAGGTTCTTTTTGGGTCTGCATTCATAACTGCCCAGGAAATTTCTTATTTCACGGTACAGCAGGGCCATTATTGCACGTACATAAAAAGTGCATATTACATAAACTTGCTTTCTGATTAAATTACCGTTTGTTTCACTAGCGAATGGCTGAGGATTGGCTTGTGTCAAGGCTAGGGCAGACAGAACAGTTGGCTCAGCCTTTTTCAACCTTGTTTTGGTGGGAACAGTTCAGTATAGATGAAATGAATTTGATTCTCCTCCCATGCCCAGTGAAAATTATACAAAACATTGGCGAACCCAACTAATGTCTGAATTTGCAATGAAATCTCAAATGTGCGAATATCTTTTCTTTCAGTAATTCTAACTGAAATGTGCTAATTTAAATCTCTAGTATATAACACCGCTCTTCAACACTCCAGAATTATTTCACCAAGCTTTTTCTGCTAAAGAACAAAGCCTTAACATTCTACAGGCATGGTGGAGAATAAGAATACATTTTTCACTTTAAATTGTTCATTTAATGAAATCATACATTGTTGATACTTTGTACAACATTTAGGTCCTTCTAAATATTTACAAGAGGCTTTGTAATTAACTTTTTCAGTTATATGTAGAATTAAAAGTCACATGATTTTTTTTCTACATTCTAATTATCAGCTTAATTTCATTACTGAAAGTAAACAATTATGCATATTTTTAAAGCTGCCTGCAGTGCTTTTAAAACCAAGAGAAAATCTGATTCAGAAGGCATGGTTAAATATATATTTGATTTTATTTAGCTTGGTTCTGAGTTTTTAAAATGCATTTTATTGTCTTGTTCTAAGAAAAAGAGGGAAGATATATTTTGCTCTAATAATATAACATATTTTGTAGTACTGACCTGTTCATGGAAACATTAACAAGTAATATATTAGAAACTAAATTCCTAGGCATAATTCTGAAATTCATAAAAAGTTCCAAATAAATAAAAATATAAGTAATTAATAACTGACACTTTTCTCAAGCAGAATAATTTGTTATATATTGATAATTTCTTTAAATAAATATTTGGAAAATGTACCACATTGTTCAGAACTGTCCATTTATTATAACATGCAATATTTTTTTGGTTTGTGGTTTGTTTGTTTTTCTTTAATTTAGATCAGTTCAGAATATGAAAATAGGTGTCTATTGTGAAAATTAGGCTTCTACAAAAATTTAAATGCAGCAAGAATGATGGCTGAGAACTAAAACAAATTTAATACTTTACTGGAATAGTAGTTCTTTCTTAAACAGTCACCTAAATTCCCACATAAGGACTCATGATTAATTAAGCTAAGCAATTTTTTTCTATTTGTCCAGAACTCTCTTATTATACAATTTTGGTTTGTCTTTTTGTTGTTGTTGCTTTTTGGTTAAATTTTTATTTCTTCTCTTCCATTTGAATCCATCTGAGAAATTTAAAAAAAATGTTGTTGGAAAAAAATGCTACCTAAATTTAAATTCCTTTGCTCTTTTTTCCTGGCACATATCTCTGCATTGGTAAAATGATTCTTCAGAAAGACCTGTCTTATCAAGATGAACCTCAGTGAAGTGTTCTTTTTCCATTACTGAGCAATCAACAAATTCTTTAAAGATTACATCATGGACACAGATAGTGGGAAGAATTGGACCATTTCTCATGCAGTCAGCAAGACAATATTGCTGACAAGTATTTAAAACATAAGATATGGAAACCATGCCTGCATTTACTCCAGAATATTTATCATTGCCCTTCTCTAATAGGTGCGCAAAGACTCAGGTGAGCTAGGCTGCCCTATATGTAAAGATTTTTGGAACCACAGAGAATATAACTGGGAATTCCTTATTATAAACTTTTCCACAGAAAAAGTTAAAGTCTTTTTCTTATGCTCTTAAGTCATTTAATACCTTTATATCTCTTAACTTTATAAAGCACGATGATTGAACGATTAGGCAATAGTAGAGTAATGGGAAAAAGAATGAAGTTCACTGAAATTTTGTAATTCATAGCGTATTTAGAAAGCCATATCACATTTTTTAAAAAATAGCCATTTTATCCATTTTCTAGCAGTTACCTGGTATTTTGTTTGTTTTCATTCATATACCAAGATATGAGTTTGCTTTTGCATCCTTCGTGTGGGCCTACTTAAAAATATATTAAACTATGTCCACTTAAATTAATGACTATGAAGGTCTTTAAAAATGTTCCAACAGTTTTTTGATTAGGAGTAAATTCAACAATATCTGTTACATCATATTTCTGTAGTTTTCTAAGTGATTGAAATAGCATGAGGGATTTTTCTAGATATTTTTATTGCCTATAAATAATTTTTGTTCCTCATTTTTACATTTAAAAATAATTTCATGAAGTATAAGACATTTTTATGTAAACCCTAGCTTGTCAGGAAATATTTTAAAAATTATTCAAGAAAATTGCTAAAAGAAGCCGTATCAGAATTTGTTATAAAATTGATGCAAAATATAACTATTTTCATCTTATCTTGATATTAATCCATCTGAGTGTTTTTCAATGTATTTTTTCAGACTTTTATGCATCTTCATCACTTACATAACTTGGAAACAAAAAGATTGAGAGGCTGACATAGGAAAAAGGAGTAGGATTTTTCCCTAAACCTTTTAAAAGGTTCTGTGGAATTTCGTCTGTTCTCCATATACCCATGAAGATATTTAAGTTTATTAACATAGGAAATAATAGAAAACTTTCATGAGATAACCATAAAAGTTTAGCCCATAATCTTGTTTAAAGATCTTAAATTGACAAGACACTCTTTTTATGAACTGCGTGTTTTGCTGTGTGTGTGAACTTACCCTTTATGCACATGACCAATTTCTCCTTCTAAGGAAATTGGCGCTGTTGGGGCAGAGAGGGGCCAGATATTCACTCAGGGACTGGGAAGCAGGGTGAGTCAAGACAGTCAGTGCTTTCCCCATTGTGACACAGTCCCACAGGAGCTGATAACAAGGCCTATCAACAACTTCTAATAAGGCAAGAGATGAATCACGTTTTGAGTACATCCTGGAGGTTCAGTCAGGAGCAAGAGATGGAGCTATAGACAAGGTTAGAAACTAGCCCAACACAAATGACTACCTGAAGTTAGCTGCAAAGGGATTTTTCAAAATCTTTCCCCAGGTAGAAACAAAGGAAAGGAAAAAAAAGTAAGCCTAAGCTTCAGTGACAAAGGGTTTATGCCTTTTTAACTAAGAAATCTTGAAAATATTTCACAGCAACAGCTTTAAACTGTATATTAGTATATTCTGGAGAGCCATCATAGACATCAGGCCTCCATTTCCAATCTGTTATTTTCTTTTTGTTTAAAAAAAAAAAAGCCACATCTAGGCTCCAGGTTTGGGTCCTGTTCCTCAAAGGATGAGGACGAAGTTAATCACATGTAAAGTTCTGCAGAAGTGTAAAACATCACCACACTGATCACCTGCAGTAAACTCAGCCCATGCTTTTGGCATGCTCTGGCTTAGGCAGCCCGATCTCATTTGGCTGCAGGAAGTTAGCAGCTACAATTATACTCACTAATGCTCTTGTGCCAAAAAAGGCCGAGGGTATCTTAGTCTGCATTGGGCAAGGCATTGCCAGCAGGCTAAAGGAGGTGATCTATTCTCTCAGCACTAGTGAGGCCTCCCCTGGAGGATTGCACCAAGTTCCAGATCCCTCAGGGAAAGAGAAACATGGACATACTGAAGAGAGTTCAAAAACTGGCCAAGGAAGGTACTGAAGGTACCCTCCATGACCCACTAAGGTACTGAAGTGTCTCTCATATGAGGAAAGGTTGAGAGACCTGACACTGTTTAGTCTGGAGAAGAGAAGGCTCAGGGGTCATTTATTAATGTATGTAAATACCTGAAGGGAGAAAGTGCAAAGCAGATGGAGCCAGGCTCTGTTCAGTGGTGCCCAGTGGCAGAACCAGAGACAATGAGCGCAAACTGAAAAATGAGAGGTTTCCTCTGAACAACAGGAGACACTTTTTCACTCTCAGGGTAACTGAGCTTTGGCATAGGGTGCCAGAGAGATCATAAAATCTCCGTCCTTGAAATTATTCAAAAAATGTCTGAACATGGTCTCAGGCAACTGGTGTCCTTGCTTGTGCAGGGGCTTTGGAAGAGATGGCCTCCAGAGGTCCCTTCCAACCTCAACTACTTTGTGATTCTGTGACCTGTAAGGGTGTAAGAATTATGATAAACACTGAGCCCAGCATTCTCACTGTGTTAGGAAAAGACATATTTGATTTTTCATTACTTATGCCATTTCAGTCACAAGGCATAAGGAACAAATGTGGCCTTATTCTGCCAATGTTCAAGCTGCCTAGATGGGGTTTCCAGCTTTGGATTGTGGAATAAGTGCAGTAATGTTCCCAGGGTAATATACTGCCTCTCTCTGCAGGGTATTTTAGGTACATTGGAAGAGTGTGACTTGTTTAAATAAAGTGTGATGTTCACACCAGGAAGGCTGAATTCCCATTCAGTATAACATTAAGTCCTGTTTATACTGCAAGTCTTGCCTTACCAATAGACAGACATGATTATTTCCCTTATGAACGTGTAAAATCCATTTATTTAGTCTTGTGCAATTTGTTCAGCAAAGGGCTGATTTTCACTTTTCCACTGCAAAACCTGCAGATGTAAATTAGAAATCTGATTCTTTGAAGTATCTTGCAGGGTAATGGGAAATGGGAGACGAGCTCTAAGTCTCACCTCATTCTTGTGGTTAGCTGTGTCCTATGAGCCTGTCTATGGAACTCTGTGTGTGTATTTTATTATTGTTCTGTAATGAACAGTAGAGACATTTCTGGAGAGCAGCAAACAGCATCTTGAAATTTAAAATATATGTACAAGTTCTTTAATATATTCAAGTTGGGTTTTTTGTTTTGTTTTGTTTTGTTTTGTTTTGTTTTGTTTTTTTGTTTTTTTTTTTAAAAAAAAGGGATGTGTGATAACTTAGTTCCAGAAGGCTTTTTACACTGCCAGTAAGGATTAAACCCTTGAACTAAAGCAACTTCCTGCCCACTCAAAATCTGCAAATACAAAAAAGCAGGAACCCAGTGGGTGGACTACCACCAATAATCTCACAATTGTGCAAAATTGCTTTGTCAGTATCAGTCTGACTGCACTGGGTAACTTCTGCCAGAGTTTAACACAAAAAGCTTCCTGAGCCAGGAAGATGGACCAGTCTGTGAAAGCTTCAATCAACATTTGGGTAGCTTCATGTTACTGGTTTTGCTTTTGTGTTACTATTCATCTGCTTTACTCATTTCCCAATTCCTGACTTTGTTTTTTTGAAATCCTTTCTGATTACATTACATACAATTAAATTACATCACTGAACAAATCATGTTCATAAATTTGCCTTATTGATTGTCCAGAACACAGTGCTTCAAGAACCCTGTGTGCCGCATGGCTCCTGTACAGCTCTGCAAGACAATAAAATGATTTATTCTAATGGATGACCTATTTATGATGGAAAAACAAATCTAATTTCAATTACTGCTCTAATTAGCATGACTCATGAAAACTGGAACTTTTGTTTTAGTATAGGTCAGAAAAAAATGGAGAATTATTATTATTCATTATACAGACTCCTATCTGTTATTTACCACTATAAATAATATATTTCAGTTTGTATTTTTGTTGATAGTAAATTTCTTAAGACAGAAAGGATCTGTAAGCTGCTTCTGTTATTTTTTTAGGGATGCCTGCAAACGGGCATCATTATTGTGACTGATTATAATACATGGAATAGACATTCACAGTGAAAGAAAAGGATTATCTGCTATATCAGGTTTCTGTTCATTAGAAAGACTTTAAGTTGAGTAAAGACCAAAGAAGCAGCAGCAGGGCAAGAACTGCTGGAGCAGGTAAGGCTGACTGTCTGCACTGTCATAATGTCTGCTCTCCAGAAAAGCCACACAGGCGCGTTGACCATCAGCAAGGGGTGGTGGTGGCACAATAGAGCAAGTGTTGCTCCTAGAAACAATAATTATGTTTCCACTCCTTTCACATGGAAGAGGCAGAAGTGCAGGTCCCCAAGGACATGGCCCTGACTGAGCTTTTCAGTCCAGGTCTACCCTATTTGGCATCCATCTTGTCTTGGATTATGTAACCTAAAAAGGTACATTTGATTTCATCTGTTAAAAGCTGGTTTTGGGGGGAAGTTTTATCCTCCTAACTCCAGGGGGGAGGGGGACAGATGCCTTCTGATAATGGTCCAGACATTAAAACCAGGTGGGGCAGTGTTTCTTATCTCTTTCACCACCCCTCCATCCTCCAGGGGGACATCTTCTGATAATTGGCCATTAGGGCCCACCAATGACATGACACATTCCATCATCCCATTGTGAGATGCTCCACATAGTGGGGGAGGAGACAACTGTGCCTAGCTAGATAAAAACTGGGACTGAAGTACACAAGGTATCCAGTTTTTCCAGGAGGATTTCTGGAGGAAGACTGGACCCATCTTGTCACCACTGGAGTTTCTACAGGACCATCTCTACTCCACAGAACCACATCTGTTATTCCAGGAGGACTTATTTGGACTGCTTCCAACCCAACACCCTGACCACCAGGTTGACAGGTTGAATCTTTTTTCCAGGATTTTTGTTTGCTTCCTTGCTCTTTTTTTTTTTTTTTTTTTTTTTTTTTTTTTTTTACTACTACATTTGGGGTTGTTGTTTTTTGGGGTCTTTTTTTTTTTTTTTTTTTTTTTTTTTGTTTGTTTTGTTTTGGGTTTTTTTGGTTTTTTTTTTTTTGTTTTTGGGGGGGGTTTTTGCTTTTTGGGTTTTTTTTTTGTGTGGTTTGTTTGTTTGTTTGTTTGTTTGTTGGTTTTGGGTTTTTTGGTTTTTTTTTTCCTAGTAAAAAACTCTTATTCCTATTCCCATATCTTTTCCCAAGAGCCCCTAATTACAAAATTATAATAATTTAGAGAGAAGGGGGTTTACATTCTCCATTCCAATATTCCAAGGGAAGCTCTAGCTTTTCCTGGCAAACAACTCTTTTTCAAAACCAAGACACACTTTCTCTGTGAAATTCCTAGGTCTAGGTATGTCCCAGTCTGTGATCCTTGGGGTGGTCTTTCATTGCTTAAAATTCTGAAAGCAGAAAGAGCTTTATAAGCTTGAACTGCTATCCTAGTGAAAGCAACACCTTTCATGAAGTAAGGTCAGTTCTTGTCAGTATGAATTTCATGAATGCCTAGAGTGGTTCTTGATACCTCCATGTCCTAATGACAGATGATGAGAACTAATTTCACAAAACAGTTCAACATAGAAATCCCATTAGTTCTGTAGCCTCTGATAAAATCTTAGTACAGATATTAAGGCTATTGTTTAATTTTGCAGTAAACATTCAAAGAGTCCTTGGGGATTTTGAGTGGTTGTTGTATGGACAAGCAAACTCCAGACATAGAAAGTGTGTACGTCCATCACAATTCACAGTTGAGTATATTTTGTCTTAATAAAGAGTGAATGACAAGAGGCCTTGTCTAATTGCTTGAAGAAGTTTATAAAGCCCTCTGAGAGAGTGATGTGCCTTTCCAGGTCTTGTTCTCAATACTGGTTTGGAGAAAAGGAATATCTGGCAAATTATCTTTATGTCCTAAGATTAGCTCTTGTGTTTACAATCTGTGAACAAAACTCTTCAGGATATGTGAATTCCCAGAGGAAACTCATTTATATTGAAGGAATGAAGCATCAGGAGGCAATCTTTGAGAAGTGATGCCTTCCAGCATTTAATGAAAGTGATGTGAATCAACCCAACCCTTAATTCCACATTGAGTCTAGAAGTCTTAAATAAAGACCTATTTTTCACGTTAAAGGGAATAAATAAAACCTTTAAGCAGTGAAGCAACAGCAGGAAAAACATATCAAAGTCAGCTGGCACATCGTTTACAAAAAGAGCCTTGCAAATTTGTTGGTTAAATCAATGAGGTGGGGGAAAAGAAGAATCAGCAAATGTTCTTTCCTTCCTCCAGTTCTTTTATGCTGGCCATTGTAAACGTGCTCAGAAGATGGTCCTTTATTTGGTAGGAAATATAAGTCAGAGTAAATATGTACTTCTCTACTGCTAAATATTAGAAGATCTTTATAGAGAACATACAATCTGAGCTCAAGTAAGAGATTTTGTAAGGATAACTTAGATAAGACCAGAAATCCTGGTGAGCATGCAGTACTTCGGCTGGCCAACAAACCCAAAACAGGCCTTTCAGATAAATTAGGAAATGAGTTTGCCCAAAGACGGTTGTTCTGAATTTTAGAATGATAGTTCTTTTATTTTCCTTATTTGACTAATTTGGTTTGGTGTAGTTTCTTTCGAGAAGAATGATAGTAAAGGACTGAAGCAACATAAGAAAATAATTTCTATTATATTTCTAATATTTAGTAATAAATGAACTTTAGGATTTATCAGGTTCTGAGCCATAGAATTATGAATATTTTGTTACAGATAATATAAAATACAGCTCTCTGAAACATTGTTGAAAATCCATTCAAAGGAAATGTAAACCCCCTTCTCTCTAAATAATTTTAGTGGGAAAATTCCTTATTATTCCAGGGAGATCAGTATTTGGCTGAAGCTACCAAAGGATTGGAATTAAGCATAAAAAAAGAATTACAGTCTACAAGCATACTGTAATAATGAATACCAGAACTTAAAGGAAGAACATCTCTTTTCCAAAGGGGCTCCTGTGTCACAACAGATTTCTAATAGTTTCTCCTCCAAGTGCTAGTGAGTCTCACAGTTTTTTACTGTCTGAGATCAAAAGTGACTGCATTGAAACTATTTCTGTGTCCATTGAGAATAATTATGTTTGCGAAGAGTATAGAATAATTGCAGAAGTAAGGTGCTATTAACATTTACTTAGGAAAAAACCTGAAAACCTTGATATCTAGTGTCTGAAATTACAGTTAAACTGTTGTTACTTTCATGATGTCTGATTCACTAGCTCAGAACAATGAAATCTTACTTTTTTTATCACATAAAATATTCCATTTGATGCCACTGGGAGAGCTGCAGTTCTTCAAATTAACTAAAGAATGAATGTGAAGTTCTAATATTAGTTTTGTCTACAGGGAAGTTGATTTTCAAATAAAGGTATTTTCATTTTCAACCTTCCAATGTACTCAGACAGTAACCTCTACATTGATTTGTAAAATTAAATATATGCCTGTCATATTGACCTTATGTGTTACAAATCCGTAGTAAATAATTATCATGAATGGTTAACATGAGCCAAGCCACAGGAAATTTGGCATTTAATTAAGAGTTTCTGTGTTGAAGAAATATCCCTGTCTTAGCTTACTGGAAACTTTTTTTTTGTTCAACTCTGAAACACCATTCAGCCTTTGGTCAGTTAGAGATTTTGTTTTAAGCCTTGTAGAATATATTTGTTTGATTGTCTCATTATTTTTTGGTCTCCAAATGACTGAGTCACTGCAAGTACTTATCAGGTACTGATGCCTTTTACATTTGTTAAAACTTTCTCTCTCCTATTTTTGGTCCTTCTGCTGTCTGGGTGTAGACACATCCTGAGAATCTTTTTCTAGAGATATGCTAACATACATATTTTTTTCTTTCTTTTTTTTTTTTTCTTTTTTTTTCCCCCTAATAATTCTTTCAGAAGAATTCCAATACTCTCAAATAGATATAGTTCTCAAGGACTGTAAAAATATAATTTCAAGAGCTGTTTGCCTGAACTAAATGTGTAGGAATTAATTCACCAAGGCATTTTTTTTAGTATTAGTCTGGAACTGTAAAAGGGAGTAAAATTATAGTGGAAAACTGGTGCAGACCAAAAATAGATGGAAAATATCCTTGTGACTAATCCACTCTGAGTTTTACTTTCACATTTTTCTGCCATTTTGATAGAAACCAACAGGTTATTCCACAGAGTTTTGTGGGAATTGGTCTAAGTTTTCAGTTACCCATCAACAAATTCCTCTGACTTTGGCATATAAAAAAAGCAGTTTCAGTCATCTTTGGTAAATCTGTGTTTCTGCAGAACAAAAACCAAACCAAAACGAAAACAACTTCCCCCCTCCCCCCCAAAAAAAACCCCAAAAAAACCCCACAACAATCGAACACCCTCCCACCCAAAAAAACCAAAACAAAACAAAATAAAACAACACAAAAAAACCCCAACCAACCAACCAAAAATCAAAACCCAAAAACTGAAACAAAACAAAACAACACCAAACAACAATAACAACAAACCACCAAAAAAAAAAACCAAAAAAAACACCCACAACTAAATTCCAGCCCATTCTCAAAGGCCCGGGACTTGGCTTAGGCCATTGTTAAGAGCTTGGTACTAAAATGAATGTTCAGGGTGAATAACATCACACCATTTCAAAGTTTTTACCTGTCTTACTGTCTACACACAGATAAAACTAGACCTCTGCCCCCTCTTTAACCACGATTGAACATTTTCTATTATAATTGCAATAGCCATGCCTCTGACATCTACCACAGACCTGTGCGCAGTGCTGCTTCTACAGCTGCATAAATACTGGGTGAATGAAAGTGCAACACAAAAGACAAAGATTGACTGTCTGGGGCCTTGTTTCAAAGCTGTTAATCACTGATTTTTCTAGTTCTATAATACTTTGTGCTTTGGTTTTCTCATTTTTGTCCCTCGAGGCTTTCTCCTGCGGTTATCTAAAGTAATTTGACCTACTTTCCTATATGCTTCCTTCAATATTTGTGATCACTAGAAATCTGATGATGTAGAAAAGTTAATAATTTAAAATAGTTTTTAGCCTTCCTCGACATCAGAATGGTGGGTGTTGGTATACTATTAAAATAATCTCCTTCAGGAGCTGCCAGAATTATAATAATGCTGAAACACGACAAAAATATGTGAAGTTAAATTAAATATAAGTAGCAGATGAGATTTTGATTGTGACAATGTGTACCCTATGGAAGGATGGAAAAATAACACAAAAATAAAAAAAGAATATGATAAAACTGCAGAGCATCAAGGATTCGTTTCAGGAAGGCTGCTTCCAGGCAAATTCAAACTTCTTCACCATGAGTGGCTTCTATATGTACTTAATAAATATTTCATTCCTGCTGTTCAGTCTGTTCAATCCATCCCTTGATAATGAAACAGTTGTTTTTGAAAGCTCATCTATTTATATCCACCTGCTTCACATGCACGAGCAGACTGCTTGATATAGAGAGATGAGAGAGACATAAATATAGATGTACATTAATCTCATTTTGACTGCAGTTACATTTGGTATTACTAGAGTAACTCTAAATCTAAAAAAAGTTAGTATAAAACCAGTGCATTTGAAATCAGTGTAAATCAGACATGAATTGACTGATTGATTAATTAGACATGAAAAATCAGTAGTTATGTTGCTGACGTGTTTGTTCATCATGCTAAATTCCCTCACAACAAGACAATTAGGAATACAATCTGTGAGCTGTTAGAGAACAGTCAGTAGTAACATTTAGTATACTTTACCAAAAAAAGCCTTTCACATAAGGTTTTGTTACTGCTGCAAGATTTTGATGTTAATGTTTTTTGAAGCAGCTCAGGTGGTGAAGGATACTGTCATTTTTTTTAAGCTGTTTCTCTATGTATGACTTTAGACATAAAATAATTATGATATGCAAGATATTATCTTATCCTTTGTCCTTCTTATATTGCATGATCAAAGACACTATGCAACCAATAATGAGAGTAACGTGAGCTCTACTTTATTTAACTTAAGCAAAAAAAACCCCTTTAAAACTGTGTCTGGTTTCAAAGTCTGAGGAAGGTTGAGTTCAGTGTTTATAAGTGTCTTGGTTTACAAGAATAAAGAATTATCCTCGCTTGGTATGCAATTATCTGGACCTCAACACTTGAACACAGAAGCAAAGGGTTAATCCTCCATTCAGAAATCCATTTCTAGAACTTGTGTTTGACATATTTTCAAAATTTTAAAAAGGAGATATAAATCGACCCATCTGTCTAAATTCTTAAGCTCTATGGTGATAGACGTTTCCCAGACTTTTGCAATTCTTTGGCCTGTGTTAAGCAGAAAATCAGATCATAGTGGTCTTTCTTAACCTTAATATTTATTAATGTAGCTTAAAAATTAGAGATAATAGTGGTAAAGATTATGGTCAGACCTTTTTTATGAAGTGGAATTGGATTATAGCACTGTGGGGAAAAAAAAAAAAAAAAAGCAAATGAAAATTCACTGAAGCTGTGCAGAGCAGCACAACTTATCCCAGGTGTTAAGTCACAGAGTGAACGCAAGTGGCCAAAAGATGAGCTTTGCACATCACTGTTACCTTCGGGAGGAAAACTTGGAAATGTTTAATATAGGTGGGAAAAAAAGGAGTAATTAACCAAATGGAAACAAGCCAAATAAAGTACAAGAGGACCTAGAAACGTGAAAGGGATATGTGCCTCATTGCCATTTCATCAACCTGCTTAGGTGACTCATCCAAAAGACAGGGAGACACTGAGGATCAGACTCTGTTGCATTTACAGTGAGTTTTACCTCAGACAACCAGCAGATAAAAATACAAAGGGAGGATAACAAAACATTTTTATAAACTAAACCCTAAAGTATCTGGCTAATGGTTCAGTCCAGTTTTTCTTTCAATTCAGCACAAATCTCTTGCATTTGTGAAGGTTCCTTCTCTTTAGCCCATTATGCACTCTGATTGCCAGGAGGATGAGGATCTAAGCAGGCTCAGGTGTATGAAAGATCATTCCAGCTTCTTTCTCAAAGAGTGGATCACCTCCCCCAAAAAAGCAGCAGGAACATCTGCTCCAGCCACATTTAGGCAATATAGCACTGTTCATGACCAGAAATATGTCTCCATTGAAGATTTTGACACCAGGAAGAAGAGGGGTATGTGAACCCAAACTTCCCAGAATATCAGGAGGAAGAGGAGTTCAGACAAAAAGTGCCTTTCCCCAGCCAGCATTCAGAGTGGTGTTTGGGGCTTGTGTGACACTTTCCAGAAATGCCTGACTTTGTCTTGGTTCTGTGGTTGGGGTGAAAATTTTAGCTAAGTGTTGTGGAGAGGTCTGACCTACTCTGGTTGTTTAGCACCTTCTATAGTCAACTGAGATGGAGATGCTGCCAAAGGGTGGGTGGCTCATCCTTCCTCAGGAAGGAACATCTGGGACTGGTGGGTAGATCTCCTTGGGTTTGGTTATTTCTGGCTGAAGAGGAACACTGCACATCCAACTATGTTTCTAACTTTCAGATGACTTAAATTATGTGAAATATCTGACTTTAATTATGTGAAAGATCTGACTTTAATTACGTGAAAAATCTTTCAGCCCAAACTTGCGTATTCTAATAAGAACAATTCACTGAATTCTTGCAATATCTGAGTTGAACATCCCCAGCTATTCACACTGAACCCCACAACACCAGTTATATGTCTTTACTGACATCTGCCTGAGCTGTCCACTTACCACTTGGAAAAAAACTTTAAAATCAATATTCTTAGATTTGAATTCACCAGATACCTTATTCTTTTTTTTTTTTTTTTTTTTTACTGTCAGACTTATCTAGCCGACTTGAATGCCAGACTTATTAGCGTGTGAATCTACAAGATTTAATAAAGTCAATTTGCTCCAGCATCCTTTGACATTATGTTCAAATGACCCACATTTCCCTAAGGATTTAGGTTACAGACCCCAAGTTCCAATCCTACACATCTTCTCAATAAACATGGCTGCAAATGGAGCTCCAGCAAGCAGACTTGCCTTTTACCTTCAGCACATTCCTGATTTTAGACTACACATATTTCTGACTTTTTTTAAATGAAAAGAAACAGACAAACTTTGTTTCTTAAGATGTGTTTTCTATTCATGTGTTATGCAAGGGATGCCATACAGGAAAAAATACACGGCTTTTGCTTTCTGTCAACACATCAGAAAGCAAAACCACAATTTCTTATTTGTAAAGCCAAAGGAAAAATTATTTTGGAGTCTCGGAGTTTGAATGTGTTTCTCTGCAGTTTAATACAAAAGTAATTATGTTAGGGACTTCAGGTTAGCTAAATAGGGGTTTTTTTCTCTTTTATTTCTGCATATGGCTGAGAAAGGAGTTACTATATATAGGAAGTTTTTGTTATTTTTTGATACAAAACAGAGTATGTAAAAGTCAAGAGTCTTATTTACTTTCATGCCCATCGGATCAGGGCCACGAACCCCAGAAAACAAAGTGGTCAAGATTCAAGAATTTATTTAGAAGAATACAGTACCCTTTGATGTCTAAATAGTTTAAACACTCAAACATCTGAAAGGGTTTGAGACACTGAAACTAAAGTTTAATTTCTACATAGTTTTAATGATTTCTGAATTCCTTGACACCATCATCAATCATCCCTGATACTCTTCAGATATAGTCAGTACTAGAAATTATTTTGTTTTATAGACATTTATAAAGCAGATGAGATTATCACTCTCCATCTTAAATTAAAACTTCACAAAAAAGCATGGATGTTACTGTTACTGCAATAAATGTATAACTTGGACTAATTAGTGGCTGGGATAATGCCAAGGGATTTCAGATCCTGTCCTACTGCATTTCTTGGATTTCAATTTTCTTTTCAAATGGGCACAATACTCTTTCTCTTTAGACACTTCCTATAAAAATTGTGTTGACAATAATCTGAGTGGCTGGATCAATGTATGAGGCACATCAACATCTCCTTCTTGGAAAGCAACTTCGGATTCCAGCAACAGGGTTTCCAGAAACCTTTGGATGCCTCTCGAATCTGCAAAAAATAATTTGTAGTTGTTAGAGGAATCCTTTGTGCATTGTGTCATTCTGTTGTGCAATGTGCCATTATCTGGTGATACCAGTCCCAAATGTAAAACCTTGACAGAAATAAAAAAGCATTGTAGTAATGCAAAAGACAGTTCCTTCTACAATTGCCTAAAGGCACCATCAGTTTCTTCTTACATTTTGACCATAGGTCACTATCCAATACTGGAAATATTTTAGAGCTACTTTTTGTACATTATTAACTGGAGTGTTGATTTTCAAGTAAAAATTACAAAGACTTTGTAATTGCTTGAGTTAGCAATTGGACACCTGTATAAAAGATATTTAGAAAGCAAAATCACTTCTGAGGCAATCTGGGAACTTGAATGCATGAAAGACAGTAACACTGAATCTTAATTTTAACTACTGGTATCTAAATAGATAATTACTAGCTTGCATAGCTGGATGTCTTCCTGAGAAGGAGAAATCATGGATTTTCATGTAATTAATCTATGGAACACTTATAGCATTAACCAGTATCAGCTGAGGCCTCCTGAAACATTTAATTAAAATACAAGGTTTAATGATAAAATCTATGTCCTTTTTCAACGTTTTAATTACATTAGGAGGTAATGCCATTTAGTGATACACTGAAGTGCAGAAGAGATGGATGTTCAGACCCTTACGGGACCAGTTCACTACAGTCAATTCAGATGCTTCAATATCTGCTACTGAGACTGCTCACCTGTGTTTGCACCATGGAGAAATCCTTACAGCCCAGGGACCAGATCCCTTTCGGATAGAAACTAAACCAGATTACACTCTCCAGAGGATCTTCTAGTGAACCCCAGAATCTGAGGGGCACATTGCTCATGGAATCAGACCAGAGGTATTCTGAACTGCACCCCCAAAATGCAGGTATCTGGATTAGGGGAATTTAGCAAAGTATCTGAAGGGAGAGTGTAAAGACGATGAAACCAGTCTATTCTTGGTAGTGCCAAGCAGTAGGGCAGGAGACTGTCGATTGAAAATGATGCACAGGAAGTTCCTCCTGAATGAGAAAGAACTTCTTTACTACACACTGGAACAAATTGCCCCGAGGGGGTGTGGAGTCTCCCTCACTGGGATATTCCAGAACCCTCTGGATGTAATCCCGTGCCATGTGCTGTGGGATGTCCCTGCTTGAGCAGAGAGGTTGGGACAGGTGTCCACTGTGGTCTTCTTCAACCTTATCCATCCTGTGGGATTTTTTGGTCTTAGTAAGAAATATTTTCTTCTCTAGACCTGTACTGGGTATAGTGCACTCTGTGCTGCTATACACATGCCACCGCTACGTGTCTGTGGACTGCACATAAAAGCGGATTTCTAATTAGATATAAAATACTAAAGGGAATATTTTTCTAGTTCAAGATTCACAGTGAAGTACATTAAACTTCCTGTAGTAATGTAGTTTTTATGTAATATTTTGAGGGACTCTACAGAGATTTTTCCCCATTATCAGAAAAGCCCTTGCTAAGAAGCCAGTTTATGTTATTTGATGTATTGCAGTAGAGAGGGATCCTATTCTGAGCCTGACACCTATTGTGGCAAGTATTCCATATCCCTTATGTTATTTATTTAGTTAAAATACGTTTGGATTGCAAGGGGATGTTAAATACTGCTGCTGCAGTATTAATATGTACCAATTTCAAATCGGTATCTTTACCAGAGAAACTGCAAAGCAAAGAAGAAACCTTACCTTTGTCACCTTTTAAGTAGGGCCAATTATGCTGGTGCAACACAATCTTTTTTTATACTGTTCATAAATACAATTTCAAACAAAAACAAAACACAAAACATTGACCTGTGTTGACTGGTAATTTGTTTAAATCTCTTTCTGGACCAATATACTAGAAGACCTGATATATTATTAAAATTAAATATTAGATTTATTTTCATGTAGTTTTATTCTCTTTGAAATGCAGAACCATTTAAATAATGTATTATGTGCTTGAGCCCTCTTTGTGCAGTAAGACTTGTGAAAATGACACCTTTGGAGCATACGCAGGTGCAAATGTATTTCACAGCCTTCCTTAAAATAAATATAACTCAGACTTCTTCTGAAAAAATCCTTTAATTATGCATTACTTTTTATCTCATTATTTGTTTAAACACTCACATTTTTTTTCCAGAACTGACATTGAACCAGCAGTTTGTGCTTCTCTGTCCCGAAGGCATTGGTAATTCCAAAACACTTGGGAGATTTATGAACTGTAGCAGACAAGTTTTCTGAGTATCCCTCGAAGACCACACCAATTTATTAGTATGCTATTGTGACTTTTTAAAAATTAAAGGCAAAAATAATGAGTTTTCTCATCCAGCTACTAAGCCAGAAACTGCATTTTCCTCATCTCTCATAATACTTTTTATGTCATATTCCTTTTCTTGATCTTGAACTAGAATCACATAGGAGGTTTCTTAGAAGGATTTATGAAATATTCAAATAGGATATCATAATCTGTTATAAAAATCCATTCCCCTGCTTTCTTTGATTAACTGCTTTTATGCACACATGCTGCTGTTGCTGGGCCCTACCCTCAGCTGCTAAAAACCAATCAAACAACCAAAGAGATGCAATAGAGAGGACACAATAACATTTTTTTCATGTGCTGGTGACCCAATCTAATTTTCTGCCATTCTGGGAATTTTGTCTCGTGCATGTCTAGCTGAGAAGAGACATCTCCTCCATTGGGATAATTTACACAAGTGCTGACACTTTGTCCCCTGTGAGCTACTCACAGAAAACCAAAACAATTGATTTTTCAGATAATACTTTTAGACTGTCTGGGGGGAAATTTCCTTCTGTGTTCTCACCATGGACACCACCTTGGCCACAAGCAGGCCCAAATGACACTCAAAGTACTTGGGTCAAGCGTATTTGATTTCCTTTCTGAATGAAGGGTCAGATAGGATAGATATAATATCAAAACTGGTTTCTGTGAAATTAGTTATTTCAGTATTATCTGTAATAATTAATTAGAAAATGGACAAGTTGAATCCTGGCTCTCTGAAAACAATAAGAATTTTTTTTCATTTAGTGAATACATCATTCTCAGATTAAAACTGAGTCACAGTTGCTAGAGTTTTCTAGAATGTTGGTATTCAGGTTTCCCTGGAAGTTTGAAATCTTCTCTCTTTGTCTTTGATGTTCATTTTTGTCACTGTCAGGTGTACACTTACGCTAAGCATCTGTTTTAATCATCAGCTATGGGTGGACTTTGCAATATGACCCTGCAGTGAAATCCCAGTGCTGTGATTCCTTAAGAAGTCCTTTAAATGAATTTATTGCAAAAGTGAGTATAATAAGAAATGCTCTTCAAATGTGTTAAATAATTATAAGCAAAATGCAAGAAATTGGTACATGGTACATTGCTTTTTACAGTAAAATTTGCCACAGAACATAAATTATTTTAAGGATTGATTATAGGAACACCTTCAAAGGCAGCAAGAACAATTAGTTATACAGTTCTCACTGAAAATTAATGGGATTTAGGTACATCAGTCTACTTTGTACTGTCAAGAACTTCTTCAACATGGCATATTTTGGAGTTTTCCATGTGTTTGTCATTTTTAAGACTCAGTTAATGCTGCATTTTTTCCCAGTCATCTTTCCAGAATAAATTTATTTGTGAAGTTCTGGTTCCACTTTAAAAAGATGACTTCCTTTTTTCCTGCATTGCAACATTTTCCTGAAGGCAATAGAAATAAAGAAAATAAAATTAAACAAATTAAATAAATTACAAAATATAAAAATAAAAAATTTATATTAAGAAATAATGGTGATTTGGGGATGTCTTTCTTGATTTTCTCAGTTCTCATGCTCAACCACATTGTACTTGGGATTTTTTTGGTAATTAAGCAAAACCATTTTAATTTTCATGCAGCTTCATGAGGACTAAAACTGGATTATCTGAGTGAATTTAGCACAAGAAATAGATAACTCACACATAGATTAGCCCATATCCTTTTGCCTGCTAATGCAATGTTTCACACCTTGTGGCAGTGCTTGGACATTTTGAAGGCAGCCATTGGAGACCTGACACAGTGACAGAAGTAGTTTATTCTGGATATCTGCCATGCAGTATCTTTTGAGTATCTTGCGACACCCTTAATAGAGATCAGTGTATTCATGTTATTGCTTTTAACAACCTTTATTTTTTAAAGTTACTTCAGTGGTCTTCCAGTTCATCCTAAGCATGTTTTTTCCCCTGTTTTCTGTCAGCATGACATGTCAAAATATCTGTCAGAACCATCACTACTCAAAAAGACATTGCAAATATAAAAATCCACATCTGCTACCTATATGTGTTTGCTTTCCAACAGCACACAAAATCTCAGATATTGTGTCAGGGTGGAACTGGGTGCCTAAAGAGAGAAATATTGGGTACCATCATTCAGTACTTCTGCTCCCAAATATGATCAGTGACTTCAAAAGACAGATCTCTGCTTAATTTTAGAGCACTTCTAATGCATTTGTGACAATTGTGAAGGGTGTCATTGGACATCATATTTTCTGTTTGCAAGTAATGTGAACTGCCAAGTAAATATTTATCTGAGCAATGCTGAATGTTTCTTTTCCCTATCCCATAGAAATGGTCATTTTCTCAGTCATTCTCAGTGTACTAATGATTTTTAATTGCAGAAAAATGATTAGGAAACAAGAGATCTAAGAAGAAATATACTGTGGATCTATCCTCAGAATACCCATCATGATCTCTTAAGTGTTTATATTGGCAGTCATATGTTATTCATAATTATTGTAGTACTAATAAGTAAAATGAGAAAATGTTTTTAGACATTAGCTTTTTCAGTGTTTGAGTCCAGGCATAATTAGACACCACATCTTCAACATGTTGTTTAATTATCTTAACTAGAATGAACATGAAAAAGGAGTGATATACGTGAGAACCAGGAAGAACCCAGGGTATTTAAGATCTGAACAAGAATTAAAAAAAAAATATTACTAGGTAGTATCACTGCATCACAGTTTATATTTTTTGGGAAGTCACTAACTTACATCCCCCAGGGTCCCCTTATAATCAGAAGAGAGATATAGGTGCTTTTAGGCAACAACTCATTTGGTGTACTATTTTTGTCTCCTTAGAATGAACTGAATAGCATCCTGGTCTTTAATGACTATTGGCTTTACAATGCTCAGATTTCCCCTGATTTTAAAGGCTCAGAGTGGAGCAGATATAAATTTAAATTAATCAAGTGTCAGTCTAATGACTAAAATCAGGTTTGTTTTATCTTACTACCTTAAACAGAAAATATAAGGACATAGATTTGCAAATTGATGCACACTTCTCACTAATTTTAGCCAACTGAAATTTGCTTTCAGAACACAATTGATCCCAACATCTTATCCGTGTATTGTCACCCCTGGCACCCTGGAGGTGAATGTTCTTTTTCATTGAATGCAGTGGGGCTACGTGATTCGTTTAGACTTAGAGAGATAAAAATCAGGGGCTTAAAATTAAGCATCTAAGCAAGAAACATCTTTCAGGTACAAACTTCATAGTTTTAAAAATACCTTTATGAAGATTTCAACCACGATGATCAGTCAAAGACATTGCCTTTGCAGAGGCTATAAACTACTTGAGGAACAAAGGCCATATTATTTGATGTTAATATTGGTGATTTTAAGTACAAAGTGTTCAAATGGAAGGTTAGGATATTCACACCTTTGATTTTTTAGTGTTGGTCAGCCACTGAGGTCATACAGCAGTGATACAGCACCTCATAATTAATGGAATTAAGTGATGAAGTAACTTGCATGCAGCATCAGAGCTGCAATGATAAACTCTGGCATGGATCATCTGCTCTTCCTTCTTCTCTGGTCTCCTTCAATACAGCTTCTTCCCAGCTGGCCAGCAGCAATGTTTCCTTAATAGATTCAGATGTAGATCCCTGGATTTGGAGTAAGATTTTCACCTTTGACACCTTTCTGTATCAGGTGAGTAATGTTTCTGTGTAATTTCAGGAAAAGAAGCAAAGGGTCTTTTTTTGAAGCTGGGCCAGGATGACCCTTCTGTTTCATACAATACCAGTCTAGCACAAATAAGAAAGACAGCTCATTTAAGCAAAGGACATTTCAACACTATTTGATGCTCTTTAACTTTTTGGTGCAACTATTTGTTCCAAATGATAATGATATTGGGAAAACATTATGGTGCGTTTCAAATTTTCTGTTAAAATAATCATGTCCTCTGTATGGTAATTTCTAGACTAAAAAATTTTCATAAGAAACCATTTCCATATGAAATTAATAAAAACCATCTCTCTATTGTAGATTGATCTAGATTTATGTTTCTTCTATTAGGACATTCCTAACTTGTTTCATCTAGGCAAACATACTCAAAATTAACTGCAGACTCAGTTAAGGAAATGTTTGCAGTAGTTCTTAGTGTTTTCAAATCCTGTTTTGTTGTCCTGCAAGTTCATGAGTTAGAAATTGCTACAATTTAATAAGGAAATTCTTGTAGTTGTCCAAATGCTTGTTTCTGTTATGTAAATAACAATGGAACAAATTGTGTTCTCTTGCTATTCAAATCAGGGAAAGCCAGACCCACTGTAAACATGTAGTTACAGAAGAAACAATAACTAAATAGGAAATAAATAGTCTGCTGGTATGCTTGTGGCACTTTTTACAAGAAAATGAATGCTCAGAAAAGATTTAGCTTGATTTATATTTAACTGATTTGTGTATTATTTCATAACTTTAAAAAATACATTTATGGAGTAAAATCATCATAGTAACTTTCAATTTCATGAAAAGTCAAGAAAAGAACATTTACTAGTCAGTATAAGGTAGAAACATATACTTTGTGGAATTGTCTAAATAATACCTATTTTATACCAAATAAAAACTATCACAAACTGGAGTTAGACAGCTCCAATTCACTTCCAGATCTGTAAAGTGGACTGGAATTATTGTTGTTACTGATGTAGGCTATTTTGATGGAAATAAGTATATTTAATGTATTTTCCCATAAATCTATGAACTATTTACAGACAAATGTTAAATACAGAAAATTAATATAAACATACTTCCTTTCCAGCAAAAACCTTCAAATTGTGCATTTCAAAATTTTGTTGCTGTACCTTGGTGTACCTAAATGTGTTGAGAAATTTGCAGATCATGTTTCTCATGCCCCAACTCCTCTTTGGGGACAGAGTTTGTGTGTGTTTGTTACCACACCACCTGGTGCAGTGGGCCCTTGGTCTGGAGCATACTGAAAGTGTTATCCAGTAATGGGGAATGTCCATGTTAAGAAATTTGGAATAAACAATTAAATCTTCAGAAAAACTCTATTTCAGCATAGAAACTTATCTTTTTTGGTTGTTTATTTGGGAAAACAATACTGTTTACATGATTTTTGTTTTTCTTTCTTTCTTCACAGAGATGAATTTCACTGAAGATGGTAAAAGCATTTGTGAATGTTTTCAATCTGAACTAATCAAATGAGAAAAACTAAAGTTACAGAGCAATCATTTCCTACAAGAGAGAGACAGAAATTTTCTATGTGTTCTATTTATATTTTTGTCAAGTACAGTTTGTTAAAAACAGAAGATGAAGCACCTGGTTTGGGGCAAATTTTCAGAGAATTCTGTCTGTCACTCTGGCAGCTTCCTGGAGGCAGATTACAATATAGAAGCCCTTGGACTTTTCAGATGTCGTTTCAATGCAATAAGGAGTATAAAGGCCCTTGAAGTGTTAGTTGGACTTCAGGGAGTTTTGGATTCTGATGGATCTTGGTCTTTTCAGAGATCTGATCAGCCTTTAAAGTTTTTGCCCTAGACCCAGGCTTCAGAGGTTTGCACTTGGGGAATAAGGTTACAGTACTTTCATTGAACGGCTTTTTCAGTTTTGAGGTTAGCTGTTTGCACAGTCTGGAGTGATGGCAGATAGTGTCAGCAAAGAAGATCTAGGAACAGTTCAAGATCCCTAAAAGTAAAGTCAATGATAGTCTTATTTTTACAGTAAATAACAATGGAAGCATTGCAATTTTTATCTGAAAAAAAAAAAAAAATTAGTGATGATAATGAACAGTGGCAGCTTTCAGGACCTTAATGTATAATGTTCTGAGGCAATGATAGTCTTTTAATCAACTTCAGAAGAACTTTAATTAAAGCTTCAAATGTTATTTCAAATAATCTGTCAGATCATAATACTTTCTCTCATTCAAAACATCTCATTACTTGTCAAATGTCATAACTAAATGGGAAGGGAGACACCTCTCAAAAGAATGCTAATCTACTGTCCATGTCAATGGCATCTGTTTCTGATATTCTTCTGCTATCTTCCTACTTTGCATACAATTATAATATTCTTGTGATTTTTTATGAAAATATCACAACTATGAAATATCTCTTTTATTTGCTTTAGCAAACACATTCAGAAAGTAATTATTGTCCTATCCTTCATCTACAACCACTTGTAAGCATGGTACTACACAGAAACACAGTTATCTGGAGCAAGATCCACAGCGAGACTTAAGCAAGAGGTGCTTTTTTAAAGTGTCTTACAGCATGCACTTCTTTCTTCAAACACCGCTTGAATTTACATTGGTATGAAATAATAAATAATCACTGGCTGGCAAAATGAGGGGAGAGGGAACAAATGGTAGCCAGAAGAGGCAGAAAGTATGCAACTACATAACCTAAGGGTAAGTTATTAGCAAGATGAAATATTCAGATCCTTGTACCAATGAACATTTAATCTGGTATATGGTGTGGAAAAAATCCAGCAAGAGACACTTCAGGAGTAGAAGAGCATGAATTAATTCATACTCTACAGATTAAATTGCTAGTCTAGGACATCTGAAATGCAGACTCAAATTGCTATTTTGAGGTTGTTGAAATGAGGTTTGGAAGTGCACGGCAATTTTGAAATTCCTCCTTAGTGATTTTTGCTCCTTCTATCAACATTTAAATGCCCTGAAATGTGAAGGGGCAGGCAGGTGGGTATTTTGTTTTCTGTAAGAAAGATCAACTTGCTCAAGTTCCCAATGGAAGCAAAAATTCATAGCTGATGGCTCTAAACAAAGAAAGGTGCCACCATTGACCTTCATCTTTCCTTCAGAGCTCCCCTTCATCTGTGAAGAAAAAGAGTTGGGGAATTCAAAGCTGTTACACAAATGACAGTATCGAAAGCATTCTGTGAGACTTGCAAGAGGCTTTCTGCATGGAAGGGAGTCCTTTAATTCAGTTTTACCTCTGGATTCTGAAGGACAGATTGTTCAAACAGTCTCTGAATTTAGCACTTTTCAAAACAGTACTGGGCAGTAACTTCTCATAATCTTACTATATTGTAAGTACACAGTGTTCTTGAAAAGCAATCTTCTGTTCCAGCATCTCTGTACTTTGAAAACATTGGTTTATGTTACCATGGGATATTTTAAAGGCAATACTAGGGTGCAATAAATACTAGGAGCATAAAAAGCTATATGTTTTTATTTTGGTTTAGTTAATCTGTAATCTATATATTTCTGATTTTAAAACTGTGTCCTGGGGGTGGGGGGGGGGGGGGAATTGCCTTTGTAAGAAATAATCCCCTCATGAATTATTGACAAACTTTACTGCATGAAAGCAAGACTCTCAAGGTTTTTGCAGAGGTATTACTCAGAAATTAGGCACTTTGCCAAAGGCTAGGGTAAACTAAAGAATGCAACTATAAATCTCCAGGGTCAAGTACAGGGAGTGTTTTATTTTGAACATGATTCTGACAATTTCTGAGTGTGTTCCTTTGTTCTTCAGCTCTATAAAGCCCAGGCTATCAGTAATTCAAAATATGTGCCTAAAGTGTATTTACACCCCCTGTATTTGGAAGGTGTAACAGAGTAGATTTTCTTAGCTGTTTGAACTGTTGATACTCTAAAGCAAACAATAAAAGTTCACATTCTTGCTCTTTCATAGAACAACTGTTAAGTGTTAAATTACCCTCAGGCATTTTTGCCTTAGCAATACAATAAATAGTCTATTTTTTGTCCCTCTAGTAAAACATGTTCTTTACTCTTGAGAAATATAGGCAGAGATGTTGCCAATATTTCTCCCCTCACTTGAATATGCATTTTGATAATGCACAAAGTCAAGTGGAAAAAAGACCAATTACAAAGTTATTAATGCCTTACTTTCAGAGAAGGCAGGTAGGAGGTATAGATCAGGCACTATTCCTCATTCCCCAAGGACAAGTGACACATCTGGACTTCATAATAAGCTGCTAGCAGACACAGCCCCAGTCTCCCAAAAGGTGAAATCAAGAATTGATTGTATTCATGCATATAGTACTGGGAACCCTGTTAAACCACCAAAAGACACAGGATGAGGCTTAAATCAAAATCCAACATATGGAATCACAGAATCAGAGAGTAATCTGCACTGGAAGGGACCCACAAGGATCACTGAGTCAATTTCTTAATGAATGGCCCACATGGAGTTACTAGCACCATTCCCCAATCACATGAAACACTGTAAATACTTACTGGTTCCTACATGGTGCTTGTAGAGAACCACAAAATAGAAATAATCAGTTCTATTTTATGTCCAAGACTTCATACAGTATCAAAATATTTAATTTAAATAATATTCATGTTAGGTGGTATTATTATTATTATTATTATTAATAATAATAATAATAGTAGCAGTAGTAGTAATAATAACAATAAGCAGAGAGGAAAATGTCCACATTTTTGCAAATAAAACCGGTGCAGAGTCAATCTTTGCTTACATGTGTGCTAAGGTACAGACAGAATTTGATCTACTGAATATTTCATTAAGGTGTTGACAGCTAAGCATCTGAGATACAACTGTTGAGATTATATATGAAACATGCCAACAGAGACTAAATAACAGACTACTCAATCTATTCCTCTGTTTTTGGTCTCTTTGTCTCTTTCCTCATTTTAACTGCATACAGTGTAAAAACTGGCTCACACATGTTCCTGCAAAGAGAAGAGCTGAGGCTCTGTTTGCCCTGTGAGATTGTGGCAGCCATTATTCAACCAGAACTGCCTCTGTAGTAAAGAAAAAAAGCCCTGAATCATACACCCAAACACAAATAAATCTTTCCGTGTGAAGACTAACTCCAAGGGCCTTTATTCGACCTAATGACTTCTTTCTAGCTTCAAAAGACTCCATATAGGAAACAACAATCTATAGAGTGAAACACAGTCTCTGGAGACCAAGTGAGCAGCTGCACTCACCAGAACCACGAACTTGCAAGAATTCTTGTTTAAAATCTTGCAAACTACTGGTCAGTCCAATAGGCATTCTTGAGAAAGTTTTAATGAACATGAATTATTCTTTTTCTTTAAATAGTTCTTTAAACCTATGTTGCTATATTTTTCTATTTAGCACATCATCCTACAGTTGGTATAAAAAAAGGGGGAATTAGACTTGTTCATATCTTTTGCAAATTAGGACTAGTGTGTTTATGATTAATTAATAGTAAAAGGGATGCATTTGCAACCAAATATTTCTACAATGAATAATTTATCCAAGTTTACTTTTAGCATATCAGTAAAGCAGACTTCATTTCACATACTGCACAGTA
This sequence comes from Hirundo rustica, assembly GCF_015227805.2. Classification (NCBI taxonomy): domain Eukaryota; kingdom Metazoa; phylum Chordata; class Aves; order Passeriformes; family Hirundinidae; genus Hirundo; species Hirundo rustica. The sequence continues at coordinate 144,210,775 of NC_053450.1, read as the reverse complement.
AAATCTCTCTAAAGAAATTCATGAGACCAAAATTTTCCAACATAAAAATCAATTGCTCATTTCCATTTAAAAGTTGAGTTAGAACTATATATAGTAGATTTAGGATATCCTCATAATATTTGCTATTGTCTAGGAAGAATATAGATTCTATTATTCCCAAAGAGAAAAAAATTGTTAATTTCCCGAGAAGCAAGCTCTTTGCATTAATTTATTCCTTCACATATTTCTCATTCCCATGAAACCACTTCTTTGTGAAAATGGAGAAAAATATACAGTAAATTAAACTTAGAGGAGTGATTTAAAGCAGCAGATATCCTGTAAAGAGGGGGAAAGATAAGTTATCTTAATTTATGAGCCTTACAGTTGTGAGTCATGTCCTGTTATGGTTATTATATTTATGAGGTCTAAATGACTGCTGAAATAAATAAAAAAATCTATGAAAATCCAAAATGTATGATGAGAATTCTATGAAAAAAAAAAAACCTTCAAAGCATAGTAAGACCAAAGAAAAAATATTTAATTTCATTTAGTTCACTCGGAAATTTTGAACAGCAAAAATGATGTTTACAAATAAGCAATGCTGATTTCACAAGAAACCTTTAGTCTAGGGGTTAGATTTTTGAGTTATTATTCTCAAAAGTTCAAATAATTGGTGGTAATGTGTTCTCTCTGGACATAACAGAAACCAAGGTGCTGATTAGAAGAGAGGCAGAAGGACTGACACGTCACTGTTCAGGGATGTGACACTGTCACAAAAAAAGGCAAGAGAAGTGAACTGTTTATGCACCTGGCCATTCATATAGCACATATTCATATTCAGCACAGAATATCAGCCTCTGATGAGAAAATGTACCATGTTTCAAAGCCAAACTCCTTACTATTCGTTAGCCATAGAAACAATAGCAGAAAATTATTTTCCCTCTGAAGTTAGAAAAGCTCTCTTTACTCTAATGGCCTAATGTGAATTGACAGTGAAGTGTTTCCCTGGAGAAGCAAAGCACTATGCTTTAAGTGAAGTAAAGACAGAACAATTCCATTTAGACTGACATAAATGCCAGCTTATAGATTTCAATAAGCATCAGGAACTTTTCAAGACTTCTGTAAGGGTTTTAACTAGTGCAGACGAAGATTTTGACAAGGTCTTCTCTTTTCTTCCCTCTCCTTTTATTTCCTCTAATAAAAAAACCCTGATAACATAATTGCTATATCACACATTTCATTACCCAAAAAGACAGAAGATAGATTGCTCTGATCTGAATTTGCTGCTAATATAGACTGCTAGAGCTTTGACACACCTGTGTCTCTACAACACTTATCCAGCCACTTCCACAATTCAGTGGCAGAATCTTTGAAGGGAATCACAGCCACTAGTTTAGTTTCTCACAGCTTGAAGATTGTCTGATTTGCTGTGTAGTCTTAATTTTATTGCATGACCCTCTCATTCTTTTTGTGTCAGCTGTACTATATTTTTGTAGATTGAAGTTTTTAGATTTCCACTAAAGGGTAAACAAGTGAGCTTTTACAGGGTTGCACCATAAACTGAACATGCAAGTGCTGTGATGGTGTATAGATTCAATAATTCAAAATATGAAGGAGGCAGGAAAATATAAGACACTTTTTCCTAAGCTCATTATTTATTCCAAAGAAAACAAAATGAAAGAATTACACAGAAAAAAAGGCAGTTTCCAACCTTCTGTGCCATATATTTAAAAGATAGAGGTCTTTTTATATTTAAAATTCTCCCAAAAGGTGTGATGAGGGCATCAGCTGGCAGCCCTGGGCTGACTACCAATACTATCCAGGAATTTATTCTGCAAAGTGTGGAGTTTAGTGATTGTAATGACACCCAGCACCAGCTGCAAGTTCAGGAGGGAAGCCTGATTCCTTGCTATGTCCCTCCCTTGGTTTTTTGGTCTAGTGTTGCAATCTAGTAATCAAAGTTTGACTTTCATACAAGGTTCCTATGTCTGCAATGTTTGCGTCACAGCAAGCTGCACTGTCAAACTTGCAAGATAAGAACCTTTAAAGTCACGCTTACAAAACAAACATTTTATTGTGGTGTTCATAATGCAAGGAAGGTTATAATCTTGTAGCAAGTACAGTACTGTGGCAAGATCAGAGCAAAGTACAAGGTGTACTCTGGAAATGAAAATTAAGGAATTTCTATTGTCCTGTGTTTAGGCATTTACACCCCAGCTTCTATCTGGAAGGTAGAAGCCTGACCACCTCATGGTCATGGATAACTTTTATGATCTGGGGGGTATTAGGGGTGCTAAGATTGCCACAGTCAATCTCCCTCTCCTTTTGATGCATGAGTTGGGCAAGAGATCATGGCTACTGGAGAACTTGGTGATCAGTTTTTGCTTGAAGAAACCTACTGCAATCCCTTTTACACTTCTGTACTCCTTGACAGCTATCATTTTTTTTCCCAGCCTCATGCATGACCTAAGAGAGCTTTTGTCCATAGTTAAGTCTTACACTCAAGAAAAATGCAAATCTGAATGACACAACACTGTGATCTTACAGGTCAAGAACTCACTTCCTAGTAGTACAGTCCTATGCTACCTGAAATAAGCCTCTCAAAAAATATTTTCTAAAAAATGATTCAAGAAGCAATTCACAGCCTTTCCCTCACAAAAATCCTAACAATATGGAAGCATTTTCAGGGGTTTTGTTGCAAAGATATAGATGCAATTCGATATCTCATAGAGAGGAAGCTCAACAGGCTCTTGGACTCAGCTCAGCTCAATGTGTAAATTGATGTATTTTTTGTGGACTCACTGTAGTCATACTGCTTTACATCATCTGGCCTTGCTAATATAGTTGTCCCTCTGTTTGTATCCACTGAGGTGCCCAGCATGAGAATGTCAGCGTTTTAAAGCTTTATTTAAGGTTTTCAGTTTAACTTTTTTGGGTCTGTGGTTTGTTTGGGTTTTTTTGGTTTGTTTGTTTGTTTGTTTGTTTTTTGGTTTGTTTGGGGTTTTTTTTGTTGTTGTTGTTGTTTTTGTTTTTTTCTCCCAGATGGGAAAAGTTCCATTTCACTGATTACATTTTTTGTTTGCTTTTTTGTTTCAAAAGTGAGTAATTTCAGAAGTATACAAAGATAAATAAAAATGCATAAAGAAGAGCATATTTTTCCAACTTCACATATCTTAAAAACATCTGAAAAGATTTTACTTTCTTTTCTAAACTTCTATAAAGATTATGTTTGAGCTCAACAAGGTAAGGAAACTTTGAAGGAAGCTTCAAAGGGCACATTTTCATAAAATTATGAACAAATGAAAATGGAAGGACAGGGAAAATTTTATATGCATAATATTTGTATAACTATTGATGCCATAAATGCCATTATACTTTCACTAGATATGATTTCAAACATTAGCTTCTGGCCTGCTGGGTTAATTATTTATTTTCTAGGAGTCCCATCTGTTTCAAGCTACCAGCCAAAAGAACTAAATAATAAAATGTACAATATACACAGTTACAAGGTACAGAACAATATTTTTCAGGATGTTTGCACTTCTGTTAACAAGAACAGATAAACAGACCCACCACTGGCCAATGAGCTTTTGACTGGTGGAAATTTTATCCAATAATTTTCTATCTGTTTTTCCATGTTAAAGAGTGAAAAAAAACCCTATCTTTCCTATTGCCAATTTTCAAATGCCCTTGTGGATTTTAACGCTCCCTTTCTTGTTGTGGCTAAGGTGTTGCAGTAAATATTAAATGACAATGTTGGGAGGGGTGAGGGAGGAGGAAGGGAAACTATAATTTGAAAACTGAAAATATATTCCTGTTTCTCCTATAATGAAATAACATTTTCTTAAATCACATAATCAGAGCAGAACTGCCTTAATAAAATGATTTTACATTGAATCTAATTATCTGTTACATAAGAAAAATAGTTGTGTTCACTCTGGTTTTTTGGTTTTGAGTTTTGATTATTACTTAGATCATGGTTTCCAGCAAACTATATGCAATCTATAAACACCACAATATTTCAGCTGTTTCAGAGAACCACTTTTCTGCAATTATGCATGTAAATCTTAATCCAGTGTCTCTCTGAAATTAAGCTATGGCTATAACTTTTGTGTAGAACAAGCGGGAGGATGAACACATGCAGTTTTTATGCTTATATTCTTGACAGTCTGGAAAACATTACTTAAATCAAAGGGCAAAGCAGTGCTCCCAAGGAAATTAATTTGCATGTACACATACAGCCATGCAATGCCTCTTTCTACACTGCTACAATTCCAAGACATCACAAACTCCCCACCCCCCGCACAAAAAAATTTAAAAAACCAAAAAAAACTCTTGAAACAGAATCTCTGAATAGATACACTTCTTAGAGTTTAGAAATTGCGAGTAAAATGTAATGTGGATTATGGTCTATGAAGAGAATTTCCTTTCAGAATACATAAGCTCAGTACACTACAGGAAAGAAATAAATTATAGTTATAGGGATGCAAAAAGGGAATATTGTATTTCATATATCTTTTTTTTTTTTAAAAAGAATATTTCCCCTTTTTTTAATACTCTCCTTCTTTATCAACATCACTTAAAGATCCCTGCTTTAGCAGTTTCGAGTCATAGTCACAAACTGAACTGTCTTCAGTGCTTTGGCAGTGACACTATGTCTGGGTTTCCGTAGTGATGCACCAAATAGATTAATTTTATTCCTCCCGCACAGAGCACATCCTTCTGATGGCACTCCTGTTGCGTGGGAGGGCGGCTGTGCTCCATTCACACACTCACACTTGTGGCCTCCTGGGCTTTCTCCTGAAGGGCTTTCCAGCAGCTGAACATTTGTAGCCTCAAGGCCACTCTGCAGCCTTCTAGTAAGCAGGCAGGGCATCACAGCTCAGGCTTTGTTTGTTCCTCCTACTGATGTGCTGGGTTGGATTTTATCCTGCAGAGCTGAGAATTTCTCTTTGGAAAGGAAGGAAGAAAGGAGAAAGGGGGAGGGGAAAAGGAAAATATAAAAGAAGGGAAGAAAAGAAAAAAGGAAAAAAAGGAAAAAAAGGAAAAAAGGAAAAAAAAGGAAAAAAATGATAAAAAGAAAAAAGAAAAAAGGAAAAAAGGAAAAAAGGAAAAGGAAAATGAAAGGGAAAAGGAAAAGGAAAAGGAAAAGGAAAAGGAAAAGGAAAAGGAAAAGGAAAAGGAAAAGGAAAAGGAAAAGAGAATTTATAAAAGCAACCAATTTTGATATTTTCTAAAACTGTCATGGAGAAAAGCCCTAATCCATTCATAACTGCTGTTTTACAAATAATTTTAACTATGTGCCTATGAAGCAACACAGAGATTCTGAGTCCCAGGAATAAAACCTTGCTTGAAACCAATGATTTGATCAAGAAATGCCACAGAATGAGTTGCAATCTAATCTCTTCTCAGACATTTAATGGCATGCATGAATGGCGGAGAGTAATACATTTAAAACATCTTATTTCTTTGAAAAATGTTTCCACAGCAAGCATTTTGTCATAACAGCTGTAGCTGCTGCTCCTGCCAATTGGACATTTATATGACTGTATAGATCAGCACAGGCCATTTCCTGCAGGAATATTTTATTCTATAATTAAATCAGGAAGAAAAACACCTGGAACACTGTTGAAGGATGTAGAGACAGGGTTATTTTGAAGCAGATTTTACTCCATCGTGTACTTCCTGGTAGCTTGGTAACAGAGATTTCTGGCGTATTGCAATATAGCACAGGAACTGGAATGGCCTCACACAGGGAAAATGCCCCTAGGAAGCTGTGCTTAGGGAGGATGGGGAGCTGTAGTCTTAGTGCTAAACTGGTACTGCAAGAGGGAAGATGAAGTCATTGCTTCTGCATGAAAATCAATATTCCAGATATACCTGAAAAGAGAACCTGACCCCCTCAAAGCATCTTAACATATTCTCTTCCTGGAGAAGACAAAGAGAAGTTCGTTGCAGAACAGGGCTATTTCCCTTTTCAGCTTGACAGTAATGTCACAACAAAGCATGGGGAGAGAGAGAAACAAAAGGATTTCCCTACATTTGATTGTGATCATACTCTCTCTGCCAATAAATCCTCCTCGGTTCATAAAGATTCTTCTAAAGAGCAATTTGATTTTCCTTTCAAAAGCACTGGAGTGCATCCAATGTCATTAGTTCTTTAAATATGTCCATAGACTACTGCAGGCTTGAAGCTTTGTGTAAAGTCCCTTGTCACTCCTGGCCTTACTTTTCCTTTGTAGGAATCCAAATTAAATTGTCCTCTGTGTGTTTCCAGTAGCACACAGGGATTGAAGGGCTTTAACATCCTCTATATGAGTAACACAGCATATTGGGTGAGGCTTCAGGATATGGTTAAATTGCATGATTGTATTTTAATAGATTTTTCCAAAGAAGGAAAATCTTGATGCAATAGCTTGGAACTACATAACTAATCAAAATTTTTCATATTAAATCAGTGGTATCATATTCTCATTGGACTCTTTTTTTGGTATATTAATTTAGTCAGACCTCCTTTTATTTTTGCCTAATATTAAGATCTGATTATTAAAATTATAAAAGAGATGCCTCTGCATAAATTAAGGTGCAAGAGAGACCATATGCCACAGTCAACAGTAAATGCAGAGGCAGAGTGGGTGAGGCAGAAAAAAAATTAAAAAGTGAAGGAGAAAGAGAGTGAGAGAGACTCAGATGAAGCAGAAAAATATCATCACTCCATGGATTCCCACGGCACCCCACTGGTCCTCTTCTTCTGGTCTTCTCAGTGGTGGGGGTGTCATGAAACAGTTCAAATGGATTAATATGGGCTCATGCTGGGTGGGCTGGGAGTTTTATTCTGTCTTTGCATGACTCTGGGTCTCTTGCTACGCTGGGATCACCTGCAGTCCTCGGGTGGAAGGCCTCAGCAGTGGGTCTGGGGGCTTTGGGTGCCTTTGATGGGTCATGATCCTTGCTCAGATATGACAGCTCCCTCTCATGTTGGCATAGGTGAGCCAGTGATGCCCCATCAGACCTTCCCTAGGGGACCTGAGGGGGGGTCTACAGCTGACCTTGAGTAAGGGAGGACAATTACTGTAATAAAAGGCACTGTCTCATCCTGCAGTATTTGCCTTTTACCAGCCTCAAAGTCTAATTGTAGCTTCCCCCTCTGTCTTGTGCAAACCACCACACCCCCCAAAACTCATCTCCTCCCTCTAAATGGAGCAAACCTGGCCTCAGCAAAGCACCCTGGCACCTACAGGATTTTTTCTGAGTCATTAACAGAGCAGTCTGTCACACATGACTGCTGAATACTTCAAGGAATATCTGAGGCTTTCTAACCTTAGCATTGTGGTCTTCCCTTCCTTCAACACCTTCAATTACTTTTCTTCTGTCTCCACTCCTGTTTTACTCCTTAGGCTCTCCAGTTTTCCAGTAAAGATAATTATTCTCCTACATCTTCCCCTTCTTTTATAACTTGGGTAGTGTCAGCTCTCCTTCTGTGCTGAATAATGCAAGCCCTGCAATTCCATCTTTAAATGCCTGTCTGTATCCATTCCCCTATGCATCTGCTAAGTATCACTCAATAGGCTTTTGCATATTCCTTCCTCCAGTGCTTCCTTTCTCTAGGTGCTCCATTAGGAAATGATTGCTCTGATCTTACAAACACATTGATCTTTCATGACCGCCCAATGTGACCATGCTTTTGCAGAAATGTACAAATCTTCTACTTTTGAAAATCTACAAGAGGAAATCCGGACAGCAAGGGTCTAGTGCCAAAACTATAATCCACATGCCCTGGGAAATGATGTGCCTACCCTGGCTGAGACAAGCTTAAACCACAGGCTGTTAGAGGAAATTCAGGCAGCATGTGTATTTAACATTAGACACCTTTGTAGAAAAGCCTGCCAATCATATTGATTTGTGTCAAATTAGGTGCAGTGGGATTTTTTTTTTTTTTTTTTTTTTTTTAATCTATGTGGACAGCTCAGAGGCAGGAAATTAAACAAACCTTTTTCAATAATCACCTTGGCTGAGAGTAAATTGTGGTCTTAATAATCAGAGAGGGACAATCATGTTATAAAAAGCTATCCCTCCGGTGCTTGCCAAAATTAAATTCTCATAAAAACAGCAATAAGAGAAGCAACTTAACAGTGAGGATCTTAATTTTACCAACAATACTCTAAAGTTAAGGGATAATTCCACACATCCATTGGGTTCCAATGAAGTTTTGTATCACCTTGGACTATTGACTAATTATTTTTAGAGTTTTCTTGTGAATGAGGGAAATACCCTAATTTTAAAGAAACATAGATCACATTTTTTTTTAGTTTTAACTAGTTTATCAAGTTCTCACTTCAGTACTAAATTCTTCAAACATATTTTCTGACTTAAAAAAAACAAAAACAAAAACAAAAACAAAAACAACAACAAAACAACAACAACAAAAAAACCACAAAAAACTTCTCTGCTATGAAATATTGTTTTAAAGGAAGGTAAAGTCAGCATTTTGCATATGTATATTTGTGTATATTGTGTACATTGTGTATATTTTGCACAAAATTACCAATTACTTAAATCAAGGGGATACATCTGGACATCTGCAACACAGAGCTTTTTGGACTCAAACTTGTGCACCCTGTGAAGGTGAAGACAAAGACATTTCAACTTCAAAGTACGTTACCATCAGAAGTACTACTGGAAGTATTATGGATGGCTGCATTTCTCCTTTCCCTCTTCTGTACTTGTGCGGTTCAGATTTGGGCTGCTACATGACTGATGGCTAGTTTTGATACCCAGAGCAGAGAGCAGTACCTCATTTGTATGAGCTCTGAAGGCTGGCAAAATCCCCACTTGCAGTGACTGGAGAACACTCAAAGGAATCTTTTCCCATCCAACTTTCTGGGATGTAGAACGGCAACACTCTTCACAGCTTCTCTTGTTAAGGTGATTAAAAAGGAAAGCTAAATCACAGATAATCAAGTATGTTCCAATAAGAAATAGTAATAAACTTTTCTATATATCTCACCTTTCCATGAAAGAATAGAAGTTGCAGAGCTTTGCATACACTCTTGATTAATAGAAGTGACCTGCACCCAGCTTTACTTAAAAGCAAATTGAAGGGGACAAAAGAGCCCAAGAAGTTCCTCACAAAAATAATAATTTACTGAAGGTGAAAAGCTACAGCATCAAGAGATATCTCAGTATTTGCTGCCAAGAGGGATTTTTCTGAGCTTTACACTTTACATGGAGATGATGACACTATAAGCTCATTTTATAGTAAATTTTGTTCTAAGGCATGATTAATCTTATGTGTTTTAGGCATTTACTTTAAGATAAATAAATCGTGTCTTAGACACAATTTATTCTCCTGACCTGACAGCAGGGAGAGCTGAGGGTGACTATATTGGACATCTGTACATCTAGTGAGATGAATCCCGTCTTGGCTTGCTGCTGAGGTCAACATAAAAATATCAAGTACATTGAGGAGATGTTGGTCCTTCTTTTGCTGCACACGAGCTCACTGCCTATGGACCCACATCCCACACTAAAAGGTAAAGTCAAGAACAGCCTTGAACATGAAATCACTTTTGTGTGGTACATGGCATTTTCTAATTTTCACAGTTGAAATCCTTTGTCTTTCAATCACTATGAACAGGCGTGAGAGTTTCCCTGGTCCCCTCTCAACTCTCAGTATATTCAGGGAAAACAAATAACAATTCCAGAGGGACAAGGACACTTCCAAATGTTCCCTTCTTGGATGACAGACTGCTGTCTCAGTCCCTGCCATCAGCACTTGTCACCATTTTTTATTAGAAAGACACTGAGATACCTTGCCTTTGTAAATATCACGTGAAAGGAAATTTTCTTTTTAATAATGCATTTTGCTGCTGGTTTTTGCACATCATGTGAGGTATAAATTATCTATCTTTGTGTGTGTATCTAGACCGTGAAGAACTGCTTCCCATGTTGCAATACTGAGAATTTTGTCAGATATATTTTCTACAGCAGGATTTTCTTGTTTAATTTCAAGAACATATTACACACACTCTATTCACAATTAACCTTTTGGAAGTTCTGCTTAGATGGTATAATGAAAGGCTCTTTGGTGACTTTGGTTGGTTATTGCCTTGTATATGCTTAATTTGAAAATGTTACTGAAATAGCCAACTGATTTTTCTGTAGTATCCGTGGGTTTACTTCAGCCTAACTCTCCTAGAATTATGTCTTAGAATTCCATTTCTTTCCCCTTAAAATATATACATGTGTATATATTTGTATTTATCACTAAATATATATTTTTATATATTTTTATATTTTTCACTCAGAAAGTGTTCATGTTGTCAGAGGTTCATAGACATTCTATATTGAGGCCTTCACAATTTGCTATTTAGTCTGACTTCATGTTAATACAGAGCATACTTGTTTCTTTCCAACAAAGTTCTACACTGTGCATTTTCTAATAATTCAAAAAATTGTCATGGCACAGATCTTCAAGATGCATACATTTTATTTTCTTGAAGTGATTTTGATCTGATTCTCTCTGCAAAGTGATCATATTACTTTCATGTTACACCTCTGCTGATGCAGGATAAGGAGATAGATTTCTCTGTGTTGTGGCCTTTTCTGAAATCTGTAAAACTCACTGGTCATGAACCTTCCTGCTGATGATAGGGTACACATTATCTTTAAAGGAAAACCATGCCACAAGCTAATGACATTTGCTAATTATACACTGGTTAAACTTACCCAGTTAGATGTCTGGCTCTACTAATGCGCTGTCAATAGACTGTAATGGTTATTGTGGGGGGATGTTGGGGGGTATTTTGTTTGGGGGTTTTGTTGGGGGTGTTTTTTAATTGGCTTTTTTGTTTGTTGGTTTGGTTTTGGGGGTGTGTGTGTGTGTTTGTTTTTGTTCACTTTTGCGGGGGGGGGTTGTTTTTTTGGTGGTCTTTTTTTGGTCAGTTGGTTGGTTGGTTTTTATGTTTGTTTTTGTTTTGTTGGGTTTGAGGGTTTGGGCATTTTTGCTGTTGTTTTTGCATTTTATGGGGGTCTCCTGAGTCCCAAATGGCATTTAGTGCTCCTTGTGCTCAGTACTACTTGAGATGAAATAATGTCAATGGACAGATAATATAAAAATTGTGTAAGCTATTTTAAAAATCTTTGTCAAATCTGAAGGCAGTTTGTCCTGACAGTGTATTAGATGTCTTTGTCTCTTGGTTTAAAGACAGGTCACAGAAAGCACTTACCTCTTCTGTGTCACACCAGTTGCAGTCATCCAGCATTTCTTGTTGCTCCAGAGGTTTTTACTCAACTTTCCAACTGTCAGCTGCAGAAATACTCCAGGTTCTCCCAACCCCCATCCTAATGCCTTAACCTGGCCAGAGCTAGTTGTCCCCTCTGCTGAGGTGCAGTCTGGCTAAGGGGAAGGAAAAGCCCATCGCTATTCTCAGTATCAAACACCAAGTGCAGCAGAGAGGAGGCTTTGTCTCTGCCATTGTCTTCTCTTTTAATCAAGTCCATGACTTATTCTGATCATAACTTTGTAAATAAGTCCTAACAATAGAAAGTTTGTTTAAAATTCTATGTACAAATATGTATATAGAATGTATGTATATATCTATCAAAATAATTTACTGTCTCTTCCTTAAGGGTTTAGTTATGGTCTTTCATGTATGTCACAGGTAGCCTACTTGTACTCATTGCAGTTTATATTTCAATAGAAACAATCTCATTTCAGATCATTTTAGTCTTGAACATCTTACAGTGCTGCACTAGCACTTTAAAAATAATAAGTTCAGGTCTATGCAGATGACTTCTGTTCCTAGCCCAGCTAACACTGAGAAAGACTAAAGTGCTCGACAGCAACAGTTTCAGCCCTAAGCCATCTGCAAGCTTATTTTTAGGATTTGAAATTTTAAACTGAGTATTTTGCTAATCAAAAAAATCCCCTTGAATGCTCTTCAATATTACCAGGTCTTGCACTTTTACCATAAAAATAGAAGCATTGCAGTGAAGTCAAAATTTTGTGCCCACAGGGCATAGCACTTGATTTGTAGTGTTGTCATTTTTCTACAGCTCCAAATTTTGTCAGTATGATACTGTAAATGAAACTCAGCTTTTATTTTTTAATGTCAGTTTTTACAGACACAAGTCTTGCAATGAAATCCAAATGTCCAAAACAAATAAAAACAAACAAACAAGACAGCAAACAACCATCTCAAGATCAAAAAAAATTTTGCACTCCTCAAACAAAAAACAGAATGCATTTTGAGGGGATTAAAGTCGCATTAAATTTTATCAGACCCATTTTTGGGAGTCTGGCAGAAAACACATGAACACTTTTAGTTTTCAAATCTGTGTTTTGAAATATGTCTTTAATCTCACATTTGATTTTATTTTTATTCTTATTTTGAAGTAGACATTTCATTTTATTGATGTGCTTAAGGTATTTACTGTATCTCCCCAGCCTTCTCTTTTCTAAGCTATTTTGGTTTTTATTGCCTTCTTACATTTTTATTGATTTCCCTGTTCCTCTTTTCATAAATTTTTTTCAGTTTATGGTTGATTCTTTGTTCACATGACACTGGTTTATAGAGCAAAAAAGATGAGAGGTGATAACAGGGCTCTTCAGTGGTCACCTCATCTAAGCCTGTTTGCTATCTGCACAAATAGATCACTAGCAACATATTGACTGAAGTGTTTAAGCTTCGGGAGTTTTATCTTGCACCACTGACATCAATGGAAGTTTGCAACTGACACAGTAGATAGTGAATGAGAGTTTGTATTTCTACTGTATTTTACCAATCCAAACCAGGCTTCAATTGCTTTTCTATTTCTTATAGTCATAAGCTTCTTGATTGTTTTCCTGTAATGATTTCAATATATATTTACACCTTCATCACAGAATTAAAGTTTTTTTGCAATATTTTTTCAAAGAAAGGCAAAAATCCACTTCACAATAATCCGCATTCATCTATTTTTGGAATTTCCACCAATAATTGTCAGTACACCATTATGTTTTTTAAACTACATTTTCTAAGTTTTGAAATACCAATATCAGAATTCCTGTGGGCACCTGTTTGATATTCATGCTCAGAGTGAGCAGCTGTGTATGTACCCCTGAGAATAAGATCTGAGATAATCTTTCAAGTACTTGATCATGCTTTGGCTTCTACTTCTTGTATTCCTACCCAACTGAAATGTCTGTTTCCTAAAAGCATGCCCGTCACTTTAAACATTAGGGAAAAACAAACATCACTGGAGTACCTGAAGAAATTCAGAGTGTTCATATTGTACACAAGAAATCCAACAACCAGACACTATATGACTAGAAGTCTTAATATATGTAGATAATCTATACCCTTGAGCTACTCTAACATTTCAAGAGCCAAATTAAAATTTAAAAAAAAAAAAAAAAGGGGAGAAAGAACTTAAATTTATCTGCTTCAGTCCTTGTAGCTTTCTTCCCTAAAAATACTAGTATCAAAATAAAGGGATTTAATTCCAAAAATTCCATTGAGATTTGACAAAATAGAAGGGTTTTTTTTCCCCTTTTATTTCTATTACTCACTGACAAGCTATGTTTATAATATTCACAAAAATTTATACTTGATAGGAAAATTTGCACAGATAAAATATACACAAGTAGATGGAATTTACCTTCCATTTTTAAATATGTGGAGGAAAAGTTGGTTTACAGTCAAGAATCATTATGCTGCTATGTACTTCACAAGTTGATGTTTTAAACATGGCATAAAGTTTCTAAGTTCAAGAGGGCACTAATGCTGCTGTGTGTCTTCCCATCCATGTGTGCGTGTCTTTTAACCCTCTTATGACTTTCTGAAAAGCCATCACTGATCTGAGAACAATCACTCCTATAACAGGTATGTTTCCCAACACCAGTACACCTCCCTCCTCCCTTTGGTGAGGTGTAGTGGTTTCACGTTTACTAAATCCTGGTCTTAGTACTCACGCTTTTTCTGTGGGAGACAGACTAGGAGAAAAACAAAGCAGGCTCAACTTTAAAAATGAACAAATAATTTTATTAACACACACTGAAAGAATAGAAAAAGAAAGTTGGAAAAAGAAACTAAAACAGAATGAAACTTCAAAAACACTCTTCCCTCCCCTTACAAACTGTTCACTTTCTTACAAAACAACATAAAGTGACAAAACTTGCAATTTTTAGTCAGTTTTACTATCTGACAATAGTCTTTTATCAATTCTTTAGGTGAAGAGTCTGTTTTAGAGTCATGGATCCCACTGGCAACTTAGAACAGTTCTCTTGTGGGTTTTAAACCGTCACAAAAACAACCACTTGGAGAAACCTGCCTTTGTGACCCTCCCAGGAGCAGTTTCCCAAGCTGCTTATGGGTCATGGGTCTTAGACTTTTGCATACTGGGGTGTCACCTTTTAAAGATGAATAACTCTAAAGCAAAGGATTCTTCACCTCAAGGTACAGAGATATCTTCTCACTTCTTCACTGGCGCAGGGGGCTTCTCATCTTTATCTCTGTTCAAGCATCTTATAAGATTACTTAGTCCATCACAAACACTTTTGCTCAAACCTACACACAAATTGAAACAATTATCTCCCCAAATGCTTACCTTTCCCATGATTTAAAGGAATGATCTAAATATAGAGTTCATTTCCATGGCTCAAGTAAGAATGGAAAAACCAACTCTTCAACCCTCTGTCCCAATAGGCTTTTCACTCTTGCTCTACTGACTTCATGCTATTTTTTTCTTTTTTTCACTCTATCCTTTCTTACTCTCTCAGAGAAGGGCTAAGCTCTGGAAGCTTCATGTTGCCAGGAAAGAGTTAAATCTGCTCGGAGTCTTTGTCTCTCCCTCTGTAGCTCATGGTGTTAGATGTTCAAGGCCACGCTGGTGAGGGAGGAAGAACTCACAGAAACATCAGAGATTGCAGCACTCAGGCAGTCCAGAATCACAAAAACCAGGCAGGATCATAAATGCCTTCTCAGCCCACCCCGCGGTGTAAATCGGGGTGGCTTCAGGCCAAATGGTGCCCATAGCTCTTATCAGGGGCCCGGCAGAGATCTCTCCTTGCTCCACAGAAGTTTAAAGAAAGTAGCTGTTGTAAAGCGGCAACCTCTCCTTCCCCCCACCCCGCCCTTCACCCAGGAGCCGATGGAATCCGGCCAGGCCTCAGGCCAGCTCCCTCCAAAAAATGGGGAGCAGCTCGATGTTACCTGTCTCTCTCTGGCTAAAGGAAAGAAGGAAAAGGACCCACCTACAGGAAATCAAGGTGTTTTATATGGTACTTCCCAAAGTCGTAGCCAACAATTTTTGGTGGTCAGAACAGATGCCAATATTCCAACTAACCCTCTGATAGGTCCCTGTCCTTTCTAAAGCAATTCCCAGGTTCTGACCTGGAGAATTATTCTACATTCTTCTGTAACTAAAAAACCAAACTGTACTAACCCATAACATGAGGTTATGTTGGTTTCATCTCTTCATCCTCCAAGTGAACAATGGAGAAAATTATTAATCTTGGTCTCAGCTGAAGGTTCTTTAATAAATTAAATGTTTGCTGTCTCTTAGAAACACTAGGTTCTCATTCACTGAATTCTTGCTCTTCATATGCCTGAAATATTTTTGTCTATCATAACCACTTGTGTAACAGTCTTTTTGTTCTCCTTCGGACTTTATTATTTATATCAACTCTTTTTGCCTTTTTTCAGTGTTTTAGTCTTTCAGCAAAAATGATGTTTTATAGCTCACATTTTCTGCTGCCTCATTCTTGATTTTTTTTTTTTGATGAATCATTATTTTGCTATTAATTTGTCTTACAAGCATGTACTCTTTTTTTTTTTTTTTTTTTTTTTTTTCAGTCAGGGTATGCAGAAGCCATTTTCTTTGAAACACACAGCTCTGAGAGCGGAGGAAATAAGGACTTCAAAAATTGATGTGTCCTTATACATCGGTATAGAACTAATTTTATCTTCTGGATTAAAAAACACATTTCCTAAAATGTCTAAATATAAAAATGAAGACATATAAATAAACTTTATAAATTATGTTGGCATATGCTAGGAGGAAGCAAATAGAGTCAAGTACCCAGCAACACAGACACACCAAATTCTGTATTCTGGGAGTTTGCTGAAGTCTGCGAGCTGGGCTTGTACTGTTACAAGGTCTTTGGACAGGAAAGCCTATGAGTTTCTGTGGTTCAGGTGTTACTTTTGCTTCTGGAGTTCTTCTGTTTGTATCTTCTGAGAGCAAAGTAAACAGATGTGGTTATAAATGGGACTTTTTTGTCAGAACTGGGACTTAAAATGCATAAATATAGAATCAGTCACCTATACAAGTGTAGGCTGGAATAATTCTTGATTATTTTTGAGTTTCATCTTAAAAATGCTGCAGAAAAATACAACAATGGAATGTGTTTTCTATTGGCCTGGATATAGGTGGTTTACAATGGCGAGTGGACATACCTTTAGTGACACGGGACTCTTGCTATGAAGCCTATAATATGCTTCTGAAATAAGTACAGCAATATTTTAGAAGGTTTCGAAGGAGATTATCATGGGCAATAAACAAAGGGACATATTTTACAGCATTATTCAGTACTCATAGAGAGGTCTACTAGTTGGTAGCTAAACTTCATTTTTGTAAGGCTCAAAGAAGAGGTGAAGGAATCACCCTGAAAATGACATATGTTGTATTTTTTTAACTGCTCTCACTCTTTTTTAAGATCCTGATGGAAAGTCCATTTTTCAAAATTAAGCAACCAGATGCAAATTAGTTTAACAATCCTATCCAGTTGACTTGGAGGTACCGGGCTTGTTTGGGCAGAAAACCGAGAAAGAAATATTTTGATGGCTCTGAACAATCAAAACAGTATTTAATAAATATCTGATGTCTGCTTAAATTCAAGAGTATGAAAAAATTAGTTTTTCAAGACACATGAGTTTAAGCTCCTGCTTTAACTTGATCCTTAAGCGGGATTTTCTTTCAAATGAAGGCTTAGAACTCTGATTTTGATCCACTTGCTTCAATGGTATTATTCATAAATAAAAAAAAAAAAAAAAATCAACATGATATAGGACATGCAGTTAACCTGAATAAAAAGTGTCAATATAAAAAAAAGAAAATATATTTGAAGTGTTTAGAGCATAACAAAAGTCCTTTTGCAGAAACCCTTACATTTGAGCATCTCTTCATGAGTTTATTCTTCCATTTCCTCCTATGTTTTCTTGCCAGCATATCCATTCTCAAATCAGGACATACATACTACCACAAAACAAGCAAAGACAAATTAAAATATATATGTGAGTGAACTGAAACAAATGATGTTACTTCAATATATCTTCATTCTCACAAAAAAACCCAGATATTAACTTGCATTAGCCATCAAAGTTAATATATTTTAGGGGCTTTGGTATATCAATAATTAATTTTTTTTTACTACCATTTGGCTTTATTAGTTTATTTTATTATTAGTTTTATTAGATGTGTGCAGGGATATAGATTCCTTCTGCTTTGGGACTTGTATTCGTTAAAAGGGAAGAGGTCAAGACACCATGAAAAAAATGTGCTGATCTGGATGACTCTTGCAGCTGGTAGTATCTTTTATAAAAAAGCATAGAAGAGATTTCTATATTTAGAGGCTCAGAATAACTTCATTTTCCCTGTCCTTCATCAATTTACTTTTCTTAGGCCTCTATGTTTCTTTTAATTGAAAACAGCAGACTCCACTCTAGTTGTCACATATTGACTTAAAATATGAAATTTTTGTCTGATTTTTATTTGGTTAATAAATCATGCAGTTCACCAGATTGTGATTTTACCTTGAATGCATACTTTTTTTTTGCTGAATACACTCAAAAAGTTTCAGTTCATTACCTATTGACAGCTCAGATAACAGCTGAGACTGGAAGAATGAGACCAGCACAGGCTCGGGACCTGGTTGCGATCAGTGAACATTTGCAGTTGTATTAATGGCTTCCTATTTTTCCTGCTATACTGGTGAATTTTTGGATCTCTCATTCACTAAAACACTCTCTGCTTAACACTTTTTTTTTTTGATTGTTTGACATATTACAGTATTGAGAGAACTCAGCCTTGAACAGAAAGGCACAGTTTGTTTTAAACTGGAAAAAGAAGATTAAATGTAATCACAAAGATTTCCATTACTGTCAGAAAGTTTAAATTCTGGATGTGTTATGGATATTGTTAATTGTTTCTCCTCTTTTTTTTTTTTTTTTTTTTGTATGTTTTCCCTTTTTATCTAGCTGGTTTGAAACATTTTAGTCCATCTTTTTCCTCTAGAAGAAATATGAGCAGAAAACTTATACTTGTATTGTTTCATTGTTCCACTTCTGCTTTACTCCCCTGCACATCGTTTGGTTTTTTTTAATCCCTATTATATCATTACTTCAGAGGAAAATAACTGGAGGATATGTTCTCCTTTTAATCTTCCTTTGCCATGTAATAAGAGGGTGGTTAGAGACAGGGCAAGGAAGAACAAAGAAGATATTGTAATGGCAGGAAAGTCTTATTCGGATTTCTAAATGAACAGAGAGAATCAGGCCAAGACTTTGCTAACATTTTCCATCACTTTTTACTGACCTCAGCTTTGAATCAAAAAACACCACCTGGACTCACTGTCTGAGGCGTATCCCAAAATAAACATTGCCAGTTACCACACGCTCAAGGGATTCCCTTACCTTTGTAAGAGGAAACAAAAGCAATAGCAAGTGCAGAAGAATTTATGTGCTACTGTAAATCTTCCATTCCCAAAGTCTGGAATCCTCACTATGACGTTACAGCCATGGTTACTGATTATCCAGTGCTTTGTAGCTAGGACAATTGTCAGCCTCCAGTCAGAGTTGCATTACTTTTGTCTGATTCTTATTTATACTGACATTTTCTAGCCGATTAAATATAGTAATGTCGTCTTGTAGCCAAAGTCTACAGCAGGAAGAGGTATACAGCTCCAGAAAAAAAGGGTAATTTCCTTAGGAGTTTACTAATATAACACTAAAATTCAATGTAGATGGTTCCTAGTCAATGATTCTCTTACAGGACTTGGCTAAAAAATGGAACTGAGAGGGCATTCAGAGACCCATATTCACAAGACATAGTCAAATAAAGGCCAAACCATTCCTAAATGGAGCAACGAGCAGACATGGAGGTAAATACGCCTGTAAATAAGTAAAATTCTGCTTTATGCTTGTGCTGATCATCCAGATTTCCTCCTTGACTTTTTCTTTTTTTAATGGGATCTTAAAAATAGTCTTCAAGAAGTCTGTGTGATTAAAAATACACTGAATGTACTTAACTGCATGGTTTTGCCAACCTTTTGTATAACAGCTCTCTGATTAGGGGGTTCAAGTTAGAGAGCAAGAAATTGGAAATATGAGTCAAATGTGAAACCTGAACTTTTCTCCTAGATTATGTAGGAAGGAAATTACATCTCTTATGAGGATGATTTTATAAAATATAGTTCAAGAGGGCCTTCTGTCAGTTTTTCAGGTTATGTAGTTTTCATAGCAAAGTCAAGAATACAAAAATACCAATATTTTAGGGACTTTCAGAACAAGATACATACCTTGAATTCAGGAGTATTTTGTGTTGTTGTTCAGACGCAGCCTGGGGACCAAAAGTCTCATCAAATCACAGCAGAGATTCCATCCAGAACATCTTGATAAACCTTGGAACTGGGCCAACAGAAACTGCAGGAGGTTCTAAAATAAAAGTACAAGGTTCTGCACATAAGGAAGAGTAATCCCATAGAATAATGCTAGGAAGTAACTCTGGGAAGAAATGTTGGGAAGAGATGCTGGGAAGAGACAAAGAAACAGTCATGTGGAAAAGATCTACTCATAGTCTTTATGGAAGATAATCTCCTTACCTGTCTCATCTGCTTGCAGTGGAGCTCTACACTAAAGAAACATTGTTTTAACTTCTCATCCAGTGTGGGCAAGACTCAGTACAGAATATCCTTGTCCCATTGCCTGTGTTTTAATGCTCTGTACTTCATAGTCATGTCTTTATACTTTTTTAAGTATCTCTTGCCACTAAGTGGAATGCCTGTAGTAGAATTCAGCAAGAAAAATTCCTCCCAAATCCAAGTCTCATTATCAAAGTCTTGGAATCTTCTACTATGAGCTTGTGAGATAGAGATTTAAATCTCTAAGTACATAGAGAAAATGCATATACTCAGTACACTTATACATCTGCAGGTGAATGTTTCTTGGTTTTTCTCACTGGATATATTTCATTTTGCATGAGATGAATTTTACTCAGAGAGCAAGAATTACCCTCTCTGCATAACAATTTCCATTTGTGATATGAAAAGCTGTGGTTCTTCTTTCTGCTCTCAAAAGTCATTCCAGGAAAAACTGAACATCTTTAGAAGGAAAGTCTGAGAGCACACTTAAAAATATTCTAAGACAGAGCAAAGACACAGTTCTGAGAGAAAGGGGAGATATAAAATCCATCAGTCAGAAAAGGCACTGAATCTTTACTCTCCTTCACCTTAATTTATTCTTTTCATTCTGGACTGCTGCTTTGGAGGATGACACCACCCACAGCTTCTGGCCCATTTGCAAATGCAACCTAAACGTGCAGAAACTTTTTCTGAAATTCAAAAGTGTAGTTGACATTTTTTCAGTCAACTCTAACTGCATTTCACTAACAAATGTCACAGCATGCTGCTTGAACAGTCTTGTTTCTTGAAGGAGACAAAACATAACCATCATGCTTAGCAACCTCAGGAAAAGGGAGGCAAAAGGAAAGCAATTTCTGTGTGTCTCCATGAAAACCACACGATTAAAACCTCCAAGATCATTCAACACACAGCTTATACACGTGCCAACACTCAGATTAGCAGTCCAGTTAGCCTCCTAAACTGGCACAGAAGGGGTTAAAAGAGCTCCAGTACAAGTATAACTCATTTATCCATATTGGTGATCTCTGGATCAGAGATGATGTCTTCAGAAACACCAGTGAGTTCCTCTGTTATTTCTCTCTATGTTCATCTTCACAGTATGGACACTATTCTCACCTCAGAGAGTATCAGTCACTACAGTCTCACAATACTATTTTATCAAAGCACACACATTTTTGTTTTCTTAGCTAACTCACAGAATGAAAACTAGTCTCTTTTACTCTTTTTTTCCCCACCCTCTCTTTTTCTTTTCCTTTTTTTTTTTTTTTTTTCCTCTTTTTTCTAGTTCTGTGTTAGATGCTGCTGGCAATATATTTAACTGACTTTGAAGGAATTTGTAATAGTAAATATTATGGCTTATAATGGTTTCTTCTAACATTTCACCTGTGAAAATAAACTGCATAAAATGGAGTTCACATGAAAGATACCAGGGTCAAAGACCATTGGAGTAGGCATTGTAGATCCATTACAATACCGTACCCATAGGCAGCGATTATTTATTGGAATATGTTATGAGTCATGGCAATTCATAACACTACGGTTGCTGGAAAATTCCATTTTCCACTCTGAGCCAACATTAAGCTTACAGTACACACATTTTGATTAACTAAGACATAAATGCATCCCAGCAGTTACAGGAGAGTTGTTTCCTTTCTTTCCTAAAATTGAGAGATACTTATTATTTCCAGGAAAATAAACAAGGTCATGTGTAATGAAGCATTTACAATTCTTGGCAGGACACTTAAAATGAATAAGACTGTACATGAAAGCTTGTTTGACTGTCTATTTAGTTTCATTTTAAAGATTTCAGTCTTATCATTCATGATTTATGCACAACATGTACTGCCACTTGCTGGTCTGTTCTATAAATACCTTCATAATTTGAATTAAGATAATCTGTTATCTGCGCTTGGTAGATGTATTACAGTTTTGTACTCACTTAAAGTTCCACCAAACCATAAAGCCTTTTTGCATTTTATATTTAGCTAAAAATATTCACCCATTAAAATAGCAATCATCATTAAAATTAGTTCCCTGGTTCTACTGATTAATTTTAAAGCAACAAGCAAGGTTTCTGAAAATTTACAATTAAACATATTTTTAGACAAAACCTGACATTTTTAAGAGTTTAGAAAGCAATTACCTGGCATAAAATCTGCAGGACACAGTTAGAGGGAAGAGAAAGTAATTTGAAATAAATACATATATTAATATAGACATGTCATAAAAATATTGCCAGAGGCAACAGAGCAGTATTGCTAAAAAAGTTTTAAATTAGTATATTTAAGTTTCCAGTTCTCTCCAGACAAATGTGGATCCTTCTATAAAGGGGGCAGGTTGTTTCTTTGTGAATATAGAATTTCTGGTTAAACAAGTTTCAAACATTTCATCATCTATCACCTCTGTAGTTTCGGTGAGACAAATGTGAGCAGTTGGCTTAGGAGATGCAAGTAAGGGTTTATAATTACATTCTGGTAAATAGGCATTTTTAGTCACATGAGGAATTTGAATCTTATGTTCACTTTTGGCTGTTGCTAAAGGGAGGGAATAACCTGTTCTCCATATCTGTGAGAGGGAGAATAAAAAGTGGTGGAGCCAAGGTGCAGTAAGAACTATAGCTTCTGTCTATTAGGAAATACTAAATCACTGGCACAGACTGCTCAGAGAATTTGTGGAAATGCCATCACGGGAGATCCTTAAGATAAGTTAGACAGTAAAAGGTCATAGCTTGATGCCTTTATTCAGTCATTCTAAGTATCACATAAATGTTCTGCAAAGCATTTAAGAGCCATGTAATGCCTTTTTTAACACAAAACCATAAAAGACTCTGTGTTTCTTCAATATTCATTTTCATTTACAATCAGAAAAGGTTGAGATTTGAGTCTTTATTATTTTTGATTTTCCTATATTCTTTTATTTGATTACATGTGTCTTAGAGGAGGGTTTGAATACTTTTTAATTTATTTTATGGGCCATTTCTCATGTACTGGAGTCCATGAGCTGGTAGCTACTGGACTAGAAAACCTATTGAATCTCTCTGTCATTTTGTTTGCTACAAATATATTCTGAATGATGGTCTTTCTGTTTAATATTTAAATTATCCTTAAAAGTGAACTGAGTAAAACAAATTCTAATTTTAAGTCTGAAAAAAAAGCCAAAGTCTGTAATTGCCAAGTACTGTTATATTTTAGGAAATATTAACATGGGTGCAACCTGAAATTTTGGCACATTCAAAAACATTTTTAACAGTAGGATGATACACAAAGAAAGACCTAATGGCATATATTTTTAAATTAAAGACTGCCACTACTCTTAGATTATGAGATTATGGGGGAAAGAGGCCGGGGGGGGGGGGAGGAGGGGGGCGTTGTGCTACATAGGCCAACAGGACTTTTTTTTATTATTATTTTTTATTTTTAATAGAGAAGAAGAAAATATCTCTTTAAGAGGAAACGAAGCACATTTCCTTCTCTTAAATAACCAATGTGCCAGACAAGATTTTAATCTGTTTATCACCTTGGAAAATTATTTTATAAATTTATTGTTTATGAACATTGAACATCTTACAGTAAACCCAGATTTCAAGCTACAGGACGAATAAAATAATAATAATAATAATAATAAAAAGTTGGGGGTTTTTTGTTTGTTTTTTTTTTTTTAAAAAAAAAAGCAAGCTGCAAGCTCCACTAGTAGCGTAATGGGGTCCATGAGTGAGTACTTGTCAAGTTTGTGAGTCAAGGAATTAAATATTGTTCAGCTGACAGTACCTGAAGATGCAGTCATAAAATATTGGTGATGGACTTAAATTGTAAATAATAGCAGTCTACAGGCTGTCACAGGTGACCACTGGACAGTAACCCCTCTTGAAATGCCAGCCTTGAGCCTTTCAAATAAAGAGCAGCAGCAGATTTTTTTAGAGGGTGTGAGAAAGGTAAGGACAAACTTGCAACAGGCTGTTTTGATGTGTCAGGGCAAGACAGAAATAATTAGCTGGGACCTACCTGTCTCTGCTGTACAAGGAGAGCATTGTGCAGAGCTCACAGCTCTCTCTTTGTCCTTCTGAGCACTGCAGGGATAAACAGCAGTGACTTAAGCTCTAAGAAACAGCTCCAAAGCCTCCTGAAGCCAAGAGACTCATGATCAGCTCTTAGATTTGGCTCAGATTCCCTGTGTGCATTGTGCCCACTCAGTAAAAATACCTGTCCTGAACCCTCAGAATAAGCAAAACACCTTGTTGCTACCTGCCTCAGCTCTCTCTGTGCACTATATAATGAAATTTGGTTTCCTTTCTGTTCTATATTTTGTAATAAGGACTGGCATATAAGAGTTTCTGGCTTCATTCCCTCACTTTTGCAGCGTACAAAGCAGGTCCCGTTCCTTCCTCACTCTGTTGTTCCTCTACAACCTCCCCCTGATCCACATCCTCATATTTAGCAGATAAAGGAGATCAATACAGCCGCTGAAACATTGTTATGCTCATCAATCAAGAAGATGGAAGGGCCTCATGGGCTGTATTGCTGCTTCAGTTTATGGAAAAGACAACTAAATTCCCACTTCCGCTTTAAGAGAAAGAGCTCTGGTCTGCTCACAGCCAAAGGCAGCATTACTCTCTTCTGTATGATCCTGCATGGTGAGGGCTTATAATTAATACAGTTTAAGTAGACTGTGAATTGATATATTAATCCAAAAATTGTGCGGTAAAGACTCACTTCTGACTGTGAATGGTTAGTACATTCTCCTGACCATTTGAATAAGAGAAAAGTCTCTATCCATTCCATCAGGCTTCAGCCACGTGAAAGTGACGTTACTGGTTTAGGCAACCGCCTGTGTTCTCATTGCTGCTGAAGGAAAAAGGAATATGTTATATAACACCCATTTTGGCAGTAGATTCATCACTTTCTGGAGATGTCAACTTCTCTCCAAAGACAATACAGGCTCCTGGAAGACAAGGCTGGAAAAGGGCCCGTCCTTTTAGATGGTGCAAGTTAAGTCAAATGAATTCTGCCAACAGGCTGCTACTGCTATAAATCACAGTGTGCTTGTGCCCAGTCCCACACCGACACAGCTCTCCCAAAGCAGCTGTAAGAAGTGACAGCTGTCTGGCAAGATACTAGACTTAAATACGAGCAGATAAGAAGTGAGATGGAGTGATTTTGGACTTGGAAGAAAAAAAGAGGAAAATATGAATCATCCATTTTACACAGTATATTATACCTTTTATGGTTCAAAGCAACATTTGTGTGACACCCCCCAGAGAGGCTAAATTTCAGATGTGTTCTCTCAAGATGCTTTTCAGCCATGTAGCAAAAGAATTCTAGTTAGTATTCATCTGAAGTGCTATAGTGCCCCTCTATTTTACTTCTTAAAAAATTCAAGTAAAGCAGAAAATAGTTAATAAACAGAAATATTCCTGTGAGACTTGTGTTGTTTTTAAGCAACAAAATTTAGGAAAACTTGTTATTCAGTAAGATTTTATGGTTATCTGCTTTAAATCCGGGTAAAAAAAAAAAAAAAAAAAAAGATAGAGAGGTAGCATGGGAGGTGAGGGGCAGAAGCTTCTGAACTGATTAAGAATGTAGATTTAGGTGGAACATTTTTGGATTTATGACAATCTTTATGTGTGTTTTTTATGGGTTTATTCACCATTCATAATTCCCATTTTATAAGCACAAATCTTCTAAAATACCTCAGAAATTAACAAACACATTACCCATTTCTGTGTATCATGAGTGACCATTATCATCTATCTGCTTTATAAGGAAAGTTTGGCAGTTCAAATCATTTTAGAACAAAAGGACAGCAGACCAGACTCAGGCAAATGCTCAAATGCCAATAATGGCTAAAAGCAAAATTATTTGCAATGAAAAAGAACTAATGAAGGGGGTTGTGATTGAGATGTAAATAACCTCTTTGTTCTCTCTTGCTTTCTGTTGCTCAGTATTTTGTGAACAGAATTAACTAGGAATATTTGAAAATCCTAGGAGAGTGGCTGTTTATTGATCATGCTTGGTTCTGCCTGCCATGCTTGCACTGCTCTGAAATTCAAGCTTTAATTTGCATGAACTGAGATGATTTGCATGTGTAATGATTAATTGAGTATTATTATTAATTTGGAAAACATTTAATTAAACTTTAAAGGAATTAGTCATAGGATATTGATGGCAATGGGTATATTGAATGGTTTCAATACGTACTGATTGAGTCCCACTAAAATTGCATATGTAAGGAGATAGAGATAAAACTAAATAGGAAATTGTCAACAACAGCTGGTCAAGCCTCTGTTACAGTTTTGGATCTACCTTAAGATCACATGAACAAGGTTTAATTATATGAACTCTTTATATAATATTTTGTAGCACATTTGCTTGTATTTAAAATTGTGTGGTTGTAGGAATTGATTCCTCTCCAGGAGCTTAGACTCACATAATCCTAGGATGATATTTCTCTCCTTTCCTCTTTTTATTATACCCAAGAGGAGGAATCTTGGTACAGAAAGACTTTTTTTTAGGTACCAGGAAGATGACAATCCAACTGGTGGACATCCTGTTCCTCAAAAGCTATGTCTGCATCAATTTCACACACACTGTAGAAAAGGGAAAGGTGAGAGACCTCTTCAAATCTGGGAATGTAACAAAGCTTCTGGGATGTCAACCTAAAGTGCTGGCAACACATAGATTATCAAACTAATTTTGAATTCTCGGAGAACTTCCAGACTGACAGATGTAACCTTAGCTAGAAAATCAGGCACTGTGATGAGTAAACTAAAAATACAGAGTAACTTGAAACAAGATCTTGTCTTTTGGAAACTATGTGAATTGTCAGAACTTATTTTAATTTCTCTCTAGCATGAGGAAAAACACAAAAAAATCAACCAAATAGAGAAAAATGTAAAATTAAAATGTAGGTTCTCCTTGAATTTCAATATGATTTTTGGACCTGCTTTGCAGAAAGTAAACTGCAAGTATTTCAGTGGATCAGAAACACCATTTTAGATCCAGAAAAAAACCCAAAACCAACCAACCAACAACAACAAACCCTTACATTTTTCTAAAAAAGTATGTTGAGAGGTGTGTCATCCTGAGAGTTTTTTGTTTGTTTCTTTTGTTGTTGCTGGGGTTTTTTTTGCGTGAGGGTTTTGTTGTTGTTGTTGTTGTTGTTGTTGTGTTGTTGTTGTTTTGTTTTGTTTTGTTTTGTTTAATGTGTGTGCAATCGCCATTTTTTAGTCCAGAAGGGAGAGTTCTTAAACACAATAGTGATTTACTGTCATAATTATACGAGTTTTTCTCAACAACTGACATTAAAATAGGAACCTTGAAGTCAGCAAAGAGAGATATTCCTCCAGAATGTGTGAAATTAGGTGTCATGTGCAAATTTCCCTTCCTTTCTTTGTCAGCGATACAAAATATCCTCTCCTCTGCTGGATATTGTTCTACAAACTTTCCCAGGCAAACTAACTGAAGTTTTATCCACCTCCCCACTGTTAGCAAAATATAAGAATAATCAATAAAAATAAAAATGTAACACAGCCACAAATACCATTGTTTAGAGAACTACATAAAATTAGATAAAATATTGAATAACTTTCTTTTTTAACCAGTGTCATATGCATTTAAATGGTGTAACCCATGAACCTTTATTCCCATTTGCATTCCTTAGAAGATAGCATTTTTAACCCCTTTCCCACAGAAGTGAACTAAAAGCCACACCTATTCCTTAAAGCACTTACATATCTCATTGACTTTAAGCTTTAGTGCAACATATTACAGTATTCAAAGGGGCAGAATGGTGTTTAGTGTGATTTTCTGAAACATAAGAGTAAGTGTCTCTCAGGAAGATAGTAATGAGCATCAATTTCAATTTTTAGCCATATAAAAATATCAGAAGATCCTCTGCATAGTGTAAAATACTTTGATACTCTTATGTATTTTCAGATTCACACTTCTGTGAGCAGTCAACTGTATCAGGATTTGTGTCTCTGATTGCAAAGTCTGGGTGAGACCAATAACTCCAAGGCATGTGAATAACCCAGACTCACATGAACAATTCTGTTGAAAGCAACAAAAATGAAACAAATGCCCTAAGGCAAAAACCCAAGAATAAAGTCCTCCTGCCGTCAGAAGCATTCTGGGAAAGCATATTCTCTTATTAATGTCTTTATGGCACTAAAATTTGTCTATGAGTTTAAAACAAATTTTACTTCTGTTTTGCTGTAAGCCTTTAGTAAATGACTGCCCAAAGCACTTCTGCCTGATCAATACCTGAATTTCTTCAAAAAGATTGCATTTCAAGCAGTATTTTTCAGCTCTAAACATTAAACCATTTCCCCTCATTTTTCCATCAACTTAAAACATTTTTATCACTTTTTTTTTTTTTTTCTTTCTGTTAAAAAGGAATGAGTGCTTCATTTCAGTTTGCTGTTATCCTTGAAGTCTCGTAATAGCAGCACTGCTCTTAGTGCCAGTGGACTTTCATAAAATTAGTAGCCGGTAATCCTTCTTACACTTTGCCATTTACGTGTGCCAACTGCTGCACTCTGGAGCACACCAGGTTTCCATTGCAGTGAAAATCTTATATAATATTCCATCAGTTTTATTTTCTGAGAAAGTTATTCAACTTAGTTCCATTCATTACAAAGTTTGTAGAGGCCAGATTACATAAACAGCACGTGCTGAATAGACACCAGAAAAAATGTTTTATTGAGAATAACATGTATTTTTAAAAAATGCTGTAAGAAAAAATATTTACATAAGATCATATTATTAAGTAGGGAATAGATTTGTTGTTTTATTTTTTGGAATTCAGAAATCAGCTTCCACTCTTTCCATTATTTCTCATAACAATTTTCTGTCTCTGTGAAGATTTTCAAAGAGGGAGAGCTGTGTGTAATTGATCAGTCTTCTTAACAGCAACATGAAATGCCTGCAGAACTCTTTTACTTCAGGGCTATCAGTCTAGTATGGAGGAATCCCTTCTCACAGACCAGCACGCATATGCTGGCAAACAAAACGTAGCAGTTGGATCAGAAAAGCTGTGCAGATACCAGATTACCATATGGGGAAAATGAGAAGATGAACTGTTAGCATGGGAGAAATTCTGCTAATGCTCATCTTGATTCTGTGAGCTTACTTGGCAATAGTATAAACATATCCAGAAGAACCTCCAGGCAAATCCCCACGTGTGAACAAGTAAGGAATTCCACAGCTGAGCAAACTGTAGGTGAGTGAAGCACAGCCTGTCTGAGGCATGTGCACATGAGCAGCCATGTAACCCAGAAGGGATTTTCTCACCTGATGCCCTTGCTGAATCTCTGATAAAGTTGCCCCTTTCCTTAGATTTGCCATTTATGCTGTCTAGGAAACAGAAAAGAAGCTGTAAAGTTCAGCACTAGTTTTGTCCTTTGCTGTTGTTTCTGCCTTTATATCCATCTGGTTCTCAGAAACAACCTAATTCTCTCACATTCCTGGAAGTGAACAGATCCATCTGTTTGATAAGAGGGTGAGTCAGCATGAGAGCTCAGTATCTGTATGAAGGACCCTTAGAAACAGAAATGAAAAAAACCAGATCATGTTTGCAAATTATATTACATTTCATTGTTATAGCAGAGAAAAATGTCTTTATTTCTTTGAAACATTCATCAAATACATTTTTATGCTGATAATTTTGGTTCATTTTTATGCTGATAATTTTGGTTTTCTCTTTATTCTGCCACTACAGATATAATTTGATGTATATGACATGATCCCTCAAAACTCATATGGATGTACCTTGGAATTACTGATTTTTATCCATTTAGTCATTTAAAAATTTTTGTTGAAGCCCAGAAAATGTATCTGCTCTTCCTTTGCTTGAGATGTAGCTTGAAGTCATCAGAAAATACTAGTTCTCGTCCATGAGAGTAAAAAGCATCAATGTTAAAATCTGACAGGGAGAGTCATCAAGAAAAGGAACATAATTTTCACAGTCACTAAAGTTCTTCAGTTCTAGAAGATCCGAAGTCAGCTGGAAGACAATTTCATTGGAAAAAGGCACAGAGAGAGGTTTGGTGCTCTTTCTGGCAGGTGAGTACCACCTGTGATTTTACAGCAGCAGATATCTCAGCTGTATCTACTTTACTTCACAGTGGAGAGAAATTACGTTACTCTTGTCAGAACAAATGGACGTCAAATTTACATGCAATTCCATGTAAGTCATGCAGTTGGTTATTTTATGTCTTCAGTATCTGGCTGGATTTCCTTCTTAGCTCTTTATCTACTTATTTCCACTATTTATGTTCAGCTGTGCTCTGTCCATGTCTGACAAAATAAGTTAAATTTGGCTAGTGCATGTAGAGATAGGTGCCAAACCGAGTTTCCTATTAAATGGTATGCCAGCATGACTGGTTCATGTAGGTTGATGTAAGTTTGAGTTTGCAAAGCATGTCCATGACTCTTCCTTCCTACCATACAATCACTTACCTGAATTAATCTACTCTAGTTCAGCTTTCAAGCACTCTTGATAGAAAGCTGTTTCTTTATCTGTGAGGGATATTTCCTAATCGCTCAGTTCCATGCAACTTTCTAAATAGACTTTTACTCATCCCTTTAAGAAACGGAGGGCTAAAGTAGAGGTTTACGGGTCTAATCCAATGCAGGGAAATTGCCAGGTTCACTTAGATCTGTTGTCAAACAATTAGTCTTTAAATAATTTACCTCAAGACAGAAGAAGCCACTTCCAGAAACAGCAATATGATTCTGGAAGGCATTGGCTCGTTGTATGATGGCTGCTGCAACATTCCACTCCTCTTGACATGTGCCCCCTCCACATTACTTTGAAGCACTGGATAGAATAGCACAGAAATTGCCAAGAATAAACACAACTGGAATAGACTGGTCAAACCAGGAGAAAACACTAAGAAGCAGCAAAGTGTTTAAATCATTTTTTCTTTCACCCCCATTAGACATCTGACACTGTTTATATGCTTTAAGTAGATACAGTAAAACTCACTTGGTTATTTTTTTCTAGCAGAAAATGTCTATTTAATGAAAATGTAATACCATTTAGGGTAGTATTTAATATTCTACTCAACCTGACAATGGTATAATGTCATTCCAAAGTAATAGTACTTATAGGCTGGTGATAGCAGGCCAGTTTCAATTGCTGGTTCTACACCTAATCTCTGGAGCAGACAACTGCCCATTTATTACAAGCAAGATTAAAACACTCTTTCTATTGTATCTCATGGAAGACAAAACTGCAATGTTTACAGAAGAGGATCCAGGAGTCCGGTTGAGAAAAAACTGCATAGGAAGAGCTGTGCACCGCAGTCTTAAGCTTTGAATGTCAAACTGTGACCATAAGAAACGATTCCTAGGAACAAATTAGCTCTTCTACCTACAAACTTCCACAAAATGAATCAGAGCTACATCCTTTGTACTTTCAAACACTTACTTTTTCAGACACAGCATGTTTCTTTTTCATGTTTTCAAATGCACAACCTGGTCCTTTGTATGATGCTGTCATGGTGTGATTTGCTCCAGGTTTGTGCCTCAAGCTGCATCTCTCTGTCCATGTGTGCATGGCCTCACTACAGATTTCAAAGCTACATTTATTTCTTCTTTTTCTCTCTCAAATATTAATATCATCACCTTTTAATGCCAAGGTTTAATTTTCAAACATTCAAATAGTTTTCTGTTCATGATTACTTTGCAGATTTGCTGGTTTGGCTTTTGTTTTTTTTTTTGTTTTGTTTTGTTTTGTTTTGTTTTGTTTTGTTTGTTTGTTTGAGGGTTTTTTGTGTGTTTTGTTTTGTTTTGTTTTTTGGGGGGGTTGTTTTTTTGGGGGGCGGTTGGTGCGGTTTTTGTTGTTGTTGTTGTTGGGTTTGTTTTGTTTTGTTTTGTTTTGTGTTGTTTTTTCCTGTAGGCAAATAGAAAAAAATTTCAATCATTGCATATATTTGTATATGGGTGTACATGTATGTATATGTACAGATACCCATACATTTGTGAGCCAGAAGGCAGTAGGAGATTAGAGACTATGCTTCATGACTGTGGGACAGACACTTTGAAAATTAATAAGTCTTGGGACACATTGTTATCTGGGCAAGAGGGGAAAATAAGCCTTGTGCTAATGCCTTGGTAATGGACTGCTCACAGGTGAAAAAACAAGGACTTTTAAAATGAAAGGATTGGAATTTTGGTGGTTTTTTTTCCCTGCCATGTGTTTCCATGAGCTTGAAAAGTCTGGGTAAACACCCTCCACACAAATTCCTGTAATATTTGACTCATGCAGACAGGACTCTGGTCCAGTCCAGTCCAGTGCAGTCACTGTTTTGCCTGATAACTCCTGTACAAGTCGTGCGCTTGGTACGCTAATGGGGAAACTGTCCAATCTGGGAATAGATGACTGCCAGTCAAATGCAGATAATTAATGTTACAGAGAATAAAGCAAAGATTAACAAAGAAGTCTGTCAGTTGGATCCTGTCCTAGTGTTTACTAATGACAAAGGCTTTGCTGCATCTTGGACATTTTATTTTATTTTATTTTTTCCCAGAACAATCCCGTTCTCCAGGTTGTTGTTACTGCCTTCTAAGATAGACTTACACAATAACTTCATACAGATTAGAGCTGTGTGGTTCTCTGTCTTCCTGATTTGTTTGGACAGATCCTTCAGCATTTATATCATCAGTATAGATTTTCATGGTGTGGTTTAGAATGATTTTTTCTACCAGAGTTTCTTCTTTAAATGTGTGACCAGAAAACTCTATGTGATCTGAGAGAAAGAGAATAAAATATGTGCATTACTTATTTATTTATTGTAATTATTTTTTATTTTATTCTGACCTTTGACACTCTCCTGCTTCCAGACATGGGCTCATGTTCAGTTCAAGAAAATGTTGACAGTCAGAAAGGGTACTTAGGCATGTGTTTAACATTAGCACATCTTTAATTCCTTTGGGCATTCCGAATTCAAAGTATGTTTAAATATATTCCTGCTTGGGACATTAAATCTCTCTTTTCATTTTGATTTCTGAAGCCAACCTTTGCCTGTACCCAAGGCATCCTTTGTGCTCATTTCCATATTACTCTTCAAATATTAGCATTTCTAGATTTACCCTGAGAAACATAAGCATATGAGGATATGTTTATGAGAAAAGAATATGTGTATATGAGAAACTAAGCAGGACAATTTTTGTTTAGGTTTCAATGAATAGCATATATGACAAAATGTTAAAGTTTTGGGTTTTTTTTTTTTAATTTGTTGATTTATTTTTCTTATGAGATGGAAAAGATTTTTAACATCCTCCAAAAAATGCTTTTCTTATGGTATCATAAAGAAAATTACCCTGTGCATTTTGATACAATTTTTGTAAGATCACAGTAGTTACAGAAAGAGTTCAGTTTTGAATACTCAAAGGTTAGGATACATCCTGGAGTAAATAAATAAATAAATAAATAAATAAATAAATAAGAAGCCTCAGGAAAACCTTTGTCCAGATTATTTAACCAGAGAAATCTATTTTTAAATATAGATGCATAGTTTGAAAACACCATGACTGAAATCTCCTTCTAAGACAGACAGATGCCTTGAGTGGAATTCACTTGACCCCTGAAAGATCTAAGCTCTAGATGTTTAAAAATAGTAGATGAAATACATTAATTTCTATAGTCTACTGAGACAGATTTTAAATATATGAAATGTTAATAATTTCAACAAAAACTGCCTAACAAAATGAGATGTAATCCAGCCTCAGGGATACTCAGGGTCTAAAAAGTATTGCAGCCAAAAAAAGATAACTTTTTGTGTCATTATTTTTTACATTTATGATTTTTGCATAATGGCGCTTTCCTATGCTGTTCACTCAGATATTACTTCAGTTTTGGGGTCCTGTTTACTTGGCTTCAGCCTTGTCTATTTGTAGTAATTTGGGTTCCTCTTTATTCAGTAGGACTAAGAGGCAAATCTGAACTCTGGGGGCATCTGTCTCTCTCTGGTACACGTTGAGGATACTACTGTGTCTGACAGACAGAAGAGATGTTCAACTTCTACCCTTAGTGTCAAATAATATAGACTTAAGTAAATAATTAACTACTATTAAGAATATCACAGGTAGTAAACTCAATTTTTTAGCAGTTTTTGTGATCTTTAGGTTTTCCCTTTCACTGTCCTGAGTGTGAATCTGACCTTCCCCATCTATTTTTTAAAATCCCATAGATTACACCAAACATTGTGCGATCATAATCTCCTGCCTGGCAGCTGCTTTGGTGTGATTTATAAATGTATACCTGGGTTTATGGTGAATCTCAAATTGTGCACACTGCAAAACTAATCACAGCAGTTTCGCTTCCTCTCGCTCTCTGCTGGATGCCAGCCCAGGAGCAAACAGCAGCCTGTGCCAAGTTTCAGGAACATGTTCCTGAGTTCAGAAATCTCTCATACACCTGTCCATTGTTATTACAATTCACAATATGCATTTCTTCTTCCAGCTGTCCTCCACCATACTGGCATGTGTTGCTCTGCATAGCAGACCTCTGTTAGATTTTTCAGTTACTGCAGTAGAAAGCACAACAGTAAAATACTAATTTTACTTTTGTACATCCTTACACTGCTCTTTAAAAAAATAGGTACTTTGCAATTATCATTAATTACCCACTGCACTCAAAGAGAGAAAAGGAATGGATAATTCGGAATCATCTACTGAGAGTGTCTTTAGGTTGACTGTGCTTGTCAATAGTGTATTGCTTATTTTGAAGGAAAAAAGAGGGAAAGTGGGTTTTGATCCCATACATATTTTCAGTGGCCATGAAGGCAGTTCTCTTTGTATTCAATCCAAGACAAACTTACACAAATTAGTAGGAAAATGTGACCAGGGAAATATTAACATTCTATAGAGGTCAAGTCCTTCAGACTGTAAACGAGATCTAATTTAGGAGTCTGTATTTTGCCACTGACTATACAATGGAACTAAGTTCTTATTTGTGGCACTTAGGTGCTTAAAAATAGATATCTGCTCTCCCCTAAATGATGCAATTGACCTCCTTGCAGTAACAACAGATCTCCGGCAGTCTATCCCCCAGCTCTTAACCTGCTGCTCCACCTGCGCTTATACTCCACTGAAATTCCACGGGAGGTGTCTTGATTTGAAAAGACAGGTATTTGCTAGGGAGAGGCAGGACCTCTCTAGGAATGGGGAATTCCAATCCCTTCCTCCATGTTATTATGATTTGGAAAATTAAAAAAAAAACTTTTCAGTCAGAGCTATGAGGAAAGGAATAACAGTCCTTAACTAGTAAATATAACAGGACAGACAAACAACAACAGCAATTGTAATAATAATAAACAGAACCAAGAACCTCGAGGGGCTGTGTCTCACAAGTCCCGGGCAGTCTGATCTCATGGGACCCTGAGAGCACCAAACCGAAACAATGGAAATTCCTGTGCTGATGACGGGAAAGTGTGGGTTGTCCCAGCAAGCAGGGGGTGTCCTGGCAGGCAAAGTGAGCAGTGCTGAAGAAGCCACGACAGCTGGACAGGACTGACCCAGCTCCAGCGGGGCAGGCGAGGAGCTCCGAATTCGTGGGCACTCTGGCAGATGATAGAATTCCCAGGACTGGACCCTCCATTAACAGTGGACTTAGAGCACCCTCTAAGCATCAGTATTTAGTCTCTTAGCAAGTTTGGGGGGAGGGGGGAATTCTATAGGGGAAGAAAAAAAACAAAACCAAACTTAACCCCCAACAGAGGTATTTGTAGGAAGATAAACAGTGGATTCTGGTTCACATAAAAAATATCACTGGAAACCAGGGAAGCACCTTGGATGTTTGTCTATCTTTGAATATTTATTGAAGTGCTGAAGCAAAGTTATTTCAAGGTTTATGGATTAGAATTGGTATCAGTTCATTATTATTTTATTTGGATTTCTTTTCTTACCTGCTATTATGATGCTATGCCTGCACACCTATGCATCTTATCCCATAAGTTTATTTTAGAGGAGTTTAGAAAGTCAGTCTTGCTGCCAAGAACAGATAGGGGACACTAAAAGGAAGTGTAATTTGGAAGAGGAAGGTCAGACACAGAAGTTGTTATTATCCTTTCAGTTTAAAACTTTTGAAATTGTTCACATATGGGGAAAGAATGGAGGTGAATTCTGCAAAGGAAGCATTACACTATGTACCAGATAACAGATTAACCTGGGATTTCAGCTATGGCTCTCTACCAGGAACAAAATCCTGTGGAAGATGGCAAAGAAAGCCGCTCCTGCCTCCACATCACAGAAATGAGGGGAGCAGGCTAACATGCTGGATCTTTCCCCCAAAGACACATTGCCTCAGTACTGTGCAGCTGACTGGAGTCACAGATTTTCATGGTGAGAGGAGACCTTAAAACAATTCATCTGTGAGGTGTTTGTATAGCACAGAGCACATTTCCCTTGGGAATGCTCCCATCACTGCAGGCAGTGGGGGCTCTGCAAGGACAGAGGTTTCAGTGACAGAGCCACTGTCCCAAGGTGGTCAACACCCAGGGCAAAGGTTGAGCCATGGCCCCATTCCATTCTCCACATCACAGCACGCTCCAGGCACACCATCCCACCAGGAAACATCCATTTTGTAGAAAGAAGGGTAGCACCATTGCAAGCAAAGAACATGGTGGAATATTTCATCACTGTGGAAACCTGGTGTTTCTTTATTTTTTGATTTTTGTCTACCTTAATCTACCTTCGTCTTCCAGACACAAAAACTTGTCTCAGCCACTTGAAAATTCATATTAGGAGAGAGGTAAGAGCAAGTGGCTTTAAAATGAGAGGTGTAAGGTTAAGTCTTAATTTTACTTTATTAGTTTTTGCTTGATTAAGATAAAAACAGACACTCAAAACAACTTGGAAGAGTGTTTTGTCCATAGTTTACATAAGCATGGATTCCTTCTGATTCTCAAAGTCCAGGCTTCTTTAATGTTGACACCTGGAAAAAGAGTGATTCTTACATCTTCCTAAGGCACATTTCTTGTTGTCTGTCATTCAACGTCATATATTCTTTATTACATTAACATATAAAAATTAAATAGTCTTCTTTGCTTGTGTTAGGTGTCTCAGACCCATGAAACTCCCTCTTCCTAACTGCTTTGTGAGTAACATGACACTATATTTTTTAAAAATCTACTTTAAATTGGTAATCAACACAGGTCAAAATACAGCCACTAGTGACAAACATTTAATGACATAAACATTTTGTATTTCTATGCATAATGTAAGTGGGCTGTGCAATTTAAAAATGATAACTGGTGGTGAGCCATTTCCAGGAAGAAAAGTAACAAAGATCTTCTAGCCACTTCAACCCTAGTTAGAAAACAAGTGAGGAAATTCTGATGGACCCTTTGCATCAGAAAGATTTTTAGCAAAGTGAAGGAGGATAGCTGCCCTAATACAGTTTGAAGCACCCATAAATTTCTTTGTGCATACTTCTGTGTCCTCTGAGGCTGATATAGGAAAGAAGAGGAAAACTGGTGGCATCTGAGCAATGCTATCCAAAGGTATTATACTTGCAAAAGGAATGTGTTTTGAGTACGTGTGCTGTTGTTTTGTGAGAATTATATTTGATTCTCCTGTGTAGAACAAAATATAATTCTTCCAAATGGCAAACCACAAAAATTGCCTTTTTTTTTTTTTTTTTTTTTTTTTTTTTTTTTTTTTTTTTTTTTGAGGAAAATGTAGCTGAGATTTTAGGTGCTTTTTAATTAGCGTATTGAACAACAAAGAAAAAGAAAAAAGAAAAATCTGTTATAGGAAATCAGACAATTTTATTTGATAGAAAACATTTTCTCTCTGGTTTAAATGTTTTACCCAAAAGTTTAATGGAAGTTAATCAAACAGGGAGAAAAAGAAGGGAAATGGAGAAAATAAGCCCTCACTGAAATCAAACACATTTTCGTTTTCATCAAAGAAAAATCAATTCAGATTTTTTTTTTTTTTCTCTCTCTCTTTCTTTTGGTGAGAAAGCCAGAAGAATTGAATTGCTACAATTGAGATCAAACCAAAACAACATTTTGTTCTGATTTCCATCTTGGCCAGTGTCAGAAGCTGCTGATCACTTGTAGCACACAGAAATTACTCTGCACTTCTGTGGCACACTGGCACCCAGGATTTCTGTCGTGCAGCGCTTGCCTGCCCATGCAGCAGAGTTTTTGGATGGGCTCCAAGCTGCCTCAGCAGAAGGAGGAGCAGTGTGGAGTTCAAGAGAAGAGACAATTCTGAGCACCAGGTTACAATAAGCATGGTGTTTTTGCAGATTTTTCAGATTTATCAGCTGCAGGTAGGGTTTTGCCTTTTCCTCTTGCCCCAGACCAGCAGCACCTCCTGGGAAGAGCATAGGATCTGTGCCAGGGAAGGACAGAGCAGCTGCCAAACTGTATTGTCTCTCTCTCTCTGCCTGACATCTGTCTGCATTCAACCTGGATCCTTGTCCACTTTTCCACAATAGTTTACTTGGCTGTGGAAACAAGCAATCTGTGGCCGAATTTTAGGCCATATTTACCTGAGACAATCTGATTTCTGCTCTGTGTACCCCCATGCCACAAACATGCATTGCCCTGATTCAATACCCAAGAAGGTCTTATCCTTCAATTCCCAAAGCATCAAAGTAGGGAGTAGTTATTTTCCTGCACTTCAAATATAAGCTAATACAATATCTGTAGCTTTTTAAAGCAGTGATTTGTGTTGTGGGTCCTCCTAAAAACAGCCAAATGTAATGTAATCCTTTTACACCCCTTTCCCATATTCTTTACATGTAATATATATTTAATATTTATGATGAAGAAGTGTAGAGCTTGAGGAAGAAAGAAAGAATAAAAGAAAAATAACTGTGGTGGAGGTCAGTGTTAAACATCTGATATAATCCTGCAAAGTACCTCAGTCCTGGTGCAGGAGATTTCTATCATTTCAATTCTGGTACCCCTTTGAAGTGAGACTGATAACTGCATCAAATTCCATAGCACTTCCTAGAGTTCTGTAAATATGTACCAGGGTAAGGTGACCAAATTCATTCCCAGTGGTGACTGAGAACAAGATGAAAACAGACAGATATTTAAGTGTGGTAGGATTGTGCATTAATCCTCCCCAGCTCTTAGCTGCCCCTACAAATAACTGCTATTTGATACAATAAAGATTCAAAGATCCCAATAGGCAGCATTACAAATGGAGACTTTGGAAGAAAGGCTATCTGGATTCAAATAGATAAAGTGCTCCACTACAAATTACAATACACATCCTACTGCAATAATTTCGGTCAATCAAATTGTCCTAAAGAAAACAGTCAATATCAAATAAGATTCTGCAGTCAATGGGCCATAGTCATTTCAGTTGTTGATCCACTGAGGTTAATAGAGTTAGAAGGGGAATAAATAAATAAGATATAATAGGGAAACAGTATGCCATCTGGAAAATAAAAGGAGGAAATAGAGGGAAAACGCTAATCTAGCACATCCAGGGTTTCAATTTCTCCTCTGCTATCTGCACTATCTAATGAGCAGCTGCATGAAGTTATCACTGGTTTTCAGGAAAACAGAATCCTATTTCAGGGCAGCCCACAGGTCTGAGTATTACTACAACTATAAAAGTCTCTCTTCCAGCTCATTAATTTCCCTTGATCTTACTGTCCATTCCTGACTTAATAGATTCCTCTTTCCCTCTGTAAAAGGAATGGTGACCTAGGGAAACATTTCTCTTTAATGCACCCTGTGGCTTAGTTTTTTCAGACATTTCCTGGTCTCCCAAGGAAAATATTTCCCATAGACCTTTTACTCATACTACAATAACATATTTCCTTATGAGCTCTGAATCATCATCCTTTAAGTATACATTTTCTGATCTCTTTGTTCTGCTTTCCCATAGACTGATGAAGAGACTGTAACTCCCAAGATTACTTTCTTCTATTGTTAGTATAGTTTGTCTACAAACTCACCTGTAAGATCGTGGGTTTCCTTATATTTTATTTTCTGACACCCTACCCTATCCAAACTGTCTTGTGTGCTCTGACATTATTTTTAAAAGAATAACAGAATTAATAGCCCTTTTGTATAACTATATATACAAATATAAAATTCAGAGTTTATAACTCTAGATAGTCCACAGTTTGGTGTCTGTTTTATTATTCCCTATTTCTGTATAATTATTGGTATTGATACATATACTTATGTATCTCTAAGTATGCCCAAGTAAAATAGAGGTAAGGACAAGGTATTCTCAAGAAATAGATCTAAGGTCTTCTGGTTTGGAGATTACAAATAGTAGAATGTATCAAGTATCACATTTGACTAGACTCTTACAGACCTCTCTTACAAACTTTAATAAGGAATGGAAAGCAACTGTCTTTGCTAAAATATTTGATTAAATTATCAAGGAAATTTCAGCTGTGGAGGAATTCTAAAAGAAAAGTTCCAGCCTCTGGACGTGAAATTCCAGAGATGAGTTTTGGTTTCAGAGGTATTCAGTTCTAACAGGATGTTTCTAAAGTCAGAGGGTAAAGGGAGATGCGACTGCAAAACTGACACTGTGAAGGCTCCTCATCCCACATAACTGCAGAGCCATAGAATGCAGCATCTCCAGCTCAGCTGCTCCTCTGGGGTTGTATGCAATTGAGAGGGATATGCATTTCTCTTTTAGGGAGCAATCCATCTGACCTGGCGTAACTGCCTACCTTACGGGGAGATCAATTTAGCCTTAATTCTTATTGACTATATTTTCTAGATCTATGTTGGCTTAAAGAAATCCATGTTGACCAGCTCAAATTTAATAAAATTAATCCAAACACTGAATTATTATCTCAGCCTGTCTTATATGTAGAAGAATGATTTTGTAGGAAAAACTGAACTTAAAGGTAACATGGCCTGCCTAGGGAGTGCAGGAAAAAAGTCTGGTGATTCATTAGGTGGTTTTCTTATCTGAATCAGCCTTGACTACATGGTTAGGTAATGTGATGAGGATAACATTATTTTCAGTTTAATTTTAATCATAGATGCTGAGCACATCTTTCAAAAATCAAAAAATGGGACAACATTCATGTAGAAACAGTGATTTTAACAGCAGTGCCCTGGTGAAGCTCTGTCAGAGATTAGATTTCAAATAACAAAATCATTGTTCTCCCTTTTGTATTTGGTGAAAAAAACATGGCATCCATCCCCTGTCCTAAACTGTGATACTGTTTTTTGCTGTGCAAAAAGCCAACAAGCTTTCAGAAGGGAAAAGCTTTTCTTAGGTGCTAAACTTTAGCTAATTTGGGATTTCAAGAAACTTCATCTCTGATGCTGAAATCTATGTTACTTTCATCTGGGGTAAAAAAAAAAAATCTGGTAAACAGCTGTCCCCACCTCTTCACACCCACCCTAATGAAAATTTGGGTCTGCAATTTGAGGAGCAATATTTTTTACAAAGC
Organism: Hirundo rustica; assembly: GCF_015227805.2. NCBI lineage: Eukaryota > Metazoa > Chordata > Aves > Passeriformes > Hirundinidae > Hirundo > Hirundo rustica. The sequence continues at coordinate 144,169,497 of NC_053450.1, read as the reverse complement.
AGTTTATTACATTTTTATATTGCATATCTGATCTTGAGGGATTCCAGTTTAAAACCAAGTTGAATTTTATAATCAAGCCCTCTGAGTATGTTGAGGGATTTGAGCTGGTCTGAATTATATCTGTATTCAATGGGCACACAAGCTTTCCTTGCTTCAAAATAAGTCACATTACATTATGAACATTTATGTTATAGAGACAACAACTGGCAGATGCTCCTTCAACCAACAGTTATAAATCAATCCTTCATTGGATTTTCCCGCTGAAGCTAATTCTGTTGGGAGTCTTGCCAATCTGTACTCTGTGAAACAGCAGCCAAGGCAGCAGAGGAGCCAAGGAAGCACAACATCCATTTCTGCATTATTTGTCTTTTTTACTCCAATACTGATTCTTTGTTTTTCCCCAGGACTTTTCTTTTGCAGAAGAAAAGGGGGAAGTAAGGGTTTTGAGAAGCTGTATTTCTGAGGTCTCTGTTGCAATTTGGCTTTGCTGTGCAGCCCACACCCACTCATGCTGATGTTTTACAGAAAAGGTGCGCAGGGCCAGTTTCACAGTGGCCAAAGGACATTGTGTGGTACCAGTGAGGATGTGCTGCCCCACCAGGCTTCTGAAACTCAACCTGGGGTACATTTCTTCACTTGGATACTGTGCCTGGGCATCATACAATCCTTGGTGTTAAAGACTTGCTTATTTCCCAGCTATACAAAATAAGTAAAAAAAAAAAAAAAAAAAAAAAAAAAAAAAAAAAAAAAAAAAAAAAAAAAAAAAAAAAAAAGAAGAAGAAGAAGAAATTGATGTCTTTGTACATATAAATACTGCACTCACCCATTTTCAGGCCACATTATAATAAGAGGGTCCAATTAACAATTGTTACTCTTTCTAGGTTAATTTCTGATCAGCTACACTAACATTACAAAATGCCACTGGCTTGCTTGAACAGAAATGAAAACACAGAATTAGCATTCTTTTCTGCTGAAATCAAAGACATTTTATGCTTTGGCCTGACAATTGCATACAGATCCTGTCCAGAAACATCCCTTTAGCAAAAACTTGATTTGCTCACTTAGTTAATTGTTGACTAAGTATTTCTTAAACACATAGTTTAATAAAATGGAATAGAATTCTTAGTGGAAACAGTTATTTTCTTCAAAATCACACCACTACTTACTACCACATTGCCATGGTTATGCTGCAGTTACAACAGAGGATTGCATAGCATTACCTACTATTTCAGCAAGCAACACAGACATTTGACATTACCTAAACCAAATAGTGTTGAGTTTCTCTTTTTTCTTTGTTTTAACCAACAACCAAGATTGCATCAATCCTGTGGGTAGTAGGATGCTTTCTATATAGTAATGGCCTTACAATGCAGTTCACAAGCATTACTGGTGTGGATTTTACTTACTCACATTTCCACACACCTAAGATGTCCCCACTCTGTCAGACCCAGCAGTAATCAGTTATTTATTACCCAGCAGCTGAGCTGTGTACTCAAAGCTTGTGGATACTAAGGGAAAACACCCACTGATTCCCCCATATGAGGTCCCCCATAAAGGTCTCCTAGCAAGTGCTCCATTTCCTTCTTGCTCCTCCTGCCAAGTGCTTTCCAGAGGATTAGCAGCACTTCATAGGAAGCAATAGGAGGTCACGGAGAGGCTCCTGGTACTGTCATCAAGTACCTGGACCTCAGCTGATGGTGGGAACAGACACTGAGGATGGCTTGGAGACCTGTCACACAGAGAGATGCATGCATGTCACCAGTGCTTGGCCTTCCTGCTCCAGTATGGCACTGGGACTCCTTCAGTCATCAATACTCATGCACTGACCTCACGTCCCTCAGTGACCCAGTGGTTCTGAAGTAAGTACTTGATAGCAGCAGCTATTAACTCCTACATACAATTTTAGCATAAAAAACACCAGCTAGAAAAGTTTGTAACCAAACCCCTTTAGGAGAGGTTTTAGGACTTTGCCCCTGTGCAGTTTACTCATTGTCAGTCCTGTGCTGCAGGGTATGGCAGGCTCTGAGCTCTGGCTCCGTTCTGTGGAGTGTTACAACCATCACAGAGACATCCAGGGAAGAGGGGCAGACAAAAACTGCTGCCTGGCTGTGGTCTTGCCTCCAGTGATACCCAAATGACCTGAATTTCTGATCCTTCCTTTGGATGCTTTTCTGCTGCTGTTTGAGAAAACCCTCTTATCGTGCCCTTATCAACACTTCTGGGAAGGCAAAATTTACCATCCTCAGGGAAAGCCAGCCTACAGCTGTGGAATAATGTGTGAAGCCACTTCAGCTTCTGTATTCCAGGTGAGATTTCTCTTTCTTTGAAAACATCAAAAAAGCCCACTACCTGACCAGCATGATCACGTGGACTTTGAGCACTGATATGTCACCTCTGAAGCATTGCTTCCAGGGCAAAAATATAGAATCCGGTGTGTATATAATTTCTTTAAAATGGAATTAGGGTGTATATTTCTTCTAAACAGTTAAGATAGAGGAAACCCCATTTGATCTGCTTGTGCAAAGAAAACTAACTTGGTTTTTAAAAGGCTGCTTCTTCCAAGAAAGGAATGGAAAGACCACATTGTTTAATAAAGATATTTTTGTATTCAGTGTTACCTTTTTAATTCCTGAGAGGTACTCATGCAGGCAGATCCAGATAGCCTGTAGTCTGAGTCACAGGTGCAATTTTTAGGGAGAGTGAGATCTGATCTTCCTCCTCCACACCTCATGCTTTCCAGTAAAAGCTGAAACAATCCCACAAGCCCTGCTTTTCACGTAACCCAAATCGAAAGGAGCGTGTTACACGGGAGAAGGCTGCAGTTTATTTTGGGCCTGCTGTGTCATTCGGGCTTGGCCTGAGGCTCACCCCGCAGCCAGCAGCCTTGGCAGCAAGTCACAGCGTGGCTTTTGAGGTGAGAGAGGCCTGCTCGAGCGTCGCCAATCAACATTTCACAGCCAAAAAACCGACACTGGCTAATCCCCACTTTTTTCTGTCACACTTTCATTCAGTTAATTAACTATATTTTCCTTTGATTTGTTTGCAGACAACAGAAAACTATTTAAACAAAGACTTCTACCAAGAAGGGTTATTGATGTTAAAAGGGAAAGGAAATTGCTTCGCATTTTCTGAAAAGAACTTCAAAACGAAATGGTTGAAGGAAACCACTGAACTAATTGTATTCTTTCAAAGCCAACACTAACATCTTTCAACTTTCTTATCATTTTAGGAACACTAATTATTAGCTATGAGCCAAACACCTTTTTTTTTTTTTTAAATGTAAGCAACAACCTCCAGCTCTCCAGCTCTTTGTGGAACACACAGCTGTTCTCCAGCCGGCAGATGAGACACATGGCACAGGCTCTCCAGCTCCAGGCAGGAGCTGGTGGTCACCCACAGCTGGATCTGTCTTACTGGGCAAGACACAGTGAGTGGTCTCCAAATGCTGTGCAGGGATGTGAGAAATCCCAGACGGCATTAGGGTAAATGACTCTCACTTTGGTTGTTCAACTCTGTGTTATCTCTTGGCCCTAATAACATTATATAGTGTTAGTTGCAAATTTTTTCTTTCTTTTTTTTTTTTTTTTTTTTTTGTTTTTTTTTTCTTATTTTTTTTATTTTGATGACTGATTTTAGCTCTGATGCTAACATTCATAAGCACACCACAACAGCCAAGATGTACTGCTACCTCACATGTAATGTTAATAGTAGAGTGAACTTCAGTGTCTCAGGTCATCCTTCATTAGTTTATGATTAGCTACAAATAAAGCAGAATGTTTTGGGGTGGAGGGGTTTGAAGACAGACATTATAATTTAATCTCATAATTTAAAATACTTGTACTATTTTCAAAGTTTTCTTAAGCTGCCTGCTGCTGACATACCTTGTTTAAGTAAGTAAATAAAAACATCAGGCTTATCTTTGAAGCTGATTACTCTCAAATACCTATCAAGGCTTTTCCTTTCATGTTTTCAGAACCAGCTCACCATGTAGTTAACTTTTTCTTTCACTTTCTGACTGAGGTTTATTTACTTATTTAATGGTCTGTTGACTGCAATTGCTCACAGAGAGCTTATGTAATGCAGAATGTAGTACTGGTGTACTTTGGTTTATCTCAGTTTCACTTGGATTAGGTATTGATGTTTAATAAATAAAATGGGCAGTGACAGAAACATAGAATAAGAAAGACTATTTTCAAGTGCTTATTCAGTGAAAAAAGATGCAACAGGCAGAAACCGAGCACAGAAAACTCCCCTGAATATGAGGAAGAACTTCTTTACTGTGCAGGTGACCATGTGCTGGAATAGATTGTCCAGAGAGGCTGTTGGAGTCTCCCTCACTGGAGATGTTCCAGAGCCCTCAGGATGCAATCCTGTGCCATGTGCTCTAGGAGACACTGCCTCAGCAGGGACTTAAGAAAGAGAGACTTTAAAATGAGAAACAATGGAAACAAAAATAACCTCTAATCAAAGTGAGACTCCCTAAAAACACAAAATAGTGAACACTGGATACTTCTCAGAAGTGTTTTAAGGTAACTAAAAATGCTTTTCACATAAAAAAAGTCTCTCGGAATGTCTTGACAAGCTACTTTATGAATATAAGCTTAGTTCAAAGATACAAATCAAATAATAAAACATATTTTGGAAGGACAGTTTTATGTTTATGAAATAAATATCCATCCATTTCATGTATGTAGCTTATTTCCCTTCATCAATTTGCCTTCTAACTTTAATAGAGTTGAATATTGCTGTTTTGTTCAGCCAAGCAAATGCTGCTGATTTCAGGGGAGTGCTCTGACATGGTCAGTTAACACTAGAGATTGAACTCAAATAATGGCTTTACTTCACTTTGTGTGGAAAAGGAACTTAAAGACAGAACTGCCTTAACACAAGCTGTACTCATACTATAGAGAATAGTATTTTCCTAAGAGATTTTGGGTTGTACTTTCTCTCTTTTTTACGTTGTTGAATGTAAACTGAATAACCACTGCTTGCTGTCGACGGAGATTTCAGTATGAAATGTCATGCATGCATTGTAAAGTGAAAGCATTTTTGAGGAGATTTTTTTCTTTCCCTAATAGTTGTATTGTTTAAAACTTATATTTGACTAGAACAGTTTCAAAAAATTTTTAAAAAGCCATACTAGTGCTCTAGCCCCTGACTCCCTTTCATAGGATCTGTTATGTTTACATAAATGTACATATAAATTTGTGCATATAAATGTCTACATGCAAATGTATATTATTGCTTCTACATAAATAACATTTCTCATATTAATGGCAGTTTGTGTTAAAAATCAACTAGACATGGATATTTCTCCGGAGTGTTTCTTGAACTAACTTGCAAAAGCTTTAATTCTAGGTGAAAGATCCTAAATAACTAAAGGTACCTACAGAATGCAATAGCTCTCATATCTCCTCAATTCCATTACAGAGTAAGTATCTAGGATTCTGGAAACACTACAATCACTACAGTGCAGCTTTTACTATGCGTTAATTTGCATTACCTGAGGAGATTTACGGCTAGAACACAGAAGTACAGAATGATAAATTTGGCAGGTCCTGGATAGTTCACCTCATCCATTCCTCTGGTCATCCTCAGATACTTTTAGAACTTTTCCTTAAGGACATATTGTAATAGACATTGCCAAAGTGCCATGGGCACTGTTAGTGCTTTGCTTACATTAGACGCTCTTCCTGATATCTAAAATGGGTCCTTCAGTTTCATGTATTTCCTACTGGTTTTGTCTTGCAAAGTGAGACTAAATTCTTCCACTCTTCTGTTGCAGAATATTATTAGTTCTGTAGTCAGACCCTAAAGCCCAACTATTGTAGTGCTGCGAGAGTTGTTTTATTGAGTTATTAAGTTATTTTTGTAAGATTTATAAGTTATTTTTGTACTGGTTCAGTCCATGGTACCCCCCTGTGTTCTGTAATAGTTTTCCCCCTTATGAGTTAGTTATATAACCAGACATTTTATGCCAATCATTCCTCCCCTGCACCTGTCCCTGTCAATCCCCCCTCTCCCCTCGTGGTCGCCCTGTCTGTCACTTCGAGACCCTTCCCTGGATTCTGGAAAGATCCAGGAGAGGTGTCGAGTGATAGGCTGGTGCCCGGGGAATCCCCTCCTCCCCCCCTTGTGATTTGTTAATGGTTTAGAAGTTGACACCCCTGTTACCACCCCTGTGTTCCCTGGTTGGCTGACCCGTTGTCAGCCCTCCCCCGGTTATAAATGGCTGTCAAGCTTTGATCTGGGCTCTCTCTGGGCAGCAGTGGTCTGAGGCGGAGCTCCTTGCCGGACTCCCCTTAATAAACTACCTTCTACCCTGCCTAAAGAGAGACGACCCTTTTTCCGTCACCGCAGTCGCAACTCCATCAGGTCCACTCGCCTTTGTGGGGAGCCAAGAACCCACCGGGAGGAGGTTACTCGCCCTGCCTGTAACCCTGACCGATCCTCGCTGTGGCAGTGCAGAACTGAGCTAGCCTGCATGCCTGCCAGGCATGAGGGACACAGCGAAAAACTATGGTGGTGCAGTGCACCTGTCCCCCTGCCCCATTTCCCCCTGAGCCAGGCTGGGATCTCAGAAAAGTTCTTTATGTCTTGGCCTTTATGAATATCTGGGCTCAGCTTCTCTAGAGCTTACCAGAATCACGGTCTGCTCCCAGGAACTAATGCTGTCTATTGAGCACAGCCTTGGAAACTTATCTTTCTTGCCTGGTTGGTAACTCAAGTGGAATAAAATTTTTGTTATTGAACTTTTAAAGAACCTTACCTACCTGAATTGCAGTCAGGATGGAAAATTATTATGTCTAATCCAACTCTTGCGTGGCCCTATAAACAGCCTTCCTGAGACCTTTTGGACTGGACTGCAGGGAGCTGAAACCATCAGCCTTCCTCTGAGTATTCTCAGGATGAGAAAACTCTCAAGTTTGCTATACCTGGACAATCTCCACTGAACAACAGCAGTGCAGCCTTTGGCACACTCGTTCCAAAGTCCTTCACCTTCTGAGAAGATGCAAAGGCATCTGACATGAGAACTTCACTGAGCTTGAGGGGAACTTTTCACAGGCATGCATTTTGTACAGGCTTCCTTAGGCCTGTGTACATGCAAGGGTGTCTAGGTTACAGCAAATGTGCTATGAACTTTGTTCTACTAGATCCTTAAATACTTTAGATTTGTAAGTCAAGACTGTATGTGGGTTACTGTTTTGCTATAGTAAATCCTATAGAATCTTTTGTTGAATTGTTTGGCTTAATCTATCCATTAAGTGCTGTTGAACATTTAGGCCTAAACTGCTGGTGAAGTCCAGGGCTCAGTCTGGCAAGGTGTCAACTCGGAACCTGGCCAATAAATGGGAGGGTCTCCCTTATTCCTTTTTGTCCTTATCTTTTCCTACCCTACCCTTGTCCTTACCCTTACCCTTACCCTTACCCTTACCCTTACCCTTACCCTTACCCTTACCCTTACCCTTACCCTTACCCTTACCCTTACCAACTTTACCCCTACCCTCCCCTGTAGACAGCTTTTGTGGTGATTTGGGGTTTAGATTGATTTTAGGTTTTAGATTGTTTCCTTTAACTATCAAATAAAAAATAGAGTGAACCTTGCCAACGAGCCTTGTCAAGTTTTCACTTTTATATGAAACATGCTTTTCCAATACCTTTGCCAGCGACTCTTTAAACAACCTAAAACCCTCATTCATGACACCAACTGTCTCAACCTTCCTCCATTTATACTGCACAATACCAGTTCTTCCCAGTATTTTGTCTCCCCAGTCATATTGTCTGCAGCTTGTTCTGCTCTGGCTTGTCTCTGCACCTCACCTGAAGGGAGGTGTCCAAACCAGTACTCAGTTTCCAGAGGAAGCTTCTCCAGCACCAAGCAGAGCCCAAGGATTACCCTATGTTTCCTACAGGCAATAGGAAACTTGGGCTGAGTGTTGACATGGCTTTTCCACTTTCAGAATTATCTCATTCCTTTGGAATCTCTGACTGTTGCCATGCTGCAAAGTAGGCAAAATCCCTTCAGTGCTTTTGAATTTTTCCTTTTGATCTGACTGGGTTTGGGAGCAAAGTTATCCAAACATTATGACCAATGTCCTTAATGGAACTTAAATTCCAGGTAAAAATAAATTACAATAAAAACACCCCTGGTCCTCCACCTCTAAAACCTCAGAAAGTTTTGTACATACTGGCAACTCATTCCAAATATTAATGTTGAAAGAAAATAAAAAAAACATTATGCTTTTAAGAACCTCAGAATGGGAGTTGGCAGTGTAATCTCCACCTGGCCTGTCCATGTATGTGTGTCAGTTAGAGAGTCAAGCTAAATCTTTCCTCTTTTCTAAGCCTAATGTAGTGAATGATCATTATTAAATATTTCTTTCTGTTCTTCTGCTGCAATGTGACTCTAGATCTTGTTTAGTGTATACTAGCAAACCTCTGAAGGAAATACATGGTCATTATAGCTATTTTTGTGATCTTTTGTGCCAGGAGGTGACATACTTTACGCAGGAGGTGATTTTCACTTCACACAGCCCTTGAGAGTTTGATGGGGCTATTATTCATATACTACGAGCAGAGAGCTGAGCCTTGGATAAGCTTCAGTGTTGTCAAGTTTATAAACTTATTTTAGATTCTCTGCTAGAAACACACCCTCTCAGGAACAAAAACACTTTTCAGAACACTTTTCAAATCTAATTGACTTCATTTGCAGCAATGAGTGCTCAGTTTTGGAAAATCTGTCCCCCTATGACCCAAGATGAGTTATCAGAAAACGAATAATGTGCAGTATAGGCTACTGATGAAAAATTTGGGTTAAGTTAATTGCTTGACTCCATCAAAAATGCCATGGCTGCAAAGATCTGGATTCTCACAGCATTTAGTTGTCTTAATGATTAAACCATTCTTTCTTGACACTTCTCTTCCATTTACCGCACAACTTTGAACTTCTATATGTAATAAGGCAAGAAGCCAATTTGCAGCACACTCATTTCCTGCATGATCTTAATTCATTTCTCATCCACTGTTTGCCATTGTACTGGAGGAAACATGTTCTTAGGAAAAAAATCTATTGTAGGTAAATAATAAAGATAGGCCTGTATGGAGAAATCTGGCAGTCATTGGGATCATCTAATTCCTTGATGCTTGTAGGTCTGACACATTTCACCCAGTTTTAGATATCTAACTCTGAAGAAGTCCTTTAGGCTCTAATTGTCTCTCAGAATTGTTGGGGGAAAGTCTGGCTAATCTGTCCAAAACTCTGTTCAGGGATGTCAAAAATGCTTGCTTCGCTCCACTCATTATAAAAACAGTTGATAAAACTTAGTTGTTTGCACTTCAACACATAGTACTTACATACCCATTAACTCCCAGTTGGTCCCTCCCTTTCTCTGTTTAATTTCTTCTCTCAATCTCCATGTTTTCTTCTGTTCAGGTGTCTTTGCCCGGCTCTTACTGAAAGTACCTTTCTTCTCTACCTTTGTGGTAAGTCTCCCAAGAAATCTGTATGCCATCTCCTCAAGACCCATCCAATTTCACTGACCTCTGAATAGAGGAAGGACTTCAAAAGCTGTTATCTTATAGATATCCAAATCTCTGTGGCATTTGGTGATGAGAACATTTTTGGATCATCTCTCTGAGACCTCTCAAGGTCACAGCACCCGTTTTTTCCAGCTGTTCATTCTCCATCTAGATGGCAAGAATTCTGTGCCTGGCAAGAAAAATAGGTCTACCCACCTGTCTTCAATGATCACAGTATAGGAGCCTTACTGCAACTTTTCTCTTTTTTTTTTTTAAATTATTTTTTTACATGACAATAAAAGTGTCCTTTTTTCTCATAATATCATTCTGTGCAGCAGATGAATATCTTTCTTTTTAATGCCTCCCCCCCTCCCCTGCCCCCCAAAAAAGTAACCTTTATCAGAATATTGACTTGGACAATCTCACTTTTGAATTTATAATGTTACTATTGGCTGAAATCAGAGACAACCAAACTTATCTGTTTTGCTATATCAGCTACAGATAATAAATGATCATTGGAAGTGAAATATACTTTCTGCAATTATGTATTCATAAGCTGCACTGAGACAGGAATAGATAACAGAATTGATACAGGATTGGTCCTAAAAGAGAGTAGGGGGTTATAAGGCATTTCCTGGGGTTATGACCTCTGCCATGGGAATGCACATGCCCTGTGGCTAATGAGGGCTGCGAGAGATGCATGAGGACAGCCTCCTCTTCCCGCTTTGCTCATTAGCCTCCATCTCTGGGGAGAGGGGAGGAAGGGGGGAGAAGTACCCAAACAAACAAAGGAAGTCTTAACCCCAGCAGACTGTACTATTTAAGGTTTTATAAAGCACTTTGAAGCACTAACAAGGAAGTTCCTAAGCAAACAAATACTGTTATTGTATTGAAAACGTTGCTAAGTTGATGTGGCTCTGCTTGTGATCAGAAGCTGCCTCAGGAAACTTGACCAAGGAGCCATGTTTGGTGGGAGGGGTACAAAAACAAGAAAGGAAATTATACATACAAATGAACACAAATTCTATGCGTTCTGCTAGAGTATATAAACAAGTAATTAAAAAAATTGAAGTTGTTTATTTGGTGAATTTTACGGTAATATCTTGCAATATTGAAGTACTTACCAGAAAGCCAAAACAGCTAAAGGTGCTGTAAGTCATAGTAAAGCTGACACACAGGCACATGAAGAAATTCTACAAATTTAAAAAATGTTGCAGTATCAAGCATCCACATTTTTGAATCATTCTTAGAAATGAATCAATGGTAAATCTTGATTGACAGGACAATGAAATTTAAAAAAAAAGAATTTTCCCTTGAAGGATGCCTTCTAGATTAATTCATCATTTTGGTAAATACATAAATAAAAAAGCACTTTGACAAATCAGACTGCTTGCCTTGTTGTCTTAATTCCAGCACCTATTCTCTGCAACTAAATAATTCAATTCCTGTAATCCATACTGCACAGAATTCTACTGACATCTGCACTGTTTCATTTGTGATGGTGATTGTACCCTTCTGAGATTACAAAAAGACCATAATACTGATTTTCAAACACTGATGTTTGGGTTGAATGCTCTCAAATTTTATGTAATATGAGCATTTCACCATAAATAATAGAAATAAACAAATAAGCTGATAAAATCAGTGCAAATGTAAGAAGGAATAAGTAAATTGCTTGAGTTTGGGAAAAAAATAAAAGTATAAAAAGAAAAAAATAAATCTAGAGACACAGAACAGATCCTAATAAATCTGCAAGAAACACAAGTGATAAAACCCAGGAGAAAAATCTCTCCTTAATATTTCGTTTTCAACTGGGAGTCCAAAATATTTATAGATGTATAAATTTATATATATACCTCCTCTAAGGTTTTGCAAAGAATATTTTGCTGGTTGTGTCGCAGTGTCCAGAAATCGCGCTGACCAGTGCAGCCACAGGCTAGCTCAAAGTATCTCACTGCGGCAGCGTGGTAAGGTCGGAGCGACAGGCTAAGCGCGCCGCTTCCTCCCTGTGGGAACTTGGATCCCACCACCGGCGACGGGCACGTACATGACGTAAGCGACCCCGGCAGCTAATGAAAGGCGGACTCTCCTGAGCAGGATGTAACTTAGGTTTATCGAGGCAGAGGGAGCGCGGAGCTCTGCACGCTGCACTTGCTGCCCAGGAGAGACCCTGAGGGCAGGCGCGCAGCAGGTTTTAAGGGGGGGTAGAAACGGGGGTGGCGACAACCGGTCAGCCAGTCACAGGAATTGGGGGGTTAACCGGGGGTGTGAACCATAGAACTGGGGACCAACCACAAAATAATAGGAGGGGTTCTCCAGGGCCCCAGCCTATCACTCGGCACCCCTCCCGGAGTTTTCCAGAAGCCAGGGAAGGATCTCCGAGTGACAGACAGGGCGACCACGAGGAGAGAGGGTGGGGGGTTGACAGCGACAGGTGCAGGGAAGGAATGAATGACAGGAAACGTCTGGTTATACAGTAGACTAAACAACCAATGCAGAACACAGGGGTATACATTGGACTCAACAATTATAAAAATAACTTAATAACTTAATAAAAACAATTCTCACACCACCACAGGTTGTTGTAGTATTGAAAGAACTAGACACATTTTCAATTGAAAAAATCTCGTTTGTTTCATTACAGAGGAATCTATCATAATTAAAGTTATCACAATCAATGAGAATTTCATCCATTAGTTTTATCTCTGGGAATATTTTTCTAGGAATAGCTGTGATTTATATTTTCCTATTAATTACTATGGAAAAGAGAAAGTTTTTGAGAAAGTTCATGTGCTTATTCTTTTTAAAAAATATTTTAAAGATTGCCTGTAGACACATTCTTAGGTGTAAGTCTTGGATATATCCATTGTTTTTGGGGCTTATCCTTTACAGGTGAATAAAGATTTCTACACCCTTACAGAAAGTTTAATGCTTCATGCATCACTTTTGCAACAATCTGTTTAGAATGGTATTAAGAATTCTGAATATTCAGCATTAAACCCAAGAATTTCTTGCATTTATTAAAAGAGGAATTTCTGTAGTTATCCAGCTGTAGCAAATACTTTCTAAAAGACCATTCCCCCCCTAGGATTTATTAATAAGAATTACACGTCTCAAAATTCACTTAGAGGATGCATTGGTGATGTTGGTGAGGGCTCTCTGCATGGATAGAAATCCTGCAGGCTCCGTTCTCCACTTAACTCTTAGATCACAGTGATCACCTTCCAATGTGATGTTTGAGAAACAGCCAGTCGTGCTGAGGGCTATAGGACTAATCAATACCTAACGGTTTCTGGGGAAATTTAATATCCTAAGACAAGCATCTTCCTGCAAAAATTCTTTGGACAGAAATTTTATTTTCAAATAGTCAATGTAAATATTTGCAGGCTGCAATCAAGAAGCTCATAGCTTTTGAGATTTGTTTCTTAGCTGTAACAACTTGAACTTGTTCAGGTTCCTGAAAGCCACTATAACATCTCAATTCCTTCCATTATTCATTTTAAATTGCATTTGAAACCATCTTTAGGACTGATTTTTCTGCTTTTTCTTTGACTTTTCACAAAAATGTTCTGGGAAAGCTGAGGATTAGCACATTCCCAGCACATACTACTAAATAAAGTGCCTCTCAAGAGTAAACTAC